>NC_053139.1:23976050-24303277 GCF_016808335.1 Panicum virgatum
AAAATAAATGATCAAGTAGGACAAGATTTTCAAACAAAGAAAGGATTGAGACAAGGAGATCCGTTGTCCCCTATCCTTTTTAACATAGTGGCAGACATGTTGGCCATCCTTATAAACAGAGCTAAGGTGCAAGGACAAATAAAAGGTGTCATCCCACATCTGATCAACGATGGTTTGTCGATACTCCAATATGCGAATGACACCATAATCTTTATGGACAATGATCTAGAGAAAGCAATCAATTTAAAGCTACTCCTGTGTGCTTTCGAGCAATTTTTTGGACTCAAGATCAATTTCCATAAAAGTGAAATCTTCTGCTTTTTAGAGGCATAGCAATGTGAAGCTCAATACTCATAGTTGTTTGGTTGCCAATCAGGGAATTATCCTTTTAAATACCTGGGTATCCCAATGCTCCACAGAAAATTAAGCAATGGGAATTGGAACATTATTGAACAACGGTTTGAGAAGAAATTAAGTAGTTGAAAAGGGAAACACCTATATGTGGGGGTAGATTGGTGTTGATTAACTTAGTTTTAACGAGCCTAGCGATGTTTATGCTTTCTTTCTTTGAGGTCCCAAGGGGAGTCCTAGAGAAATTGGAGTATTACAGGTCCCGTTTCTTTTGGCAAAGTGATAATCACAAAAAGAAGTACAGACTAGCTAAATGAAGCATTCTATGTCAACCAAAAGATCAAGGTGGCTTGGGCATAAAAAACTTAGACATTCAAAACCAGTGTTTACTAAGCAAGTGGTTGTTTAAACTGATAAATGAGGATGACCTTTGATGAGAACTAGGCTCGATCTTCCGAGAGGTCTAGGTAAATTCGATTGGTGGAGTGTGTGACGTTGGCGATCCGGCTTCTAATCAGCATGATTTGAAGTCAAGGAACCGTTACACCACTGCTCCGTTGGTTATCAACCAAGCACAACTTGATTAACCTCGCCGAGAAGGCTTTTCCTGCAAGCGAATCGAAGAACACAAGCAAGAAGATGTAAACACACAATCTGATATTGCAAATATGAATGAAGCAAATCAAAGAGGGGTTCAAGAACTCGATTCCAAAGGACTAATCGACACAGTGGAGGAGATCAAGAACGGGGGCCCTGGATCACTGTAAAAGGACTTGTCGCCACAGTTACAACGAATCAATCTTTGTTTCTCGAAGGAAAACACAAGAACTAAACAAAACCCAAGTATAAACAGCGGCGGCTACTGAGTTTAAAGGAGAAGGGGGCGTCCTAGGGTTGGGGGCGACCAGGGGGGCACCCACAACTTAGGCTTAAGGCCCGACACGATACAAAGCCTGAAAAAGGCCCAAAACAAGTGTCGCAACACCTTCCTGTGGTCACACAGAATGATCCACGAGGCTTCTGGAGCTGGGACCAGAACCAAAAGAAGTGTCTCGTCGTCACAATTCCAACGCATCCAAGATCACCTCATTCCGACTCCGTATGTGGGAGATATCGCCGAAACCGTGCATGGGTGTTGGCTGAATCCGAGATGAACGTGAAAACCGAGTTGGAGTCGACTTGTAACTTGGAGATGAGGCCAGTTCGTGCATGTATGTCTAGCATGGTGATGTCCTCATCATCCTCCCCTTCTTGAATTGGAGTCATCCTCGACTCCATCCCAGCATCAAATTCCTGCAAAAGGTTAGTGACAATAGGATGCAAAATATGTGGCATAGGATCATTGTTAATAAAACACATATCCCGACAAAGCATTGTATAACAAGGTGCATCAGAGTTATCACATAACGCAGCAGCAGCAGATGTAGTAGCAATATAAACACCATCCTTCAATTTAATTTCATTAGTTTGAGCATCACAAGAGTCATTACTAGGAGGTGTTTTCTTATCATTTGCAGCAAACTCATGAAAATGTTTCCTAATATCAGCTGGGGATAAAAGAAGAAAAGTAATCTTTTTGTTCTTATGCATGAAAGTATATGTATTAGTTCTACCATGGTGTGCAATATCATTATCAAATTCCCATGATCGTCCTAACAACAATGAAGATGATTGCATAGGTACAACATCAAAATCAGCATAGTCATGATAAAAACCAACCGAAAAGTGTATGTGTGCTGATTTAGTTACCTTAGTCTTACTACTAGTGTTGAACCATTCAAGGTAGTAAGGCTGAGAAATAGAACGAGTGAGCAAACCAAACCTCTTGATCAAATCTGAACTCACCAAGTTGCTGCAACTTCCGCTATCAATTATGGTGAGAACACGGCAATCCTTAAATTGGAGAAACATGTGGAACAAATTCTTGCGTTGGATTTTCTCCTCATCCTCATGTTCCGCTTTAGAAGTCAACACACGCTGCACAAGAAGACTAGGAAGGTCCTTTGTCGCAGCCGCAGAATCAATTGCCTCACCCTTGTCCTCCGAATCTGCAATAAAGTTAGCTGCAAGAACCAATTCATCCTCAACATCGCTAGCACTTACATATCCATTACCATCAGGTGCAGCGATGAAAGCTCGAGTACTTGGACAATCCTTCATGACATGTCCCATTCCCTTACAGTGGTGGCACACGATGTTTGTAGATGATCTACTCGAAGATCCCCTTTCAAGCATAGCATGCTTCTTGTGTTGTTGGGCCTGCACAGTAGATACATTGCTTACCTCAGAAGCTGGCGCAGGAGCTGGTGGTGTTGCTGGTGGCTTAGCAACAGGCGCCTTGGGCTTCTCAACGTCGGAACGCTGCTGAAACGATCTCTCAGTGTTGGACCTGAAAGAATGTTGGACAATGCGGTGTCACTGTACTTCCCGTTCTGCCTTAAGAGCAAGATGGTACAATTGGGAAAAACGAGTCCAGTCTTTGTAATTAAGAATATCCTGTATATCATAATTTAAACCACCAAAGAACCTAGCACTAGTATCATCATCATCCTCACGAATACCACAACGTGCTAGACCAATAAGCAATTCCTGATAATATTCCTCTACTCCTTTATCATCTTGTTTTAAATTTTGCAATTTTAAACATAGATCGCGCTGGTAATAAGGAGGAACAAAACGAGACTTCATGCGTTGTTTCAAAACAGGCCAAGTTTGAGGCACAGCAGCAGCATTACCAGCATTGCAAAGATCATTCCACCAAAACAAAGCAAAGCTAGTAAATTCACTAGTAGCAAGTCTAACTCTATGCTCAGCAGGAACCAAATGAGAATTAAACTTTTGTTCAACAGCGAGTTCCCAATCTAAATAAGCCTCAGGATCAGCAGTACCAGCAAAAGGAATCATGGTAAATTTAGTTTTAGTAAAAGAATCATTGTTACCACGATTATGATTACCTCCCATACCTTGACGATTGCGCCGAAGACGGTACGCATCACGATCCTCATCATCATCAAGGACGGCATCCTCATCCTCGTCCTCATCACCATCAGGAGGGTGGCGTCGGTGTCGCTGTCGAGGGGGATGTTGTTCAATATGGTCAAGGCGTGTGACAACTCCATTGATACTGCGCATCATCTCATTGAACTTCCCGTCAATGTAGGTGCGCTGGTCATCAACAAGTTTCTTAAGTTCATCCTTGGAGACACATTCATTGAAGTCCGTAGGGGACTCCCCTCCTTTATCTGACCCTGTCATGGTTAGAAGACAGCAAAAGACAACACCAAGATATTATCCCTATCAACTAACAAGTACTGGGTGATGGTGAAAGTGGAGAGCAAAATCTCAAGCGGCTTACTACCATCTTGCAAGTGTTCTTACCAAAGCCAAACATGATGGTACAATCTATTGTTGAGATGGGTGTAACAGTTGCAAGATGAACCTGTACTGATCGAAGTATATGTGGAGCTGTGGGACAGGCATAATATGTAGCAAGGAGTAGCAAATAACAAATGCAGATTAGCAAAGTTCAATAAGTATCCAAAGTACAAGTCACAATTGCTGGCTAAGACGTATCCTAGGCATAGCACAACAAGTTGGAACAAAGAACGGTGGATAAAGCTCAAAGAACAAGCAAAACAACACTCTATGCACTTGTTTTTAATCTTTTCCCCGAAAAACTTCCAGAACTAGTAGGAATCAAGATTTATTTTTTTCAAATATTTTTTTTATATTTTTCTCCGAACAGATGTAACACAAGCTCCAACCACAAAAATTTACACCTTAAATAGAGGTGGGATGTGGCCTACAAAAAATCAGGAACATTTCTGAAAAACTGGAAAATCACTTGGAAGCCTCAAAACTCTTTCTTCCCGGATTTTTTTGAATTTTTTGAGATCGACTCCAAATGGTGAAGTAGCTTTATTGTATGTACAGCATTTCATCTTCTCTCTGCTGTAAAAAATTGAGCCAAAACGGAGCACCGAGCGAAAAGTTATGCCTGTTTTACCGAAGGAAACTCAAGTTACGCGTTTCCAATGGCACAACTCGGCAGATTGGCCGGCGGCGGTTAGGGCAAAGCTTCCCTATCCCCGGCACACAAAGCGACTGAGCAAAGCGTCTCAGCTAGGGCAAAGTATCCCTGGTATATGCAGCAATAGGTATCGCCAGATGAAATCAAGAAAGGCTGTGATGCAAGGCGAAAAAAACAAGGCGGTTTGCAACCTATCTAGGGCTGGCGCGGCAAGAGTTCACGCAAGGCGGCTAGCGAGGGCAAGTCGAGTAATGGGGTGGATCGACTTGTTGTTTGGGTAAAAGTGGATGGGATAGCGGCGGAAACAAACAAACTGTAACGGGCGATTGAACTACGACTACGAACACACTAAACCAGCAACAAGACTCGACCACGGACACAAACTCAACAAAGCGAATCTGAAACAAAATTGCAAAGGCTAAAATGGATCTAGGACAGTGATATTTTTTTGTAGGGTTTTTGTGGACTCTAGGACAGTGACACGAAACGAATCTAAAGGGAAAAACGTAGGGTAATACCTCACGGGAAACCTGAAATCTGATACCACTTGATGAGAACTAGGCCCGATCTTCCGAGAGGTAGAGGTAAATTCGATTGGTGGAGTGTGTGACGTTGGCGATCCGGCTTCTAATCAGCATGATTCGAAGTCAAGCAACCGTTACACCACTACTCCGTTGGTTATCAACCAAGCACAACTTGATTGACCTCGCCGAGAAGGCTTTTCCTGCAAGCGAATCGAAGAACACAAGCAAGAAGATGTAAACACGCAATCTGATATTGCAAATATGAATGAAGTGAATCAAAGAGGGATTCGAGAACTCGATTCCAAAGGACTAATCGACACAGTGGAGGAGATCAAGAACGGGGCCCTGGATCACTGTAAAAGGACTTGTCGGCACAGTTACAACGAATCAATCTCTGTTTCTTGAAGGAAAACACAAGAACTAAACAAAACCCAAGTCTAAACGGCGGTAGCTACTGAGTTTAAAGGAGAAGGGGGTGTCCTAGGGTTGGGGGCGACCAGGGGGGGCACCCACAACTTGGGCTTAAGGCCCGACACGATACAAAGCCTGAAAAAGGCCCAAAACAAGTGTCGCAGCACCTTCCCATGGTCACACAGAATGATCCACGAGGCTTCTGGAGTTGGGACCAGAACCAAAAGAAGCGTCTCGTCGTCACGATTCCAACGCATCCAAGATCACCTCATTCCGACTCCGTATGAGGGTGATATCGCCGAAACCGTGCAGGGGTATTGGCTGAATCCGAGATGAACGTGAAAACCGAGTTGGAGTCGACTTATAACTTGGAGATGAGGCCAGTTCGTGCATGTTCAGCGTGGCAATGTCCTCATCAACCTTTGACAAAATCTACTAAAGAGAAAATACATAAAGGATAAACCAATTGCGCAGGTCCAAAAAAGACCAGGTGACTCACAGTTTTGGTCGGGCTCAATGAAGGTTAAAGACAAGTTCCTAAACTTAGGTAGTTTCCAACTAAACAATGGTGAGAACATCAGGTTTTGGGAGGATAAATGGCTCGGCAATTTCACTCTTAGTCAACAGTATCCTTCTATGTATAACATTGCAAGAAAGAAGCATATTTCCATTGCAACGGTTTTCAATTCCATTCCTTTAAATATCTCTTTCCGACGTGGTTTGGTAGGGACTAATTTGGTATTATGGTATAACCTAGTTGCAAGGATAGCTCAAGTGAGATTGAATGATAGGGAAGATGTCTTTAAATGGGGTTTACACCAAAGTGGAATTTTCTCTGTCCATTCAATGTATAGTGCTTTAATTTGCAATGGCCATGTAAGGCAGAATAGGACCTTGTGGAAAACAAGGATTCCCCTTAAGATTAAGATTTTCATGTGGTACTTGCATAGAGGTGTTGTGCTAACTAAAGACAATCTAGCTAAGCGTAATTGGCATGGTAGCAAAAAATGTGTATTTTGTTCACATGATGAAACTATCCAACACCTTTTCTTTGATTGTCATTATGCAAAATTCCTTTGGAGAGTGGTACAGTACACTTTTGGCTTGGTACCACCAACGAGTGTTGCTCAATTCAATAATGATTGGCTATTTTGCTTTGACTGTAAATCTAAAACACAATTATTATGTGGAGTTTCTGCGCTTTGCTGGGCTCTATGGTTGAGCAGAAATGATATTGTTTTTGACAATTCTCCTATGAAAACTTATATGCAGGTATTGTTCAGGGCCACACATTGGCTTCGGATGTGGTCGATGCTTCAAAAGTGTGATGATGACACCAACTTGTTGAAGGATGCATGCCGATTACTAGAGACAGCGGCTATGCAAATTTTCGCCAACCATGGATGGAGATTTAGTAATAGGATTGCTGCTTAATAAATTCCCATGAGAACTTTGTTGGTGTCTCCTATTTACTTTTGTAAATTTTATGAGTGTGTTTGCAGACGGAGGAGCTGCAGTTTGATGTAATAAGCGGGTTGTAGGCTGTAGCCTCTATGAGGTCAAGGCCGGGACGTTTTTCCCATCATCTAAAAAAAATAGCTCTAAAAGCAAGTTTCAAATAACATATAAACAAAGAAAATTGACTACCGAAACAACACAAAAATTATAAACTGGACTTTGTGGTTTTGCCACTTGATATATTGGTTTTTCAGTATTATTAGCACTTTGTTCATAGAATACCTGGTTATTGCGAATAAGTATTTTAACTACAGAGCACCAGCATGACTTAAATATGAGCATAACACTGCCTTTACTAAAAATTACTAACACCCATAGCTATTCAGATAACCATTTATCATCCTAGAACAGATAAGAATATCGCCTACATTTCTATCAATAAAAGCTTTCAATGAACATTTGATTGTTACTCCTAACATCACTATCTAGTCATTCCCTTTCTATTTATACAACAACAAAGCAATTCAGTCCCTTTTTATTCGGGAATATATCAGGTGCAAACCAATCTTTCTGTGCAAACCGTGTAAACTTCAATCTTAGCCACCGGATCAACATCCAAGGGGCATTGGGGGATTGGGTAATTTTACAATTAACCGTCCGCCTTTGGATTGGGTAATCACACTTTTGCAAATCCTTCCGCCCACCCCCTGCACCCCTCCCCTTGGATGTTGATCCAATGGCCCAAATTAAAATTTGCATAGTTTGCACGGAATGTTATTTTGCACATGACATGTTCCCTTTCTATTCATAGTCAACTATAATTGCATAACTGTTGCACTCTGATGCCAGTAATAGGTGTGCTATACCACAACAAAGAATTGCATTTACAGAGCGTCTGGAGAAATAAGGCAAGCTTATGGTGCTTTTGACAGATATTGACTGAACATGGGTAAGCATCATCAATTATGAAAACAAGAGCAAAAACATAGAGTACCAAAGCCAGCTGGTTTCCCTTTAATAACCACCCATGCTTTGGCTGGTGGGTACAGCTATTATTTCCATGAGCTGTAAATCAGTAAATGAAATTGATACAACCATTCCAACCAATACAACTAAGAGTCGGCAATTTACTTCTCACAGCTAAGATATAATCATGTAATCAATCTGGTCCAGATATCCTAATTTCATGGGTTCCTAGTATCTTTTGCAACGTGACCGTCAAATCCTGATTTGTGCGAGAAAACAAAATGTAAAAAGAAGCTAGCTACTCTATTTATCCATCAAAACATTTTCAGAAACACAAGGCCGAAATCCTAGTTCAGTTTCATCAATCGCACACACATGCTACCACGGCTTTCGAATTCTTGAATTTGAAGTCAAGAACTGATTGAACGCATAATGTCGGGTACCATAACTATGGGGCACCCTAACCTAAGACTAAAACTCCCCCAAATAACGACGCAAAACACAGCCCAACATATGGCCCAAATTCTCTTCGGGCACAAGAATCTCGAAGTACACACTTGGCCCACGAACCAACGGCACGGTACGGTCCATCCGAGGCCTCACCAGCCGCGGAGCGATCTCCGCCTCGCTCGAGGCTCCCTCAGCCGATCCCTCCGCGGGCCCTCGGCACGGGGGAAACTCCGCTTCGCTCGAGCCCCCCTCGGCAGACTGAGGAGGCGGCCCAACTGCCTGACGGGACGGGGCGCATTTACTCGCCAACTACTCCGCGGCGTGGGGCGGGTGTCAGACGGTGTCGGGCGGCGTCAGCTGGCGTTGGCCACCATGCCACACAGCGAACGTGACCGGCGTCTCCTCAACTTGCACCCGCCACTGTGCCGCTATTCCCGGCGCGGGGCAGGTCTGCGACGCACAGTACGGACTTGCCTGTCACCGTCTGCCACTGTGCCGCCCACCTTGTGTACTTTTCTCCTTTGCAGGACCTTCGGCGGGTGTGGGCAGCGACCCTCGGACACAGTACAGCCTTTGACCGGGGAAAGACCGGAGTCTTCAGCACCCTCGACGCCCCACCTCATCCGACGTAGGGCTCTGCGCACTTCTACAGCTATCACCACGGCATCGCCTGGCGCCACAGGATGGGGACGCGCTCCGGGCATGGGCGCAAGGATTCGCAAGGACGATGACCACGACTTACACCATGCTCCACAGTGCTCGGCGACAGGGAAGACCCACTGTTCTCTTCCGGACCATGGGGGGGGGGGAGAGTAGACGACCTCACTGATCCTCCATGCATGTAACCCTTCCTCCTTGAGCCTATAAAAGGGGGAGGGGGAACGAAAGGAAAAACAACCATGAGAACGCACGTACTCACTCCACCGATATTGGCACTCACCTCAATCACTCCCAGTACACCTTGTGACCTGGAGCTTCTCTCCCTCTCTCGCCTCAGCTTGTACCCCCTACTACGAGCACTTCAGTGCAAGTAATACAGTGCACACTCCTCTGCTGGACGTACGGCCTCATCGGCCGGAACCAGGATAAACCCGGTGTCATTGTGTTTCTTCTTGCATCAACCATCTGGAGACCGGGACACGCAGCATATTCACTAGTTGGTGCTAGACCGCGGGGTCAGGACACCGACAGTTGGTGCGCCAGGTAGGGGCGCTACGTGACAATTCTTTTCTATTTTCCAGTTGATCTCCAGATGGCGGGCAGATCAAACCCGTTTCCGATGGGCGTTTCGGATCCGTTCCCAGCTGGGTACGTGATCTGGTTCGGGAGCCTCAAGTTCTGGGCAACTGGCAATAGTTACCTCATGGAGCGCCTCCCGCCCAGAGCCAGCCCCGATGTCCCGGCACCGCCACCACGATGCCAGAGCCGCATGGGTCGGTGTGCACGGCAAGCGCGCATCGAACGGCACAGAGTGGAACCCCCTGGCCCTCCTGCACGGGTCGAGGCGAGCGTGCCACGAACTGGCGCCACGCGGGGAGACACCGCCCCTTCGACATCAACACCGACTACGACACTGACGGGAGATGGGTCAATGCCGCCGCCCCTCCCTTATATGATCCGGTCCTCGGCCGTCATCTGTCAGCACCAACATGAGCGCGTACGAGGATTTGCCTGGGCATCACCTGCTTTCGATCCGCAACCTCATCGTGTCAACACCTGACAGCTAATACCCCGACTCCTCAGACGAGGGGTCTATCCCCGAGCAAGGTCACGCGAACCTAGAGTGGGATTACTCCGGGATCCATGATCTAGAAGCTTTCTTGTCATTTCAGGCTGCGGCAGACTATTGCCTCACCTGTTTCGATGACTCCAGTGACGATGACGTCGCGGCGGACGCAACTCGCGCCGCGACGGCCGCGGCAAGACCAACTACAGCACCTGGGCCATCCATCCCGGCAAACGTGGCGGAGCAGCAGGCACAGCTGGCGCAACTCCGAGAGCTTAAAGCCAAGCTCGTCGAGGAGCATCGGAAAACGCAGAAGCTGCACCACGCGCTCGAGCAAGGATGCACCGGCCACAGTACGGGAGCTTGGGAGTCGGGACGTGTTGCCCGGGAGCGGATCCTGGCAGAGGGCCGCGAAAGAAGCCCCCTGGCGTTACCCAGGGCCGGCCAGAAATCACTGCTGTGGCACTCCTGATGCGTGCAATGCCCGAGCCGTCCACACCCGAGGGCCGCAACCTGCTCAAGGAGGCACAAGCGCTCCTCGAGGAAGCTGCAGTACAGCAGGCCGAGAGTTCCGCGTCTCGACTGCGCTCAGTGGCCTCGGCGAGAGCCGATGGAGCGGCACAGCAAGACCATGAGGCCTCAGTGCATACCCCACCAGCAAACAGGGCGAGGGCACCCTTGGTACACGATCGTGTCAAGCTGACTCCTGCAAAGGACCGACTTCGGGACACGCATGGCAACGCCCACGACGGCGACGCCCGCAACATCCTGAACCAGAAAAAGGAGGATGGCGCCGCTCACGGCTACCACCCTCGACATGGTGGACGCTATGATCACAAGGAGGATAGGAGCCCATCACCGGAGCCTCCGGGCACTCGTGTATTCAGCCGGGAAATCCGCGCCGCTCCTTTCCCCCACGCTTTCGGCAGCCCACCACACTCACCAAGTACTCGGGGGAGACGGATCCCGGGTTCTGGCTCAATGACTACCGCCTGGCATGCCAGCTGGGTGGCGCGAATGATAACACGGTCATCATTCGCAACCTTCCCCTGCATTTCGCAGACTCTGCACGCACCTGGCTCGAACATCTTCCGGCCAACCAGATCCACGACTGGGCTGATCTGGTCAAGATTTTTGTGGGAAACTTCCAGGACACGTGCATGCGCCCTGGGAACTCCTGGGATCTCGGAGGGTGCCGACAGCAACCCAATGAGCCTCTGCGGGGCTACATCTGTCGCTTCTCCAAGCAATGCACCGAGCTCCCCAGCGTCAAGGACTCCGAAGTCATTAGTGCCTTTCATCTGGGCACGATGTGCAGGGACCTCGTGTGCGAGCTGGGGCTAAACCCACCTTCTAGCACGAACGAGCTGTTTGACGTGGTGACCAACTTTGCCTCTGGCGAAGAAGTGGTCGGTGCCATCTTCGACGGCGACAAAGTCAAGCGCAAGGTGGACGTGCCCGCTGAGGGCAGCAATTCCAAGAACAACTCGAAGAAGCCCAAGCGGGGCAAGAAGGGCAAGAAGAAAGGCCCGTCTAACCAACGCCGATGAGGCCCTCATCGTCACCCCTGATGGCAAAGGTCCTCGAGGCCCCCCTCGAGGCTGCGGTGGCCTATTCGACGACATGTTCAAGAAGCCATGCCCTTATCACAAGGGCAGGGTCAATCACACCCTCAAAGAGTGTGACATGCTCCGCAAGTACTTCAACCATCTTGGCCACAAGGACGAGGCCAAGAAGGAAAAGGACGAGGAGGACAAGGGCGGCGATGGCTATCCTTCGGTGGAGAACGTTTTCTTCATCTTCGGCGGTCCTACGGCGAACATGACCACTCGGCAGTGCAAGCGAGAGCGCTGAGAGGTCTTCTCTGTCACAAGGGCTACGCCAGCCTACCTCGACTGGTCGGAGGATACGATCTCCTTTAGCCACGACGACCATCCCAACTACATCCCGAATCCGGGCCTGTACCCGCTCGTCGTGGATCCCATCATCGGCAACACCCGGTTCTCCAAGGTGCTCATGGATGAGGGCAACAGCCTCAATATTCTGTACGCCCACACCCTCGAGCTCATGGGGATCGGCTTGGACAAGCTGCGCCCCAGCGTGTCGCCATTCCACGGCATCGTGCCAGGAAAGCGAGTCCAACCCCTCGGGCAGATCGACTTGCCCGTCTGCTTCGGCACTCCCACAAATTTCCGCAAGGAAGTACTCACCTTCGAGGTGGTGGGGTTTCGTGGGGCGTACCACACCATATTGGGGCGGCCATGCTAGGCCAAATTCATGACAGTCCCCAACTACACCTACCTCAAGATGAAGATGCCGGGCCCGAAGGGCGTCATCACCGTCGGCCCGTCGTTCGAGCATGCCTACGAGTGCGACGTCGAGTGCGTCGAGTGTGCCGAGGTCCAAGCGGAGGACGAGGCTCTCGCCACCACTCTCGACAAGATGGCGAGCGAAGCCTTGGACTCCATGCACCGACACGCAGGCAGCTTCGAGCTAGCCGAGGGTATCAAGGTGGTGCCCTTCGACCCGGGCCACCCCGACGACAAGGTGTTGAAGATCAGCGCCACCCTCGACAGCAAATAGGAAGTGGCGCTCGTTGACTTCCTCCGCGCCAACACAAACATCTTCGCGTGGAGCCCCTCGGACATGCCTGGCATACCGAGGGAGGTCGCCGAGCACTCCCTTGATATCTAACCCAACTCCAAGCCAGTGAAGCAGCGCCTGCGATGCTTTGACGAGCTCAAGCGCTGGGCGATCGGCGAGGAAGTGTAGAAACTTCTGGCGGCCGGATTCATCAATGAGGTGTTCCATCCCGATTGGCTAGCTAATCCTGTATTAGTGAAGAAAAAGAATGGAAGTTTGAGGATGTGCGTAGACTATAGTAGTTTAAATAAAGCATGTCCTAAAGTTCAATTTCCTTTGCCACGTATTGATCAAATTGTTGATTCGACTGCGGGATGTGAACTTTTGTCCTTTCTTGATGCCTACTCTGGTTACCACCAAATTAAGATGAAAGAGTCCGATTAGCTCGCGACTTCTTTTATCACACCTTTCGGCATGTACTGCTATGTCACGATGCCCTTTGGCCTCAGAAACGCCGGAGCTACATACCAGCGGTGTATGCTTCATGTGTTCAGGGACCATATCGGGCGGAACATTGAGGCATATGTCGACGACATTGTTGTAAAATCCAGGAAGACGGGCGACCTGGTAGCCGATCTCAAAATCGCGTTCGATTGTTTGAGGGCCAAAGGGGTAAAACTCAACCCAGAGAAATGCGTGTTGGGGGTGCCTCGAGGCATGCTCTTGGGTTTCATTGTCTCCCAGCGAGGCATCAAGCCCAACCCTAAAAAGGTCGAGGCCATCAGATGGATGGGACCAATCCGAGACCTGAAGGGGGTGCAGAGGGTCATGGGTTGCCTTGCAGCCCTCAGTCAGGTCATCTCACGCCTCGGTGAGAAGGGCTTGCCTCTGTACCGACTCCTAAGGAAAAGCGAACGCTTTACGTGGATCCCCGAGGCTCAAGAAGCCCTCGACAGGCTGAAGGCGTCTCTCACCCATGCCCCCATCCTAACACCACCAACAGACGGCGAGCCCCTCACTTATACGTAGCCGCGACGACCTAGGTGGTCAGCGCAGTGATTGTCGTGGAAAGACAAGAGGAGAGACACGCTTTGCCTGTCCAACGGCCAGTGTACTACATCAGCGAAGTATTATGCGAAACCAAGACGCGGTATCCGCAGATTTAGAAACTGCTATATGCAATAGCCTTGGCTCGGCGCAAGCTGTGCCACTACTTCGAGGTCCATCCAGTCACCGTGGTCTCGTCTTCCCCCCTGGGAGAGATAGTCCGCAATAGAGAAGCCGAGGGAATGATTGCCAAGTGGTCAATGGAACTCATGGGAGAGACTCTCATTTATGCGCCTCGTAAGGCAATCAAATCTCAAATTTTGACCGATTTCATTGCTGAGTGGACTGACACCCAGATGCCCCACCGCAAATTCAAGCAGAATGCTAGATCATGTACTTCGATGGGTCGGTGATGAAAACCGGTGCAGGCGCCTGCCTCCTTTTCATCTCACTCCTCGGAGAGCACATGCGCTACGTCATTCGCCTTCACTTCCCAGCATCCAACAACATGGCGGAGTACGAGGCCCTCCTCAGTGGCCTCTGCATCGCCATCGAGCTTGGCATCAAGCGCCTCGACATACGCGGTGACTCTCAGCTCGTCATCGACCAAGTGATGAAGGAATCTAGTTGTCACAATCCGAAGATGGAGGCATACTGTAACGCAGTGCGCCGCCTCGAAGACAAGTTTCACAGCCTGAAACTCAACCATGTCCCGCGCAAGTACAACGAGGATGCAGACGAACTAGCTAAGATCACGTTGGGGCGGACAACCGTCCCCCAAACATCTTTCCTCGTGACATCGCCAAGCCCTCCATCGATTTCAAGGATCCAGTAGGGCCGGGCCCCTCGAACGCCAAGCCCTCCGATGGGAACCCCTCGGTGGACGAGGTCGAGCCCATGCAAATAGAAACCGAGGTATCCTCGGAGGATGAGGGTGAGGCAATGCAGATTGATGAGGCTCCACTTTCGCAAGATTGGCGTGACCAGTACCTCGACTGGATCAACCGTGGGGTGTTACCCTTGGACCGCGCCCAAGCGCGGCGTGTCACTAGGAGAGCCAAATCCTTCATCGTGATCGACAGGGAGCTCTACAAGCGCAGCCCCTCGGGGGTCCTGCAACGATGCATCCCTATCCCCGAGGGTAGGGAGCTGCTCTGAGACATCCACGCCGAAGTATGTGGCCATCATGCGGCGCCACGCACCCTCGTGGGCAACACGTTCCGACAGGGTTTCTACTGGCCAACCGCGGTCGCCGATGCCACAGAGATCATGCGAACGTGCGAAGACTGCCAGTTCTACGCCCGTCAGACGCACCTCCCGGCTCTTGTTCTGCAGACCATCCCCATCACATGGCCTATTGCCGTGTGGGGACTGGATCTCGTCGGACCACTACAGAGAGCACCCGGGGGCTTCACCTACTTACTGGTGGCGGTAGACAAGTTCTCCAAGTGGATCGAGGCTCGACCCATTGCCAAGATCAAATCCGAGCAAGCCGTGCAGTTTTTCACTGACATAGTCTATAGGTTAGGGGTTCCGAATTCAATCATCACGGACAACGGCACTCAGTTCATAGGCAAGAAGTTCTTGAGGTTCTGCGACGACTTCCACATATGTGTGGACTGGTCGGCCGTGGCGCACCCACAGACGAACGGCCATGTAGAGCGTGCCAACGGCATGATCCTACAAGGCCTCAAGCCAAGAATCTTCAACAAGCTGAACAAGTTTGGCCGAAGATGGCTCACAGAGGTACCCTCGGTCATTTGGAGCCTGAGAACAACCCCGAATCGAGCCATGGGGTGTAGTCTATTCTTCTTGGTCTATGGCGCCGAGGCCATCCTTCCCACCGACTTGGAGTACGGATCCCCGAGGCTCAAAGCCTACTAAGAGCACCAAAACCAGCAGGCCCTTGAGGACTCGCTAGACCAGGTGGACGAGGCTCGAGACGTGGCGCTTCTACACTCGGCGCGCTACTAGCAGTCTCTATGACGATACCAGGCACAAAGGGTTCGACGCCGAGACCTCGACAAGGGAGACCTCGTGTTGAGATTGCGACAAGACAGCCGAGGACGCCACAAGCTCACGCCGCCATGGGAAGGTCCGTACATCATCGCGGAAGTCCTAAAACCGAGCACCTACAAACTAGCTAACGAAAAAGGCGAAGTCTTCACCAATGCTTGGAACATCCAGCAGCTACGTCGCTTCTATCCTTGAAATTACAAGTTGTTTGTACATACTTTGTATTTGTACCTTAAATTTCCCGGGACAATAAAAAAAGTATGCTTTACTTTTAAATTTCTTGGGAGTTGTTCGAACCCTCGGGGGCTCGGATGCGCGCACAACACTGAGTGAGCCTCGGTTTTCCCTTGGCAAAGTCGAGCCTCCATCGGGGGCTACAATGGGGGGAACCCCCACAAAACGTCCCCAAAATGTCACATTTTTTCTGAAAATTTTTCGCATCTAAGTCTCTCGAACACTTAGAAAAATGAACGCACGGTGTAAACAACTCTGGCATGGGATCGGCCGAGCCGTGGGACCGCCTACGCCTTCGGGATATGGCATCCCCCCTCACCCCCCTGCGCCTAAGTAGTTTATGAACGCGACAATCCTTGCAGAAGTTTATGTAAGTCATATGCAAGCATACGAGAGCGCGAAGAAATATGTAGGAAAAAACAGCACTCGAATATACACAAAGGCCTCACGCGGCCATATTGTCAAGATTGCACTTTTGTTTGCTACATAGAAGACAAAATCTAGACAAGATCCAAACTTATCTACTTGGGCTTCGAGGCCCAGGCCCTTCGCCGCGCTCGCACTCATCTCCATCATCCGCGGCGTCGGGGAAGAGGTCGCCCTCGAAGAGCCCGGCCAAGGTGGTGGAAGCGCCTTCAGCACCTACGTCAGCCTGCTCCATTGCCTTGACCTTGGCATCGTCATCGCCGTCAGGGACGATGTAGCCCGTGGCTAGGTGCTCGAAGTCAACGACGTAGTGCGTCGAGACGACGCCGAGGGCCTTCTGGATGCCGAGACGGAGGGCGCCCTTGAGCCGCTCAGATACCCGATCACCCAAGGACCTCAGACGACTCGCCAGTGAGCTCCCTGACACGCCACCCTCACTTTTGATGGCTTGGCACGCGGCTATGGCGGCTTCCTCCAAGTCGTTGTAGTCCCGCTGCGCGGACGCATATGCAGCTTGGAGGGCCTCCTTCGCCGCGGTCTCCTCCGACACCTTCTTCCGTAGCTCTGAGCAGAAGGAAAAGATAAGTCTCGGCAAAATCAAGTACACTAAAACATAACCGTGGTACTTACCCGCGATACATTTCCTCCCCTCTTCTATCTCTGCGTTTGCAGCGGTGAGGGTAGTCTCGGCGGTGAGATGGCGTTTCCCTGCCTCTCGATGAGGGCCTCCTTCCCCATAAGGAAGACGGCCTGCGCTTCACGAGTCTCCTCTAGCTGCGCGCACTGGGCCACCCTCGCCTCGAGAGCCTCATCCTTCTGCCGCAGCGTGGCGTTGAGCAGCTCGACCTCTTGGGCCTTCTGCTCCGTGGCGGCCCTCTGGGCGTCGCGCTCCTCGATGGCTCGGGCCAGCTCCTCCTTTCGCGCACGATCTTGCGCCCCCAGATCAGACACCAAGGTGTTGGCCTCGCCCAGCCGCGTGATCAGATTGGTGTTCCACTGCTCGAGCCATTGCACCTTGGAGTACTGCCGGGCTAGCTCGGCGCTCTTGTCGCGCGAGATTTCCTTCAGCCGCTGCGAGCGGAGGGTGTGAGCGGAAGATATATAAATGTGAGTGGAAACAGATGAGTTCTGGGGAAGGGCGCTTACATTGCTAATTTGCAAATCTGTCATCTTATGGAGCTGTAAGGCGCGGTCGAGGGCGGCCTGGATCTGGGAACCAACCTCGTACTGCGCCTTCCAGACCTCCTCCTCCTCCTGCTCGTTGCGACTAAAATCCGAGGCGCCCCTGTGCTGGACCATCGCCCACTCGGAAGAAGGGGCAATGCCAGCAGCATCGGGGGCGGTGCTCGGGGCAATCTGCTCCGGGCCCTCGGACAGCCTCAACGCCATCACCTCTGGCTCGTCTTTTGGAGGCATCTCCACCACCGGCACCACCTCTGGAGCCGGCCGCAGCACCGGCTTCACTACCGACTCCACCACCGTGGCTCCCTCGTCCCTGGCCTCCGTGGGCTCCAGGACGGGGCCTGTTCTCTTCACCTGACCAACGAGCTGCTCTGGTGCAGCCCCGTCGGTCCTTTCCTCTCCACCAATGCCCGGCCGGGCGGCATCCTCCTCGCTGCCTCGGTCGGTCTCTCCCTCGGCACCTCGGCCGGTTTCCCCCTCGGTGCCTGGTCGGATGGCATCCTCTGCACCATGCCGACCGGTGTCACTCACACCCGATTGCGCGCGGGCCGACGCAGCCCCCCGGGCTATTGCCGCCCGGAGCTCCTCGGCGATCTCCTCCGCCGACCAAGGCCCCCCGCTCGAGGGCTGTGGCACCGTGCCCGGCGTTGCGGACCTCCCCTCCTTGAGGGCTTTAGTGGGCGCTAGCGAAGGAACCCAAGCAGTAGGGACTTTCATGCTGAGTTGAGCGAGGGAGGAATCAAGCCAACGAAAACAAAGGTGGTAGGCTGGATCGAGAAAACGAGTGGAAGGAAACTTGCCTTGAGGCGGCCTCCAACTTATGTTTCCTCTAGCCGCTCTTCGGGGCCTGCGCCGACCCACCGGCTCCCGACGAGCGATCGCTGGGCGCTGCGCCAGGGCTGGTCTAGTGCCTCGGTGGTGGCGCCCATTCGAGGGTCCCCGCGTTCAGCCGCGCGGGCGACCCCTCCTCCGGCAACGGCGCACGCATATCCCTGCCCTCGGCCTGCGCCGGGGGCTCGGTGCCAACATCCTATTGGCCCGGCGACTGGCCCTCGACCTCTTCCGCGTTGGGGTCGGGCAGCGCCGAGTAGTCAACCTTGACCTCCGCCGAGGCCGAGGACTTCGGCTCGGGCATGGAGTCGGGCGTTTGGATAACGGCTTGCCTTGCTTCTCCCGCGCCCGGTTCACTTTCTCCCTCGCCTCCTTGTCCTTCCTCTTCCTCTCTTGGCGCCGCTTCTCCGCGTCCTTCCGCTCCTTCTTCCTCTCCGCGAACTCGCGGTTCGCGGCTCGGACCTCTGGGAGCGGAGGGTCCGAGGTGTACCCCTGGCCACTCACCCCCTGCGAACAGGGCTCGGATTAGGAAAGGAAAAACAATTTCTTTGCCGAGGGATGGGAACGAAATTTACCACATTGATGTACCCCGCGTCGGGGCGCATCGAGACCCTCCAATAGTCCGCGAGGTTGTTCGGGGGCTGGGACACCGCCCGCCCCGCTCGCTGAGTGGAAACATAGAACTCCTCCATCATCTGGGTACCCTCGAACGGGGCATCCACCGTCATCTGGAAAAGAGGAAGCTTCCTCTCCATGAGGGGGAGCACCCTCCGCCGGTGAAAGTTGGCGATTACGATGGCCGCGGTCAGCCCCTTGCCCGCCAGGCGCTGGAGTGCGTTAGTGTACACCTTGAGCCTCGCTTGGCGCTCGAGGGGCGACACCCTGTACCCCCAAGTGTCCGGCTTCTTTGTCAACACCCTTCCAGTGTACGCTGGGAGCCGACCGCCGTCATTCTGTAAATAGAACCACCTTTGGTCCCACTCGCGGTTGTTCGACGTCATCGTGCATGGGATGTAGAGATCTTTCCTCAACCCTCGCAGATGGAGTGTCAGGCCTCCGGCACGAACGGGCCTCCGCACCCCCTGCGAGATGGACTCGGTGTAGAGTTCACCCCGAAATAGATGCCTCCACAAGTCCCAGTGCGCCTGGATCCCCTGGTAGCCCTCACAAATGGCGACAAAGACCACTGCCTGCGAAATGGCGTTGGGGGCGAAGTGATGCAACTCCACCCCGTAGTGGTGGCAGAGCGCCCGGACGAAGCGGTCGGCGTGAACCCCGAAACCCCGCTCGTGGAGCCGCGCCAAGCTGATGACGTAGCCGCTCGGGGGCCTCGGCTCCGCATCTGATCCCGACGCGATCCACTCCGGGCGCACAGGATCGGTAATCACCGGCAGGAGTCCGGCGGCGACCAGGGTCTCCAAGTATGGTGCGTCGGCGGTGGACCAGCCCCAGGGCACTGGGTCATCCATCCTCACTGGCTTCACCATGGCGACGGTGGACAGGAACTCGAAAGGGGGGGCGCTCGAACGGGAAGAAGGTGCGCTTGCTCTCTCTCTCTCTCCTGTTTGCTCGAGCGAAGAATGGCGAAAGAAGGAAGAAGGCAATGACAAAGGTGAGCCGAACCACCCCGCCTGTACCTCTCTATTTAACCGTGGCAGGGGGCCGGATTCGCTGCGGCAGTTCCGAATCCACCGCATTCAATGTGGTAGATACCGCTGACGCTGCCAGCCGGGCCCCACGATCACGGGAACGCACACGTGGGCGCGGTAATTATTGTGCGACGGTTCCCGAAGTGGTACAGGCGCACTGTTGATGGCGTCCCATCACCATGCGGCCGCCCGCACCGTTCTGACTGCCCTAGGGTGATGCCTCAAAAGGCGCACCCGCCCTGCACGCATCGGGCCACGACACGGCACCACATGCCACGCCGAGAACTGTGACGGAATATTCCCCTTCGGAAGATTCCTTACCACCAAAGGAACAGCCATTCCGAGCCCCACTGATCAGAGGTTCGAAGGGTGACCCATCGAGGGTTCGAAACAGCCGCCCCAGATCATCAGAGTTAGGGGCAATCTTGGCATGCTCATACAAAGCCTAAGCCTCGAATGCAGAATTCGAGATGCGCAATGTTGTGTTCGAGGCCGGACAGCGGCGGCTAGTATGAGGTATCCCATCGAGGGAGAGCATCGAGCCCTCGGACCCAATCGAACGGGGCCGAGCCCTGCCTAGCGAACCTCTGCGAGCGCTTTACGGAACATGTCTCCGGATCATGAGCCGATCCCCACCGAACGGGGCACGGACGTTCGCTCGAACCACCCGTTAACGGCTCATCGAAGCATCTAGGACTCGTGGCCCGGGCAAGGGTAGCATGGTTTGTTTCATCCCTCCACCCTGTGGAAAGGTTGACCGAGGGTCGAACTAACAAGACGAGGGTCCCCCTTGATCGCCCTCATGTGGGCTGGGGCTCGGGGGCTCCTCGCACGACTCGGCAAGAGCCACTCCCTCGATTGAGTCAGCTGCCACCCCGGCGGTGAAGTCCTACATGTCAGACATACCCCCTTGCATGCTCGGTGAGCCGTGTGAATTGGTCCAAAGTAAGTACGGGTCGCATTTCCAGCTGAATGCCGATGCCGGCTGAAATAATGCCGAGGCCGACTGAAACGAACGCTGAGAGGCCCTACTACCCAGTCAACCATACAAACACGATGCTCATAGCCCATGGACGAGTGTTCCCACTCCTCCAAGGCCTTGGGGGCTACACCCGTGGGTGCGCTGACGCACCCCCACGGAAAGAACTTCACAAAACTTGAGGGACAAAACCCCAAGTAAATAGGCAAAAAGCAAACTGCGCCAAAGAAATAAAGGCTTCAATGCTTCTTGCAAACAAAGATTACAAAGGGCTATCGGCTCGAGGCCGTCGAAAGATACAAACGTATTGCCACTTACGTGGCAATCTTTTCTGTCTTGGGGAGGAGCGGCCGCCTATAAAGGACACCAAGTCCTTGGCCGACATTTCGGCCGGGCTATGAGAAAAGCACGAGAAGCAATCTCCAGACCACACGGGTCCGAAGGGATGCCCTTCTCGCAAGCTTTCTTCTGGCTTCCCATCCACCAAAGACCTTACGGGGGGTCAAGCTCTCTTCTGGCTTCCCATCCACCAAAGACATCTCCGAGAGCCATCTTGTCGCCGACGAGGACGGTGTGCAGAACGATGATGAAACCTGGCACCGCCCCCGCTCCTGAGATGTTTCGCCATCCCTACAAGCTGGGGGACATCACAGAAGTCGACCCTCCACGGGCCCGATGTTCTTCTGCTGATTCCACTGAAGCCGAGGGATGGTAAGCACGCCCTCTCCAGTATTCGCCCACCGCTCGCAAGCATTCTTCTAGCCTCAAAACCAAGGGAATCGGAAGGAAACATTACAAGTTAGAGGGAGGTTAGAATCGGAAGGAAACATTACAAGTTAGAGGGAGGTTAGGAGCATAAGCGGGGGAGCTGGAGAGGTAAGGGAGTCCCCGGACCCCTATTTATAGCCTCATCGGGCGCTAAGCCTTAGCTCACAATGTGGGCGGGGTTTGTAGCACCCGTGGAGGCACAACGCCCCACAAGCAAAAGATGCCCTCGTTCGGCGCGCCATGAAGCGACTGAACGAAATCAAGCCAAGCCACTGCGCACCGAGCAGCGTGGCATCAGGCACCGCCCGACTGTCCTCGAACGGTGCGCCGCGAGGCGACCAAACGAGGCAGAACTGGGACCCTGCGCGTCGGACAGCACAGTGCCAGCACTAGCCACAAGGCAGCAAGCGCCATCATGACCCTGACCTGCTTTTTCTGTAGCCGCATTACCCCGACCGACGAGTCGTCACATCGCGTAGCCGAGCGCCCAGACGCGCCCAGCGGGAGCGCTCCGCCGATCGATCACGTACATCAAGAAGTAAAATCGCCAAACAACCTCTAGCCGAGTCTCCTGACTCGACCAAAGGCTCGGGGGCTACTGTCGGGTACCATAACTATGGGGCACTCTAACCTAGGACTAAAACTCCCCCCAAATAATGACGCAAAACACAGCCCAGCATATGGCCCAAATTCTCTTCGGGCACGAGAATCTCGAAGTACACACTTGGCCCACGGATCAACGCCACAGTACGGTCCATTCGAGGCCTCACTAGCCGCGGAGCGATCTCCGCCTCGCTCGAGGCTCTCTCTGCCGAGCCCTCCGCGGGCCCTCGGCACAGGGGAAACTCCGCCTCACTCGAGCCCCCCTCGGCGGACTGAGGAGGCGGCCCAACCGCCCGACGGGACGGGGCGCATTTACTTGCCAACTACACCGTGGTGTGGGGCGGGTGCCAGACGGTGTCGGGAGGCGTCAGCTGGCGTCGGCCACCATGCCACACAGCGAACGTGACCGGCGTCTCCTCAACCTACACCCGCCACTGTGCCGCTATTCCCGGCTTGGGGCAGGTCTGCGACGCACAGTACGGACTTGCCTGTCACCGTCCGCCACTGTGCCGCCCACTTTGTGTACTTTTCCCCTTTGCAGGACCCTCGGCGGGCGTGGGCAGCAACCCTCGGACACAGTAGAGCCTTTGACCGGGGAAAGACCGGAGTCTTCAGCACCCTCGACGCCCCACCTCATCTAACGTAGTGCTCTGCGCACTTCTACAGCTATCACTATGCCGTTGTTTGGCGCCACATGATATGGACGCGCTCCGGGCATGGGCACAAGGATTCACAAGGACGATGACCACGACTTACGCCATGCTCCACAGCGCTCGGCGAAAGGGAAGACCCACTGTTCTCCTCTGGACCACAGGGGGGAGAGAAGTAGACGACCTCACTGATCCCCCATGCATCTAACCCTTCCTCCTTGAGCCTATAAAAGGGAAGGGGGACGGAAGGAAAAACAACTACGAGAATGCACGTACTCACTCCACTGATATTGGCACTCGCCTCAATCACTCCCAGTACACCTTGAGACCTGGGAGCTTCTCTCCTTTTCTCACCTCAACTTTACCCTCAACTACGAGCACTTCGGTGCAAGTATTAGTAATACAGTGCACTCCTCTGCTGGACGTCCCCGACATCGCTCTGCCCCCAGTCGCCATCCGCGCCGCCGCTCCTTCCCCGGCCACGCTCCATCCCGGCGTCGCTCCGCCCCTGGCCGTCGTTCCCGATCTGGTCCGTCCCCGTCCTCGACGTCGCTCCACCCCGGCCGCCGTCCGCTCCGCCGCTCCTTCACCGGCCGCGCTCCGTCCCGGCGCCGGTCCGCCCCCCGGCGGTCGTCCCCGATCTGCTCCGTCTCCGTCTCCGTCCCCGCCGCCGCTCTGTGCCCAGCCGCGCTCCGTCCCCGGCATCGCCTCGGGTCCGCCAGGTCACTGCTGCCCAAATCTCCGCCGCGCCGTCGCCGCACGGACCCGGAGACCAACCGGCTCGCCTCCGCCCCAAATCCCCGCCGCCGTGCTGAATCAATGCCGCGCCCTAGCGCCTCGCCTCCGACCAAAATCTCCGCCGCACCGCCAGTGCCGCGTCGCCGCCACGCCGACGCTCCCAGCCCTGATCCACGTCGCTGCTGCCGCTGCGATACTGCGGCGCCGCGCCGCCAGCGCCACGACCCCGCCGCACGGACCCGGAGCGGCCATCTGACCTCGCCATCGCGGCCAGGTATCCTCTCCATCTTTGCCGACACAAAGCTATCGAGTTCATCTTCGCGGCGCCGGCGCTACAAACACGAAACGTAAGACCCTCTCTTGGTCACTGATCTGATGCGATTTGGTCACCAGGTTCGCGTTCAAGGGAGCACGTGGGGTGTTTGCATCGAAAGGCTTGGAGGCCACTGGATGCGATGAGGGGCTGCTTAGACTGAGTCCAACAGATAGATGCAAAATGGAGAGGCATTTCCTCCATTTGCGTTGTACACAGTAGAGGGATCCCGCATGCGAAAATCCTCGTCTCCAACACACGGAGGCAAACGCATATGCATACCTCCACCGTGCCGCCAAGCTCGCATTGCTCCCCTCCTCTGATCCCTCCGCCCGCGAGCCCCCAGTGCCTCCTCCCCCTGTGCCTCCTCATTCCCGCTCGCGCGCGCCGGGGCCTCCGCGACTCGTTCCTCCCCGGCGGCGGCCATGGCGGGTCGCGGGGCCTCCATGGCGCATTGCTCCCTCCCCTCCTCTGTTCCCTCTGCCCGCGAGCCCCCGGTGCCTCCTCCCCCGGTGCCTCCTCCTCCTCGCTCGCGCGCCGGGGCCTCCGTGGTGCATTGCTCCCCGGCGGCGGCCATGGCGGGCCCCAGGAGCTCGCGGTCGCGACCGCCGGCCCTGGAGCGGCGGTGGATGTGGCCCTCGTGGCGGGGTCGATCCGCGGGAGCTCGTAGGACACCGGCGGGCCGTCGTACTCGAGCGCGATGGAGTAGTCGAGGTTGGCGGGCGGCTCCGGGATGGTGGTCTCCGGCGGGAACATGCGGCGCACCAGGTCCTCCCAATCGCCCCCGCCCGCCACCCGGGCCAGGCCTCCCTTGCTCCAGCGGCCTCTGCTCCGGCTGCGAGGAAGACGACGAGGAGGGGGAGAGACAGCAGCCCCGCCGGAGGTGAGGAGGGGGCCGCTCCATCGCCTTCCGCCGCGCTCGCCCCGCGCCGCTGGCCAAATGCATTCGAGGAGAGAGGGGATGTATTTTTACCTCTCCTCTCTCCTCGAAGGCAAAATCCATCGCCGGTTTGCCTGATCTGTTGGAGAACACTTTCGTAGTGCACAATTACAATCGGTGATGCAAAAATGGAATTGCATATGCTGTTGAAGTCAGTCTTATTACACTTTGTAATCAAGAACGAGGTATGTGGATTTATCTGTCTATTTCTTTTTTATGACAAACAATGTGATCAAGCAATTATTCCAGTCAGAAACTGGTGAGTTGAACTTCAGTGCAATATACAACATGGATAGCGTGGTATGATCTTAGTAATATCCAGATGCATAACTTTTACTCGATAGTAATGAAAGGCACCAAGAATATTAGCATGTCAAGAAAAGTCTTCTGTTCCTATAGGTCTGTTCCTATAGGTCTGACCATGTACTAAACAATATGACAAAGCAATTCAGCCACATGACCAATACAAAAATGCATGGTCAACCAATCGATGAGCAAGGGGATGGTTAAACAAGTGGTCCTGATGGTATAGCTATTGTCTGAGAACATATATCTTTTTCTGCCATTCTTTTTCCACATACCTTTTCGACTTTGAGACTAATTTTTGATTCTTTTATACAACAAGGCACAGATATATGATTGGTCAATTCGGAGGCGCAACAACACAAACAAAGTTGTGGCAGTAACAAATCCTAAATCAAAGGACACTAGGTAGGAAAGGATCGCCAGCCATCCCAGGTTCACTTCACCAAGGTACACTAATAAGCTAGGTTTTACTTCACTAGCCTTCCTAGGTTTATTTCACCCATGAGATTGGCCATAATTTTTGACAATCAAGTTGTGTTAGGGTGTCTCCAACAAATCCAATTCTGATAGCAGTAAAACTCTGGGAATAAGGGCAAAAGATTGGAAAGGATGTGTATGGTGCATTGGTGCAGCAGCAATATGACAGAGTACAGTGCTACTAGCGAACTCGATGTAGCAAACAAAATAAGTCTTTTACTAACAAAATAAGCCATTTCCTCATTTAATTAGGTTATTTTCACTATGGCAACATGTTCCTTTTGAGTCTATTGGACTGACATAAGTAGAAGCTTACATCATTTTGTATAACACTGCAGAGACCAATCATTCTTTGCCCTATCCAACCCAACAGTATATCATATCCCTTCCTTGCCTTGATTCCTCTCTTCTGCTGTCTCGTTGATATTAATTGCAATTTGATCACATTAGATTGATCGGAGTAGAGAAAAAGCGATATATACAGGAGTATTTTCAGACAGCAAGGAACCCATATCTGATGCAAAGCTACACTCTGCAGAATCCTCCGTTCAGATTTCAGTGACCATTCGCAACTATTTCACATAACCTCTAATTCAAAGGTATGCAGAATATGTTTCTAGCATAATGATGTTTACGTAACAGCTGCTATAGTTTTTTTACTAATTCAGTGCTATGTCAAATCTTTTTCTTTACAGCTGAATATGAGGCGTTGAGGTGTTGTGCTACGAGGAGTGTGGCTAAACTTTGATTAGTTTCACCAGTTAACTTAAGGTAATAAATCTATACTCTGTAACACTAAAGTTTATTCAGAAGCAGAATAACCAGGTTGTTTGAGCATATTGTCGCTCACTCACTATGAGGTGATTTTCTTGGCTGTTTAACTAATATGGCCATTACAATATGATGCGATTTTCAAAAGTTAGTCTTTAAGCTTTGATTAGTACAATCCATGAGATTTGGAAGTGTACGTGTAGAGTTATAATCTAGGTACCTTTTCATTTTGCACATATCAACAAAAATTTAATCGAACTGTTAGGTTTGTTATTTATGTTACTGTAATGAGCTGTAAGCATGGGAGTCTCATTCAAAGCTGCCAATGTAATCTTTGCATCTGTCATGCTTGGTGCTTTACTCCCAGAATGCCATTATATTTTTAAAAGTAGTGACCAACAAAATGGGTCATGCTTATGCATGTTTTCAGTTTCAGCAATAAACCTAGCCACCATAAATAAATTTCTGCAGGACCATTGTTGGTTCATTTTTTTTTGTGAATTGTTTGTTTTTCTCCTATGTGAACAAAGCTGGTGTGTTAGCATGTTGACATTGTGTGGTACTCCCAGTATCACTGGACTGATGCGTCTCCATAAATCATTGCTGGACAGCTGGAGCAGTGAAGCTTGCTTTGCCAAGGTATCCTGGCTGTTGGGAATTGTTTCCCCTTCGATCTTAATCATATCAAATGCTCACTTCTAAATGGCTACTAGAATCATTACATTTATATTGCAGAGTCGTTATTAGAATATGCCTGTAATGCATTTTGGAATGTGAAACTAACTACTAAAGTTGTTCACCACGATTTGCCATGAATGGTTTAGAATGCTAATGTTAGGTGAAGAATGCTCACCATACTCAGATCTGATGAATCCTTGCAATGATGAGAAAATTAAATTAAGAATAATGGATAGGATAAATTTCTAGACATAGAGGAGCTACCTTTCCCAATAAATTGCCATATCAATATGTAAAAATAAAACTGGGTTAAATTCATCTTTTGGCCTCAAAGTAGGGCGTATTGGTGGTGATTTCTCTTTTTTCACTACAAGAAATGTGGTGATCTGTGACGAAAATTTCATGGCGTTTTAAAAAAGTGTCAGAATCGCACACAATCCATGACGATTTCCTGATTTTCGTCATAGATCCGAAGGTATGGGCCCTTGGCCCAAAACTTAGTGACATTTTATTGAATTTGTTATATAATTGAGCCCACAAAACAATGACATTTCAGCATTAATGTCACAGAAATCGTCATAGTTATTCTGACTATTGTATGTTTTGGCATTCAACATTTTTATACACGGTGGGTTTGAGTCGACCACAACTAACCACCAGGCCCCCTCCTTAGTTGTGCCATGGTTCATTATTTAATTTTAGTTACATTCAAATCATGTTGGAAATATGCGTATTATTCTATTACCATATTTTAGTTTGAGGCATATTTCATAAACAATAAATTAGAAGTTGTCTATTACATGTAAAAGTTATATTGGGATCTATAAGATTGTTAGTTTTGCATTTTACTTCACAGTGTGGTCTTAATTAGTTATTTAAAAAGAGCAAAAATATTTTCACATATGAGATTCGAAACCTAGTCTCAAATCTCAAAGATATAAAAAAAATGACTTACCAATGAGCTATGCCCTCATTCATGTATGCTAGGCGTTACTTTTTTTAGTTAAATTATTAGTATTTACTTCACAATGTTGTTTTAATTAGTTATTTAAGAAGATCAAAACCTTTTTCACATATGAGAATCAAAATCTAGTCTCAAATCTCAAAAATATAAAAATATGACTTAGTTATATTGGGATCTATAAGATTGTTAGTTTTGCATTTTACTTCACAGTGTGGTCTTAATTAGTTATTTAAAAGAGCAAAAAATATTTTCACATATGAGATTCGAAACCTAGTCTCAAATCTCAAAGATATAAAAAAAATGACTTACCAATGAGCTATGCCCTCATTCATGTATGCTAGGCGTTACTTTTTTTAGTTAAATTATTAGTATTTACTTCCCAATGTTGTCTTAATTAGTTATTTAAGAAGATCAAAATCTTTTCCACATATGAGAATCGAAATCTAGTCTCAAATCTCAAAAATATAAAAAATATGACGTACGAATGAGCTAGCTTTAAAAGAAAAAAAATTGGCGCAACCAAGGGGGAGGAGAGGGGGTTCGAACTGTGGTCCTTGGGTTAAGGAGAGGTGCCACTTTTCCATTACGCTACAGCATTGTTTGATTTTCCATGTAAGGTATTATATGTTTTATACAGAGGTACACCATGTTTTAATTCCAACAAAAATAGAGGCGCAATGGAGCATAGAGGATTCGAACACGTGTCACCAAGACAAGAACCGAGCGCCATTCCCGTGCGCCGAACCTTCGGCTCACAGTCCATGGGCAATAAAATTATTTATATATTATTGTTGAAACGTGGCCCTGAATTGAAGAACACACGTGTGATTCATCCTTTTCTTTTTAATCCGCAATTAAATTTTGTAATCAGTATTTCTCCCTCATAACAACTCCAAATTTGAAGGTTCTTTTTTCTGAATTTTTCTAAAAATCAGAATATTTCATTTTGTGGCTTTTGTTTATATGTTAATTGCTACATCTTGATTATTTTCATATGACATGTTTTATTCCAACAAAATAGAGCACTGAAAAGCATATTTTTGCATAACAATTGCTAATGTAACTTGGTATTTATCAATGCTATGGTCAATATAAGGTGGTGTCCAAAATTGAGATGCATACGAGTTTGAACATGTTATGAGGTATTCAAATCTCAAAGTTTGGACTTGAATTACAAGAAACTATGTCAGAGATGTATCTTTCGGTGAACAATGTATGGTCCAACTTTACCAAAACTATATAAGTTTTTTATGGAAAGTTTATACATCCATAAAATGATTCTACGACAATTTACAGAATTTTTGCAGAAGTTTTAGGTATTATTAGGATTATTTTGTAACAAGGGGGAAAGTAGAAGCTTGAATTATCCCAAGCAAACATTTGAAATTTTCATCTGTTTTTAGGATACAAGCAATAACAGAACATATATACCTAAACAATATTTTTGAGAATGTTTTATTATTATTTGAGGTACATATAGCTCAAATTCTAAATAATTTCAATAAACTCGCAGAAAATCATTTAATCTATTAAAAATGGTAAATGAATTAGAAAATTATTGAAACTTCTACAAAATAGCTTGTACATAGTGTACAATATATAAAAAATCTATTTGAATATATAAAATTATTATTTTTATGCATTAGTTTATAATGATGCAATAAATAGAAAAATAAAAAAAATGTTAAACAGACCAGGAATGAAACAAGGCCCGAATAGCCTGACTAGCCCAATTGTTGGTGACCGTCCATTATCGATCCTGTGGCTCTGATTGCAATACCATGGTATAAAAAGATACACAAACCCTAGTGCATCCCGTCACACCCTCAGCCTGCTCAAATCCGCCTCCACCTCGCACTGCATCTCGCTCCCCCATCCCCTCACCACCGCCAGGCCCGTGGAAGGCTTCACCAAGTCGGTGGCGGTGGTGGCGTCGCGGGTCGCGGGAGGCGGCGGCCGGGAGGAAGGCGCACCGCTGCGTGGCGGTCCGGGCGTCATTGTTCTCGCCCAGGCCAGCGGCAGCCAAGGACGCGCGGTCGGCCTGGTGCAGGAGCTCTACGCACCGCTCCTCCTCACCGCGCGCCGCCACCACCGCTGCAGCTCCTCCTTCCCGCCGTGGCCACCGCGGATCTGCGCCGCCACCGCCACCACCTCCTCCTAATCCCCGTCACTGCCACCTCCTCCGCCGCCGCCTCGGCCCGCCTTCGTCCTGCTCCTCTGACTCCCAACTGCACGCTCCTTGCGCCCTGCGGTTGAGCCTTGCTCCTTCAACTACGGCTCTCTACATCCCGCTCCTTGCTCCTCCGGCACCCGGCCATGGGGTCTGCCAGACAGTCAGGCACCAGATCCGGGCATCTGCTTTGTTTTCTCATAATGATGCCAGTAGAGCAGCGCCTATAGCCCCGGCTCTGATGTAACTATCTTCTTTTTTCTGTCTTTTGCAATCACCTCAAATTCCTATTGTGCTTCTCAGGATGTGTCATTAGCATGGAACATAGGTCGTGCTGTCGTGCAGAAGGCTAAATTGGAGAGCCTTTAGAAGAAGCTATCATATTGTGCATCTTGAAGCCCCTAAATTGGAGAGCCTGTAGAAGCAGATGCTGCACAGGTAAAATTGGTCGTTCGTTATTCTGACTCATTCAGGTAATTAACCTTGACCAGTAAAGAGTCCCGAATTAAACACACACAGTCCTGCTATGCAACTAGAACTCTTGGACTGATTATATTTTCGCCAATACACATCAAGAGCACTATGCAGCATGTGAATTTTGTTGTTGCAATAATTCAATCTAGCATTTCAATTGTTGTCCCCAAAACGTACAGCTTCTCAATTTTAGGCTCGACAAGATGTCCCATGGTTTATTTAGGTCCTTCCATGCATTCTTATATCTTTTAATTCATGATGAACTCATAGCAATTGAAGTCTAAAATGTTTCTTTGCTTTGCTTGCCATGAAACTGAATTGTTCTCCTATTTTGCTCTGAATTTCACACAGACCAGTGGCGTGCAACATGGTGATGCGTGCGGTAGCAGAAAGAAAAGCTGCTTACTCAGCTGATTGTGCGAAACCAGGCACAAAAGAGTTTGAAAACAGGTATGAAAGAGTGCGAAAACAGATATGAATTTATTTCCCTTTTGCTGGTTGGGATGGGAAGGGGGTATTCAGAGGGGAGTCAGATGTATGTGCCTTGTTGGTTTCAAACACGGCATCTGTTATGTTCAGCTAGAGGTTCATTTCCATTTTCTTGGGATGATTTTAGTGGTAAGGTTTAATCTTTTCCTGCCAATTTCTTGCTTACAAAGTCGAATACTCTGCATCTGTTTCTTCTTTTTAATTTTCCCTTTCCATTCTTATTTATGGACAGAAGGTTGACAATCGCTTCAATCGCTGACTGACTTCATGGTGCATGTATTACCTATTGAAAAAAAAAGACAGGTAATCTCTGACTTCCTTCAAATGTATCAAACCTTCTAGCTGGGGTAATATGGTCCAAAGTACTGTATAATATGTATATAAAATCGGTCTGTTAGGACTGTCGTCTGACTTGTATTTAGTACTGTATTGTTCGAATATTAATTTAGGTTAAAAACACCGTCAGATATGTTGATACCAGTTATAATTTTGTATTCTGTTTGATAATGCAGCAGTTGTATTGACCATGTGTGCTATATCATGTGCAGGTCTGCAATTAAAAGCTAAGATGGATGCAAAACATGGGCTCGTGCTTGAAACATGGATTTGCTTGAAGCTACTTTTTTTTCCAGAATTGTGCGATTTTGTGAGATTAATTAGTTATACTGATTTCATGCTAAATAGAAAGACTTTGATGTTTTATGCATGTGATGAGATGTCTGTGGGCTGGTTTATATATTAATTTGGGCTGAGATGCTAATTGATCTACTGCAAAAATGGGCTGCTTTTAAATGGGCTAGATGTACAATGAGTCATGCAATATTTCATGAGCAGAAACTCTTGGGCCATATGCAAATGGGCCCAAATTGACCCAATTGCTTGATGCCACTTCATCGTCCACATCAGCATCCATGTGGTAGCCATGTCATCATCACTTTCCACGTCATTGCCATGTTACCAGCCATTCATCGGATATGCCAACTACACGTCATCTTTTTTGTCATCTATGTATGACGTGGCAATTGAATCAGTGATGATGTTTGTGACGTTTATTTTCGTCATAGAAACCGGGTTTGGGTTGGGCTTCAGGGGCCCGGGGACATTTTATGACGCTTTTAAAATGTCATGGATCAAGCAATCTGTGACGAAATTTTAAGAAATGTCACGAGGTGTAATCTGTGAAACTCAATACATGACGCAATTTGAGATCGTCATAGATACTGTTTTATGACAGTTTTTTAGTGATCTGTGATGAAATTTAATCGTCATGTATCAATAGATTTTTTGTAGTGTTTTCTGCTTTTGAAATATGAGAGGGAGAAATAGAGATTGCAATCCTCAAAATGATTTGTCTTTTGCACTTTGTTACTAATGTGATTTCATTGATTGCACCATCCGCAGTCCTTTCGTAGGATGTGAGCCTAGATTTTTTTTGATGAGATGTCTTATGAATTGTATTTTTTTTGTATGCAGATATTTCTGGATAAATGATACTCAATGAACCTTTTGAAAATCTAGATTTGTAGATGTGATGCTGATGCTGATGGTGGATCAACCCGGCAGGAAAACAAAGAGGCCTTTGATTTTCTGATCGCTCTGGTCAACTGGCATTTGTCGAAAGAAAGGAATGCACAGATCTTATGGAATGATGAGGCGATCGTGAGTAACAGAATAAGCATAGTAGCTGAAGTCCTCGAGACTTATTTATGGATGTAATATATCCAGTGGGCCAATGCCTTGGTGTTGCAGGTCGTGTAGTAAAACTATTTGCTTTTGTCTGGCTGGAAGAGGCAACAGAATGAATGCAATCTCATCTAATTCAAGAAGGCGTGGGGGCCATCGAGCACGAGCTAAATGCCTAAATCTTGTCTTTTATATACTACTATTTTTAATTCCATATAAGGATGAAACCTTATTTCAATCCTTCAATTTAGCTATCATATTAGATTGTAGGAGCGTTGATTTTGTATATATATTTCGTATGCAATAAAGAAAAAAAAATATTTTCGCATGCATATTTGGTATGCTATGAAGTGCAATTCCTTCAAACATATGTGCGTACACATGCTTCAAATGCTACAAGTTTTACAAGTATTTCATATAATTGATGCTAACATAAAAAATTCGTTTGTCCGTAGCAACGCACGGGCACGAACCTAATATATGTATATGATTATATATACTCAATTTTTTTTAAATAATGAGTATTCAATGAATACCATTGAATACCAAGTGGGCCCGCCCCTGATCACCCTGGCAGAGAAGGCCATGAGGAAGCACACAGGGTCAGGCCGAGGTGGGGAAGCCTTTGCAACAGTATAGACTGGGTAAAGTGAAATCGCCTAATGACAGCCACAGTATTGTGGAAAAGTAGTCATTATACAATAAATGCATCTTTGAGTGCAGAGATGGTCTTTATAGCATTTGGTGCTAAAGTAATCCATAACCATATGGACCGGTCACAAGAGAACAGAATATATTACCATTTGAGTTCACTATGTGCAAATGAATATTAAGTTGAAACAATTGGCAGCTGAAAATGAAGAGGTCGAGGAGAAGCAATAGTTTTTATCGTACATGACCCAGCTTATTGCCTACCTCATTTTTTACACATTGTGAGATTATTTTTAGACTATTGATACCTGTTGTGGCCTCCCGACTTATGGTGTGGTCAACATTGCCGTCAAGTGTAATATCTCACGGGTAGCAGTCTCCATCTCGAGCGGATCACGGATGATGGCTGGCACCACAAGTGGAAGTGGCGAGAATAGACCGCTCGTTGCTGGCCACCATCACAAGCGATGTTTGTGTTGTCGGCATCGTCACAGGCGAGCGAGAGGATGCCAGGGCTATATATTGCCCGCGCGACAAAACTCGAGGCCATCGCCTGAAGGCTTCCCTTCTTTTTCCTCATGCTCCGGTGGGCGGCGGCGGCGAGCCAAGGGAGAGGGAGCGGCGGAGGTAAGCTAGGGGAGGGGTGGGGTTGGCCGGGGTGGCCGACGAGGGGTGGTTGGTGGGGAGAGCGGCTGCGGCGAGATCGCCGACTCTTGGGGTGGTGGAGGGCAGCGGTGGAACTTAATTTTCCGGGTTGCCGAGGCTTCCATGGCCGCCAACCCTAGAGGAGGTGGTCGGGGGCAGCGGTGGCCCGACGGTGGTGGCAGGTTGGGCGGTAGAGGGTGACGCGGCTTGAGAGCGCTGTCGGCTGGCAGGTGTAGGAATCCTGGTGGGTGGTGGCCAGCGGCGGGGGTGATGAGAAGCGGTGCGGCGGCGAGAAAGGATAGGGACGGCGACGGAGGAGGATGGCAGCGGAGGTGCTGGGGCGGCGCCGGAGTCGGGCAGCGGCACAGAGGCGGGGGAGGCCGTTGGTGGACCGTGTGGGCCTTTAGGCGATGGATGCCGTTTCCATCACCTTAGGTGAGAAAAATTATTTTTTAATTTTCCTATTGACTTTCTATTTTTGAGTTCACTCAGTTTTTCATGACGTGGAAGCTGACATGTGGCATGTTTCTATTGGTCAAAAATTGTGTGAGATAAAAATGAAAATAACTCGAATGTTGTGTAGTCATTCCTAATTAAAAAAAGATAAAGATTTATGCTGTTAGATTTTATAAAGATATTTTATGAAGATTTATCGATAACTCGAGAGGCCATATAAAATACGATAATAAATAGCTAATTTGGGAATTAAAAAATAAAGATATCATAAATGAGTCCATATAGAATACGATTAGTAAATAGATAAAGATTGAATTAGAAAATAAAGAAACTCGATCGAAAGTCTATATCAAATATGATTAATGAAATAAGTAATTTTGAAATTAAAAAATAAGAAAATTTTGGACATGACTAAATATTCCACGTCAAATACGATTAGTAAATAGATAAATTTGAAATTAGAAAATAAAAAATAAAAAATTATAACTTAACCAAAGAGATCATATAGAATGCGGTTAGTAAATGGTGAAATTCAAAACTTTAAAAACTAAAAATAACAATTAAGCAAAATGAGTTACTATTAGTGAATAACTAAGTTCAAAACTAAAAGCATAAGGGTATTAGTAGTTAGCCAAAAAATCCATATAAAATATGACTAATAGATAAATAGATTCAAAAATTAAAAATAAGGAAAAAAATAGTAATTGATTGTATAGATATTAAGGAGAAAATTAAGTAGAAAATAGTTAAATAAATCTTATAGGTCAAATATAAATAGTAAATAACCAAATTTGAGTTAAAAAGTAATACAAGTTCATAAACATTTCATGCCAAATATGATTAATAAATAGTTAAATTCAGACCTAAAATTAATAAAATTAGTAGTTAATTTTTATACAAAGTTCGGACAAAATAGCTAAATAAAATTTTATCTCAAATATAATTAATGAAAAATTGAATTTGGAAATGAAATAGTGAGAATGAAATGGACTATCGGGAGCTAAAAATTAGGGGAGAAGAACAATGATGTTATCATACTAGAATGACTGATGTGATTTAGAGTAAAGCAACGTACTCAGACATTAAAGTTTGTCATGCACACCATCCATGCAAGTTACAGGATGGAATGGCACAAACAATCAATGATGTATCTTTGACGACTTTAGGGTAATAGGCAAATATCCTTAGGAGGGACGGAGGAAGGGAGAAACATAGAGGGGGATGAGGGTGGGAGAAGTACAAAGGATAAAACTACACCTTACTGGCTACAATAATCAATCTGTTGACTAGGCACACCGTTCATTCTAGGAAGAATGAGCAACTGACATATAATATGGAAATATGCATACATGGGGCTTCAGTAAGCAGATATAGGAGGACAAAGGAAAGGGAACTGTCGGTGGTTTTACCACCAACCTACGAGTGAACACCCCAAGATAGGAGATTGTTCAGTGGGGGATCGCCGGACCTGGAGCTTGATGATAAAAGTAAGGACATAAGATACATATTTTGATAGGTTCAAACCACTATAATAGCGTAATACTCTACGTCTTGTTCAAGATATTATATATCGCGCCCTAAGCCTTGGTTGTTGAGTTGATGTGTCGATCTAGATACCCCTACCCTTCTTTATATATGTCAGAATGAGGGTTACTAGTCGGTTACAAGGTACGAGTCATAGTAAGATTATGGGTAGAGTTCTAGTATAGATTACAAAGGAATCCTAGTAGGAGTCTAGACTTCTTCCTTCCTTGCGAGTAGATTCTTTACAGGTACCTAGGGATCTATCCTTCATAGGAAGAGATTTTGATACGATGAAAACTAAAGAGGATTACTGGAGTGCTCATTAATGTTTCAATGTGAACTCAAATTTAATTCCATTTATTAGTTTTGGTAGTACACATCAAATCACTCATGTAGATATCTTTCTAAAAATTTAAGAATAATTTATCTCCATAGCTAAAACTCTCAGACAAAAATATACGTAGCTGGTCTAAGACTAAACAAATGTATTCCTAATAAAAATGTATAAAAACCCATTAAATATATTTTCATAAGGAATTTTTTTCAAATTCATATTCCATAAAGATACACTATAAAATACGACCACAAAAAAATGATAGTTCTTGATCGATGCCCGCGTCCTTAGGATAAAGAAGATTACAATAAGATAACTAAATCAAAATATATACATCCATTTACTTTAATTAAAAAATTATAAATACCTAAAAAACTAGTCAACCGCGCTATTTGCATAGACGATCTCTTCGCCAACGCACAGCCACAAGATTTGGCAAGGCAACCTGCGCCACTTGCCCACTTGGCTCCGCTTGGCATATTGCGTGGGAAAAATGATTGGGGCAGTCTGCCAGATGCTTAATCATAATGTACTAGGGGTCTAGGGGTGGTGGCGATACGCACCCATTCCCAAACCCCCATGATGACACTACGCGTCCAGAGGCAATGGTATCTGTGGCGCCGGCGGCGAGCTGTGCAATGCAACACGTACCATTTGTGATATGTGTTGAGGATCAAAATTGACATAGTTGTATAGACTGGTCTGATCGATATGTATAGACCGGTCATATCGGTCAAGATGATTTTGTCAAAATGCAAATTTGATTTTACCATTGTGTAGCTCTCATCAAAATGATCAAAATGATCAAAATGCATATATGGAACGTCCGATTTAGACTTCGGATGAGAGAGTTATGACTCTGAGAAGGCTTGATCCAGATCCATACCGGTCAGACCGGTTGACTAGGGCAGTCAGACCGGTCCAGACAGCTCAGTTCGAGTTAGGAGTTGTATTTTGACACGAATTTAATTAGAGTTTCGACTCCTAATGAGTAAGATCATCCCTCCCTATAAATACAAAGGATCATGACTGATTGAGGATACAACTCACCAAATCAATCTACATTTATTGTTTTTACCTTTTTTTCTCGTTATCCTACTTTTTCAACCTCGATATGTTGTTCTTCCTTCGTCTCCATGGTGTTTGATGACGTCCTAGACCAGCTGAGCCTACAACAACCTAAGGTGCGCCTGCCCCGACGAGGTCCCTTCCAGGTGGATGTTCGATTCTTGTCGGGCTATTCTGATGAGATCAGTTTGATCGATCTATCATACAAGTCTGATCGGTTGGTATTGCGGCGCTGCAAGGTGCGTCACTGCTCGCCGCATGTTCGAGTGCGTTTGTGTGTTGGCCAGCCAACAATGCGCACGGCCACGGAGTCCATCATGTCTAAGGAAACGTCTCTATTCTGCGATAGATCGCAGAAGAACGCAAACGTATGCTCGCGCCGCGATCCTGGCCGGCGAAGAGGAAATATCTCAACGCCCTTCCTCCTCCGGATCGGATGGATATCCATCCATGGCCTGATGGCCGGACTGGCAAGAGGACGCCGCTGTACTGGCAAGCCTCTGTGCGCCCGTGACGAGCGAGCGAGCATGCATGCGGCGAGGGAAGGGACCAACTGACCAAGCGCAAAGTAAAAGCGAAGGCGGCCAAAAGCTAAGGCGGGCCGCGCCAGCAGGGGCTCACAAGGCTAGCTAAACTTAAAAAAGGTGCGGTCTGGCCGGCGGGGATCCACATTCCTCGCGCCGCTCCATCCTCGGGCTTGCTCTCTTCTCCGTTCCGATCCGTGACACAGCCGCAGCATGTCGATCGTCTCGCCTTCGCCCGCCGCCGATGCGACGCGGCGGCGTGGCCGGTGAGCCGATCGGCGCGACGCCGCTCGTGCCCTGCCGCGAGCAGCTGCGCGCGTCCCGGTGAGACCAGCGGTAGAAAGTGGTCGGCGGCTCGCGTCTGGGTGGGACATGGATGGGTCAATCTGTCTGTCCCTCCCTCGTCAATGGCTTCGAGGGCCGGACAAGGACAAGGGGGGCCCTGGCCGGATCCCATCCCCGGGGATTTGTGGCCAGGAGACGCCCCGCAACTGTGCTGACGAGTGCCGCCCCCAACATGCGCGCTCCCGTGCCTGCGCTCTCTTGGCTCATAGTCACAGGCAGGCTAACCTGTGGATTCTTGTTTATTCTCAGCTAAGTTCGTGCCAGCTGCTAGCTCATTATTATTTTCTTTTGTTATGATGGTGGATGCTAAATTAGTGGCTAGCTAGGAAAAGAGGCCGGAACGAAACTCTCCAGTCCCTTGGAAATTACATGTAATTGCCATTTTATCAGATACGTATGTACCGCAATTTCTAGGAGCTGTTGCTATTTTTGAACAAGAAGTACTAGCAAGCAACAGATTGAACAGCTAAACGTCGGTATGTCTCACACAGTAGTAGTAAATAATCTCAAAGTAATGAATTTGAGGAGGGAAACAAGATGTGCATGTCTGACTACATTCATTATTCTAGTGATGACATGAGTCAAAGAAGACTGTGTGAAACTACAATTTCCTTATTCAACCCGGGCAACCACCCTAACCCATCCAAATTTTCCTTTAGCCATGTCATAGAATTTGTCCCATTCCACAGATCACACTCCTATGCACGCATACACTCTGCTACCAAGAAAAAGCCCAATAATTTTAATCCTTATTAATTAAAAAATACTGCTAATCCACCATTACCAGCTTGTCACTTCTAACCAAGTGGACACAGGACACCTACCCACACGATTTTTTTTTTGAAAAGAACACCATAGGTACAATGGTACATTACCCCTCCCTCCCTCCCCATGCTCCTTCACTCCGCCACAATGGCCACCACCACCACCACCGTCACGGAACCGGACAATGCGGACCCGTCCCCGTCGTCTCCACCGCCCAAGAAGGTCGCCTACGAGCTCGCCGCCCGGAACATCTACTACGCCAAGCCGGCGCCGGCGCCGAGGTCGCTCGCGCGGCTCGTCGCCCGGCCGTGCGGCGCGGCCCCGGCGCCGCCGGACTACATCCTCCGCGACGTGTCACTCACGGCGAAGGCCGGGGAGATCCTGGCCGTCGTGGGGCCCAGCGGCGCCGGCAAGTCCACGCTGCTCGACATCCTCGCCGCGCGCACCGCGCCCACGCACGGGAGGCTGCTGCTCAACTCCGCGCCGCTCCGGCCGTCGTCCTTCCGCCGGCTCTCGGCGCACGTGCAGCAGGCGGACGTCGCGCTCACGCTGCTCACCGTCTCCGAGACCTTCGCCTTCGCCGCGTCGCTGCTGCGCCCGAAGTCGGCGGCGGCCGCGGTCGCCGCGCTCCTCACCGACCTCCGGCTGGCGCACGTCGCGCACACGCGGGTCTCCCCCGCGCGCCTGTCCGGCGGGGAGCGGCGGCGCGTGTCCATCGGGCTCGCCCTCCTGCGCGACCCCGGCGTGCTCCTCCTGGACGAGCCGACCTCCGGCCTCGACTCCTCGTCGGCGCACGTGGTGGTCAGCTGCCTCCGCTCCGTCGCGGCCGCCCGGGGCACGACGGTGGTGCTCACCATCCACCAGCCGAGCGCGCGCCTCCTCTCCGCGGTGGACTCGCTCCTCCTCCTCTCGCGCGGCGCCGTCCTGCACCACGGCTCCCTCGCCTCCCTCGACGCCGCCCTCCTCTCCCACGGCCTCGTCGTCCCGGCGCAGCTCAACCCTCTCGAGTTCGCCCTGGAGGTCCTCGACCAGCTCCCCCATCCTTCGCCGTCGACCCAGGAGCTCCTCACTTCGCCGCCGTCGGATCATCGCAAGGCGGCGACGTCGTCGACTGCTGCCTCGCCGTCGTCGAGGCTGCACGAGCTAGTGGTGCTGTACAAGCGGGCGTGGAAGGTGGTGTTCCGCAGCAAGCAGCTGCTGCTGACCAACTTCCTGGAGGCAGTGCTCGTGGGCACGCTGCTGGGGACCATCTACATCCACGCCGGCTACGGCGAGGCCGGCGCGCACAAGCGGCTGGGCCTGTTCGCCTTCACGCTGACCTTCCTGCTGACCTCGACAACGGAGACGCTGCCAACGTTCGTGTCGGAGCGGCCGATCGTGCTGGCGGAGACGGCGGCGGGGCTGTACCGGCTGTCGTCGCACGCGGCGGCGGCGACGCTGGTGTTCCTCCCGTACCTCCTGGCGGTGGCGCTGCTCTACTCGGCGTGCGTCTACTTCCTGGTGGGGCTGTGCGCGTCGGCGGGCGCGTTCGCGGCGTTCGTGCTGGTGGTGTGGGCGGTGGTGCTGGCGGCCAACTCGTTGGTGCTGTTCGTGAGCTCGTTCGCGCCGGACTACATCGCGGGGACGTCGCTGTTGTCGGTGTCGCTGGCGGGGTTCTTCCTCTTCTCCGGCTACTTCCTGCCGCGCGGTAGCATGCCGGCGTACTGGGTGTTCATGCACTACGCGTCGCCGTACAAGTACGCGCTGGACGCGCTGCTGGCGAACGAGTACTCGTGCGCGGCGGACCGGTGCTTCAGCGTCGGGGGCGGCGGCGCCGGCGAGTGCTCGGAGACGGGGCGCGACGTGCTGGCGGAGAAGGGGCTCACGGCGGCGGAGCGGTGGACCGGCGTGCAGGTGCTGTTCGGCTTCTTCCTCCTCTACCGGGTGCTCTACTGGGTGGTGCTCAGCCGGCGAGCGTCCAGGGCCAAGAGATGAGACCTCTGGCCGGCGAGCTCGGCAGGATCGGATCTTGGAGAGGATCGGAAGCGCACGTCCGTACGTGCGTGTGAACGCGTGCATGCAAACAAGCTAGCAGGTACGTGGAATTGCCTGTCGACTTGGAGAGAGAAAGAGAGATGGGGCCGGGGAAGAAGAGGGTGATTATTAACTGGTAATTACGCTGTCATATACTGATGTACATTTTCAAGATACGACTCCTTTATAAGTGTGTGTGTGCGTGGGTGTGAATTGTGACATGATGGAGACGGATTGGTGAATAATAATATATAATGCGTCGTTAACTTAAGGAAAGATAAGTTTAGTCTCGTTGTTAATTGACTCGGGTCTGCGTCGTATATGAGAAATCTATATATGTTTATGACGCATTATACATATATATATATATATATATATATATATATATATATATATATATATATATGATCTGTGTGATGTGATATGATATGATCGCGGGGACTTGTTAAAGATAATTTTTTATCTTCTTGTTAAATTCCATCTGCACATTATTATTCGTGAATATTTTTGGTAGCATTATTAGCATGTTCATCTGCACATTCCACAGTTGCAAAAGTATGTAAATTCTCCATCTGCATGTTTGATGACTTAGTTTCTTGTTTGCATAATAAACACCATTTTCTGAACTAGCCACTAGCTAGCTAGCTTCATCACCATCGGTAGAATTGAATAGCACACCAGTAGGGCGTAAGAATGGTACAGCTCCGTACATCAGAAATTCAGAATTCAAATCTCGGTGCGTAGCTTGATCGGTTTGGAGGGGAACGAAGAGAGTTGGAGGTGGGGTTGGAAGGAATTAAATCCTCGACAAATCGAAATTCCCCTCAATCCCCACGCGGAGGGGATTAATCGAACACACAAGCTCTTAGTGGTTTAAATATTGTAGACATGCATGATCGGTCCTCACGGTGCGCGTGAGGTACGGTAGAGCCCACTCTTGGTTCATTCGCGAGTGAGTATAATTATTTAGCGTGCGTTGCATAGAGCTGCGTGTAGTGCTTGTTTGTGTACTCTACCACATGGCAAAGCCATCGATAAGAAACATTATTAGAGCCACATTAGAAAAAAACAGTGATCGATCGTGCATGGATCGGACGATGCAGTGGTGGCAGGACAGGCACACTAGTGGGCAGTAGCGCTGGTGACGCATGGCAGTTTGCACTCACTCACGTACTGACGTACGGAAACAGTACTGATGGCTTAGCTAGCCACCAGACTAGTTTAAATAGATAGATGGGGGCAGAGAAGCAAACAATAATAATATAACGCAAGCAGCTCAGAAATTTAGAGTTCTTCGTTGGAGCTACAACACACTCTTGAATTAATCGGGGCGCTGATGGTTATCTATCGCATGCATTACCGGCCTGACACGTACGGTGTCATGTGGGTGACAGCCAGGTCGAGAGCGAGCCAGCGAGATGATGCGGAGGCTGCGGGGGCGGTTTCGTCGGTTACTCTCACGGGTCGTTGGTTTCTGCTGCCGCTGTAGCTAGCCTCTTGGCACCTACTCCGATCCATGCGTGTATACAACTCTAGCGGTGTCTCTCTCCTCTGTGAGTGTCTCGTGAACCCTATAGCTTGTCTGTTTGTCCTGGGACAGTTAGGTGCGACCGGCGTCGTGTAGGAGGAGACCGGACGACGCACCAAGATGCACGCCGCATCATCAGACCCCACCGCGCGTAGATAAAAAGAAAGGATTCACGGCCCACGCATGCACGGCGGCGGCTGTCCCTCCTCTCCTGCCGCTACCTCTTCGCTCACAGCTTATTCGGGCTTCCTGTCTGGTATATTGCGTGTGTGACTTCAACGGAATGAATGTTGCACAGCGATCGAGATGAAAAAAAAAAGAACTTCCGCCGCGCTAGCTTTAGGTGATCTCTCTACAGGATCACCCAATGCAAATACCTGCCTCTTGGCTCTCGCTCTTGCGGTCAGTTATAATTTCACACGCGATTTCCCTTCGTATAGGATTTTAGGATCACAATGACATATATTATATATATGTGTACTCTAAACCTATCCATGTGTCAATTGGTACAAAATCTGTAGGAATCTGTTGTGAGTAGTTTCCACTAAACGGGAAAAATAATGGATGTTCTGCATGTGGGAGACTTTGGATATCCAGCTCCTCCGATGATCCTACGCTTTGGCAGGGGTGTCATGTGTGCGTGCTTGCCCAACACAAATAAGGTCATCAACTTGTTCCAAAACAAAATCAGCCATCTAGCCGCAGCAGGCGAGCGCCCAGATCCCTTTCATTCGGCCGGCAAAACACACAGCAAAAAGGATTTGCCGTGTGCCACACACGGTGAAGGGCACACGATAAAGGTCGGCCGGCAAAAGCTGACTTTGCCGTGGGCTAGCAAAATAAAGGTAAGATGACGGCGGACGTTGGTGGCGGTGCCGGATCCTCGACTGGCACCATACCCTGTGGAGCCGGCGAGATGGTGGGGTAACTTCAGCTTGCTGGTGGAGGCTGGATCCTTCGGCTTTGATTGCAGATCGCTCGTGGGTGGTGGTACCGCCGCAGGGGTTCTAGGCGAAAGCCCAACCTGACCTTTTGTCTGTGTTGACAATGGCGGTGCTTCAGGAGTTGTTTTCTGCTGAGGCGTTGTCGTGGTGGCGTATGCAAATATTGATGGATCTCTGGGTGAAATCCCAATTCTGGCTTGTTGGATCGATGAGGCGGTGATGACCTCTTTAATGTCGTTTTCTTCTTGGAGAGTCGTCTTAGAGGTCCTTCGATCTGACTTAGTTACCTCAACGATATCAGGCGGATCAGACATTGAGTTTCTAAGAAAATGAGAGATGTCATGATTTGGTGCTGAGTAAAGGTTTTTTAAGGATGAAATGTGGACAAAGAGAAGGATTGAAGTTAGTCTTCATAATTTCTTTTTTTTGTTTTAGAATTTTCTTTTTTGTGTTTTTAGATCTTCGTTTGAGGTTTAGTTTCTAAGAAATCTTGTAATGATTGACCGTAGACATTCTCACGCGAATGTTCAAGGTTGGAGTTTTTCCTTTATCTTAAAAAAAGCTTATGGGCAACAGAAAATCGATCAAGAACGACCGATCCCATATGCACCAATACCAGTAGTGATGATCTGATCGGAAGCAAGCCGTACATCTCCGTATTCTAGTTTGAAATGGGCTAGCTGCTGCTGTTATTAATCTAGTTTGCAGTAGCTGTTAGGGCATGCTTCCGATCCTGCCAAAAAGATTAAAGCAGACACGGGATGCAACACAACCACTCTATGAGCTAAGCATAGGATGATGAGTGTCACAGCCCTGAAAAAAAAAGAGAAAAAGAAAATGAAAATTCCCTGCCGGGCCCACCTGTCAGCCCCTCACTCTCCTTTCCCCTGCTCTGTTCCGCGCCGCGCCGCACGCGTCGTCGCCGCCGGCCATCCTCGGGCCACGTGCCAGCCATCCTCGTGCGCCGTGCCCAACCGTCCCTCCTCGCATCGCCTCAAGACCCCGCCCCGACCGGCCTCGCTCCCCAACCCTAACCCTATCCCTTCCCCTCCCTCCATTGCCGCCGCTCCGAGCTCCGCCGGCCGCCTCGATTCGCCGCCGCCGGTGAGGCCCTCCACGATTTAGCGCGCGCGCCACCTAGCCCGCCCCATCCTCGGCTGATTTCGCCCCTCACCCGGCCTCATCCCCTCCCCAGCAGTGCCGCCGGCGAACGCCTTGGTCCGCCGCCGCCTAGCGCCGTCGCGCCGCCCGGCCGTTGCCGCTCCTTGCCCGCGCCGCCGCTGGTGAGCCTCGCCGCCATCCCCTCCGCCCCGTGCGCGCCTCCCCTGCCTCGTTTCGGCTCCGCTTCGCGCCGCCGCCGCTCGCCGTCGCCGTGCGCGACGCGCGCAAGCGCGACGCGCGCGATGCCCTGGCCGCGCCCCGCCGCGGGTCAAGGCCCCGGGGTGGCCTTGACTCGGCCTGGTGGGCCGCTGGTCCGTGGGCCCGGCTTGTCAGCCGCTGGGCTGGCCGGCTGGGGTGTGTCTAGCGATTTTGGTTATAATTTCTTTAGGTTTCTTTTGGCAGCAATCTTGTAAAATCCCTAGAAATTCTTGTATAGCTCCAAAAATTGTGAAACTTGTTTTGTTGAGTTCCTCTAGCTGAGATCTAATTAGGAAAAATATTGTTTTGCATGTTACTTTGCTGTAGATTTATCTATAGATTTATCTTGCAAAAGTGAGTTTAATGCTTGATTATTTGTGTACAGCTCGAAAAATCTCAAACCAAATTTTGTTAGACTCCTTGTAAGGTTTAGTTTCCAGTAGTGGAACTTACTCAGGTGTTTCCTTGCTGTTGGTTAGGGTTTCATTTCGATTTCATGCTTGCTGTCCAAAATATGGTTTAATATAGAACTTTTTGCTGGAAAGTGAGAAAATGGCAAAACCAGTTTTGTTAGCCTTGTGTTGCTGCCTGGTTTCAAAGATATTTTTCTTAGATTTGTTTAGTTTAGTTTGCATGCCTTTTCTGATTTACTTTGTTTAGAGTGGCTGAAAGCTAAAATATTTATGGTTATCTATAGGAAAATGCTTTTACTGCATAATCTATTTTCATGAGTTCTTTGCATCAGCCTCTGCATGCTTATTTTGTTTTATGATTTATGCTTGTTGTTTAGTTCATTTCTTAATTCTTGCATCGCATTCATGCATTTTAGTGACCGGACCGTCGGAAAACGAACCCGTGGAACCCGCCGAGCCCGTCGAGCCTGAACTTGGAGTTCCGTACGCGGTCGAGTCCGAAGCTATCCAAGGCAAGCAGCTAAGCATGATTCCTTGCTCCTACTTAATCTGAGTTAGTTATCCCACCGGGCAATGTTGGGTTATTTATAGTATGTATGTATTGCATTCTTATACCTAATTTCCTGCATTATCTTCCTTGAATTGTTAACCATGTCCTTGTCACTTGTTAGTCAGCAATAACTTAATCTGACTAGATGCTTAGCCTGGTTTAGAGTACTTCTTTTGCTCGCTAGACAGGAATAGTCTGGAGGATCACACTTACTGGTTACCCTTGATCGCACTGGTTTGGTTTAGTGGTATGGGTTTGGTAGTATCGAGATTCGAGCGGAATAGTAGGGCCTAGAGAATGAAGTCACAAGGGCATAGTCCGCTTGGATCGATTAAGGACCGAGTTGATGCCATCGGCCTTGAGCACCTTTCCGTGCTACCACATATCCAATATAATGGAACGGATGAGCCAAATACCTTCTTTGACTTGATCATTGGGGCCCGGTCCCAGATGCGTGGCCATCGGGCTATGCAGGGAGGCTTAGCAGGTCCCCGAGTGGAACTATGTGTAGGAAAATTTAGAGATGTCCTCGGTGGAACTAAGTCTCCACGCGCAAGCTGGGCGTACCCTCAACGGTTGAGCCGGGTTGGGAACGGTTGACGTGAGTACCCCCTTGCCCGGCGTGATCGGTTGGGTGAGTCGCATGGTCCTCATGTCGTGTGGGTAAAGTAGTACACCCTTGCAAGGTTATAATCAATTCGAATTGCCGCGCTCTCGGATATGAGCAAGCTCTTGGTTCGTCGAATTCTTCATAGAGAGTTTCGGTTTTGTTGGCTTTGGTTTCATGTCATGTTGAGGATCTGTTATGTATTTTGTGTTACTCTCTTAATCAACTAAAATTCTGTGGGTTGGGCAAGATTAATTAAGTTTGCTAGGTGATAGTCTAGGCAGCTTATGCTTATGCAATAAGTACTTAAACTTAAAGCTTCTCCTTGAGCCTTTGCATGATCCTTGTTTATTTAATCGCGTAAGTCTTGCGGAGTACCTTTTGTACTCAGGGTGCTTTCTAAACCTAGTTGCAGGTGAGCCAGAAGTGGTGTTCGGCCATTTCTACCCCGCTGATCCTAATGCGGGGGAAGAGTAGGCTGTTGCTGCTGTGGTGATGTCCTTGAGCAAGGCATCATCATCTTAAGTAAGTTTTATCGTAGCTGAGCTTCGGGAGAGCATGTATTTTCAATAAGCTCTAAATCTTTGTTTAATATGACTTGCGTGAGCCCAAGGCTTGTAAAGTGAAGCTTGAAACCCACCTATATTGAACTTGTAATATTAAGTCTCGAACTCTGGTTTTATATAACTGCTCTTTGTGGATTGTTGGCTATGTATTCGATTGTATACGGTATGTGCATATGCTGATCCTGGGCGTATGTTGGAGCACATACCGGGACTACCGGATTTGGTATTATTTTGAATGAATGACGTGTCGGTTATTCGTGTCTCTAGATGTGGGATAACACGTGGCTCGCTCTACGGCAAGCACGTGTTAACTCTCATCTGGGTGATAATGACCGGCGGTTCGTTTAAAATAGTATCAAATTGGGCGGTTCTCACAACGGGTATCAGAGCTGAGTTTCCATGAAGTGAACCTAAAATTTGCTTAGTGGGTTGAGAGTAAAATAAAATTTGACTACTTGCACTAATATTTACTTTTGCTAAAACTTTGAACTTAAGGCTGGTTGCTACCTTTCTTCTTTGGTCTTAGAACTAATTCCTTCTTATTGCTTCATCTGCTTAATTAAGATATGCTTAACCTCTCTTGTCTGAATGAGTAGCGGTAGCGTAGGAAAACCCTTTCACCCTCTGGAAACCTTTTAAGCCTTTTACCGGGGTTGAGAGGGTGGGAATCACCCAATGTCCTGAGCGCTAGTAGGTGGGTTGTAGCGCTGTTGGACAATGCGGTTGTTGCGGATCGTAAGTGAGTGATAGAACGTTAAGGCGTGCTCACGCTGTGAGGAGACGTCATGTTGCATTCATACCTCGCATGCATGCATATTTTTCTTGTGGTTTTCAAACCTGCATCTAACTAATCTAGTGTGTCGTGGTCTAGTTTTCGCTGATCTCGTTCTTGCTAATCTTAGTGGACCAAATCTGCTCTATCTCTTAGAGTTGCTATTCCGGTGTTGATCATGTGTTAGATTTTTATCTACACATTGTCTTTCCACCCTGCCTTTGTGTATCATCCTCTATCTTTCATTCCTGACCGCTAACCGTTTTGTTTATTAGCAGGATGGTGTTGCGTTCGGGAAATGAAAGGAATGGTGCCAGTGGTTCGGGTGGTAATAACCACCGCAACAACGAGGATCCCCTTCCTAATCCTCCAGTTCACCCAAATCTCGCGGACGTCCTGGCCCGACAAACTAAACTCATGGCACACCTAGTCAATCAGTTGGGCAATGCCTGCAATAATGGTCCAAGAGCTGAGCCTCAAGTGAACAGGTTCGGAGATTTCTTCCGCACCAACCCGCCCATCTTCCGTGGCTCCAAAGATCCTCTTGATGCGGATTTCTGGCTCAATGTTATTGAAGAAAAGCTTGGTCTTATTGAGTGTGAGCCTCATGAGAAGGTACTCTTTGCTGCTCATCAACTTCATGATGCCCCTGGGGCTTGGTGGCGGAATTTCAAGGCATCTCACCCTGCCAACTACCGCTTCACATGGGAGGAGTTCCGCACAGCTTTTCGCTCCTTCCATATTCCCAAGGGTATCATGGACATCAAGAAGAAGGAGTTTCTGAATCTCACTCAAGGAGGTCGTGATGTGATGGCCTATGTCAATGCCTTCGACACTCTCTCCCAATATGCACCTGAAGAAGTGGCCACCGATGCCAAGAAGCAAGAACGCTTGTACGATGGGCTCTCTGCAGAGTTGCAAGACAAGCTCTCTACTACCAAGTTTGAAGACTTCAATGACTTGGTGAATATTGCCATTAGAGCCGAGCACAAGATGAAGAATCTGGAAGCAAAGAACAAGCGCCCCGCTCCTACCTCAGCAGGCGGTAGCTCCTCACGTCCACGTCTGGGGCCTTCTCTTTTTCCACCTCGGGCGCCGGGTGCTCAAGCTCCACGTCCTATGTGGATTGTGCGTCACCCTCAACCTCCTCAAGGACAAGCTCCTAGGCCGGTCAGTGCCTATTGGAACAACCCAGGTGTGACCGCAAAGGGTCCGTGCTTCAATTGTGGTGGCTTAGGCCACATCTCTAGGGATTGCCCCTCTCCGAGGCGTGGCGATGCCTTCAATGCACCTAGGCCCAATACTCCTCTGCCTCAAGCACAACGTCAAGAAGCTAAGCCACAACAAGCTCCTAAACATGGCCGTCTCAACTACACCACCGCCGAAGAAATTCCGGAGAACGCTGAAGTCCTCATGGGTACGCTCCTAATCAAATCTCACCCTGCTATGGTTCTTTTTGATTCTGGGGCAACTTTTTCATTCATCAGTAAGAAGTTTATACTGCATAGTAAGCTTGAAATGCAAAATCTACCAGTGCCATACCAGATAGAATCACCGGGTGGAGAGATCATTTCTAGAAACTTTGTGGATAGGGTTCCAATTCTCATCGAGGGAGCTATTTTCCAAGCTAATCTTCTTGTCCTAGATCAGATGGGTTTAGATGTGATTCTTGGGATGAATTGGTTGGGTAAGCATGATGGAATTATTAAGTGTATGCCCCGCACCATTGATCTTTTGCACCCTTCTGGGAGTAGAGTTCTACTCTCTCTTGCCAAGATGGAATCTTGTATATATGCCTTGGCGGGTACCAAAACCACGGCGTTGGAAGATATTCCCGTGGTTTGTGAGTATCCGGATGTCTTTCCAGAAGAATTACCGGGTATGCCTCCTGATCGTGAGGTTGAATTTGTCATAGAGCTCAAGCCCGGAACAGCTCCCATCTCAAGACAGCCTTACCGAATGCCTCCCAATGAGTTGAAAGAATTGAAGAAACAACTCAAGACTTTATTGGATAAGGGTTTTATTCGTCCGAGCTCCTCTCCTTGGGGATGCCCGGCTCTTTTTGTGAAGAAGAAAGATGATAGTTTACGGTTGTGTGTTGATTACCGTCCGTTAAACGAAGTCACTATCAAGAACAAATATCCTCTTCCTCGGATTGATATCTTGTTTGATCAACTCTTTGGAGCTCGTTATTTCTCTAAGATTGATTTAAGGTTGGGTTATCATCAAATCAAGATTCGAACTGAAGACATTCCGAAAACGGCTTTCTCTACTAGATATGGTCTTTATGAATTCACTGTCATGTCTTTCGGCCTCACCAATGCACCGGCCTATTTCATGTATCTGATGAATAGCATCTTCATGGAGGAACTTGATGTCTTTGTGATCATCTTCATTGATGATATCCTCATTTATTCCAAGACCAAAGAAGATCATGCTCGTCATATTCATATTGTCCTTCAAAAACTTAGGGAGCATCGTCTTTATGCTAAGTTTAGCAAATGTGAGTTTTGGCTTGAAGAAGTATCTTTTCTTGGTCATGTCCTCTCCAAGGATGGTATTGCTGTAGATCCTAGTAAGGTGCAAGATGTTCTTGATTGGAAGCAACCACAGAATGTCCATGAGGTTCGGAGTTTTCTGGGACTTGCGGGATATTACCGCCGGTTCATAGAGAACTTCTCTAAAATTGCGAAGCCTATGACCGAGTTATTGAAAAATGGGGTCAAGTTTGAGTGGTCCCCAGCCTGTGAAGAAGCCTTTCAAACCTTTAAGGATCGTCTCACTACTGCTCCAGTTCTTGCTCAGCCGGATATTTCCAAGAGCTTTGATGTCTATTGCGATGCTTCTCGCATTGGTCTTGGCTGTGTTCTTATGCAAGAAGGCCGAGTGGTGGCCTATGCTTCTCGTCAACTCAAGCGACATGAAGAAAATTATCCTACCCATGATTTAGAGCTTGCGGCTGTTGTCCATGCTCTAAAGATATGGCGTCATTATCTGCTTGGTAATCACTGCAACATCTATACTGATCACAAAAGTCTCAAGTACATTTTCACTCAATCTGATCTAAACATGAGGCAACGTCGATGGCTGGAACTGATCAAGGATTATGATCTTGAGGTACATTATCATCCTAGAAAGGCGAATGTCGTCGCCGATGCACTAAGCCGAAAGGCTCAATGCAACTGCTTGACCATAGCTTCTCCTGTGCATACTCTCTGTGATGATCTTCGGAAACTCGGAATTTCTATGGTCAAAGAAGGTTATCTTGCTACTCTTACAGTCAGATCTGATCTTTATGATCAAATTAAGGAAGTCCAAAAGAAGAATAAAGGTATGGCTCGAATTCAGGAATTAATGAGGGAGGGCAAAGCTCGGTGTTTCTCTACTGATGATCAAGGAGTTATATTCTTTGGGAAGCGAATTGTCGTGCCAAAGGATTATAAGCTCAGGCGAATTATCCTTGATGAAGCCCACAGTTCTCAATTTTCCATTCACCCAGGTAGTACAAAAATGTATCAAGATCTCAAGCAAAGATTTTGGTGGACTCGCATGAAGCGACAAATTGCTCGGTATGTCTCTGAGTGCGATGTTTGCCAAAGGGTTAAAGCCGAGCATCTTAAACCAGCTGGTACTCTTCAGCCCTTACCTATCCCATCATGGAAATGGGAAGAAATTGGAATGGATTTCATCACTGGATTACCTAGGTCTTCTCAAGGATATGATTCTATATGGGTAATTGTGGATCGGTTGACAAAGTCGGCTCATTTCCTTCCAGTAAAGACTACTTATCATGCCAAGCAGTATGCAGAGTTGTATCTCACTCGCATTGTCTGTCTTCATGGTGTTCCTAAGAAAATTGTCTCTGATCGCGGCCCTCAATTTGTCGCTCATTTTTGGAGGAGTCTTCATGAAGCCATGGGGACTGAACTCACCTACAGTACTGCTTATCATCCTCAAACCGACGGTCAAGCCGAGAGAGTCAATCAAGTCTTAGAAGACATGCTTCGAGCCTGTGCTCTCATATATGAAAAGAAATGGGTTACTTGCTTACCATTTGCAGAGTTTTCTTATAACAATAGTTATCAAGCAAGTATCAAAATGTCACCTTTTGAAGCTCTCTATGGAAGACGGTGCAGAACTCCGATCAACTGGTCCGAATCGGGAGAAAGGCCTTTCTATGGTCCAGATTTAGTGAAAGATGCCGAGGATCAAGTCAAGATTATTCGTGAGAATCTTCGTATTGCTCAATCTCGTCAAAAGACTTATGCTGATCGTCGTCGCCGAGAACTCCATCTCAAGATTGGTGATTATGTCTATCTCAAGGTTTCTCCATTTAAGGGCACTCGCCGTTTTCAAGTCAGAGGAAAATTAGCGCCACGCTATGTCGGACCTTTCCGGATCATCAAGAAAGTTGGAGCAGTGGCTTATCAATTGGAACTTCCTCAATCACTCTCCGCAATTCATAATGTCTTTCATATCTCTCAATTGAAGCAGTGCCATCGTGTTCCAGCTGACGCCGTCGACATTGAGTCACTTGATCTTCAACCGGGCCTTACCTACGAGGAACACCCAATTGCCATTCTTGATCGAGATGAAAGAAAGGTGAAGCGTAACATGGTGAAGTTTATAAAGGTCCAATGGAGCAATCATTCCGAAGATGAAGCCACGTGGGAGCGTGAGGATCGGTTACTTCAAGAATATCCGGAATTCTTTTCCGATGAGTACGTTCTCTATCTACCACACCCCGCTTTCTTGATGAAGTTCATAGTTCTATATGTTATATATGTGTACACAGTCACCCTCAAGAAAACCTTAGGAATGTCTCACACCACATCATCCTTGCCTTTGTGCATCATCTTTTAGATGTTTATCTTGTCTAGGTGAATATGGCCTTAGTCGACCTGGAGTTTTGTCCCTTCCATCCTATCCATTTAAATCTCGGGACGAGATTTTCTTAAGGGGGGGAGATTGTCACAGCCCTGAAAAAAAAGAGAAAAAGAAAATGAAAATTCCCCGCCGGGCCCACCTGTCAGCCCCTCACTCTCCTTTCCCCTGCTCTGTTCCGCGCCGCGCCGCACGCGTCGTCGCCGCCGGCCATCCTCGGGCCACGTGCCAGCCATCCTCGTGCGCCGTGCCCAACCGTCCCTCCTCGCATCGCCTCAAGACCCCGCCCCGACCGGCCTCGCTCCCCAACCCTAACCCTATCCCTTCCCCTCCCTCCATTGCCGCCGCTCCGAGCTCCGCCGGCCGCCGCGATTCGCCGCCGCCGGTGAGGCCCTCCATGATTTAGCGCGCGCGCCACCTAGCCCGCCCCATCCTCGGCTGATTTCGCCCCTCACCCGGCCTCATCCCCTCCCCAGCAGTGCCGCCGGCGAACGCCTTGGTCCGCCGCCGCCTAGCGCCGTCGCGCCGCCCGGCCGTTGCCGCTCCTTGCCCGCGCCGCCGCTGGTGAGCCTCGCCGCCATCCCCTCTGCCCCGTGCGCGCCTCCCCTGCCTCGTTTCGGCTCCGCTTCGCGCCGCCGCCGCGCACCGCCGCCGCTCGCCGTCGCCGTGCGCGACGCGCGCAAGCGCGACGCGCGCGATGCCCTGGCCGCGCCCCGCCGCGGGTCAAGGCCCCGGGGTGGCCTTGACTCGGCCTGGTGGGCCGCTGGTCCGTGGGCCCGGCTTGTCAGCCGCTGGGCTGGCCGGCTGGGGTGTGTCTAGCGATTTTGGTTATAATTTCTTTAGGTTTCTTTTGGCAGCAATCTTGTAAAATCCCTAGAAATTCTTGTATAGCTCCAAAAATTGTGAAACTTGTTTTGTTGAGTTCCTCTAGCTGAGATCTAATTAGGAAAAATATTGTTTTGCATGTTACTTTGCTGTAGATTTATCTATAGATTTATCTTGCAAAAGTGAGTTTAATGCTTGATTATTTGTGTACAGCTCGAAAAATCTCAAACCAAATTTTGTTAGACTCCTTGTAAGGTTTAGTTTCCAGTAGTGGAACTTACTCAGGTGTTTCCTTGCTGTTGGTTAGGGTTTCATTTCGATTTCATGCTTGCTGTCCAAAATATGGTTTAATATAGAACTTTTTGCTGGAAAGTGAGAAAATGGCAAAACCAGTTTTGTTAGCCTTGTGTTGCTGCCTGGTTTCAAAGATATTTTTCTTAGATTTGTTTAGTTTAGTTTGCATGCCTTTTCTGATTTACTTTGTTTAGAGTGGCTGAAAGCTAAAATATTTATGGTTATCTATAGGAAAATGCTTTTACTGCATAATCTATTTTCATGAGTTCTTTGCATCAGCCTCTGCATGCTTATTTTGTTTTATGATTTATGCTTGTTGTTTAGTTCATTTCTTAATTCTTGCATCGCATTCATGCATTTTAATGTTGGGTTATTTATAGTATGTATGTATTGCATTCTTATACCTAATTTCCTGCATTATCTTCCTTGAATTGTTAACCATGTCCTTGTCACTTGTTAGTCAGCAATAACTTAATCTGACTAGATGCTTAGCCTGGTTTAGAGTACTTCTTTTGCTCGCTAGACAGGAATAGTCTGGAGGATCACACTTACTGGTTACCCTTGATCGCACTGGTTTGGTTTAGTGGTATGGGTTTGGTAGTATCGAGATTCGAGCGGAATAGTAGGGCCTAGAGAATGAAGTCACAAGGGCATAGTCCGCTTGGATCGATTAAGGACCGAGTTGATGCCATCGGCCTTGAGCACCTTTCCGTGCTACCACATATCCAATATAATGGAACGGATGAGCCAAATACCTTCTTTGACTTGATCATTGGGGCCCGGTCCCAGATGCGTGGCCATCGGGCTATGCAGGGAGGCTTAGCAGGTCCCCGAGTGGAACTATGTGTAGGAAAATTTAGAGATGTCCTCGGTGGAACTAAGTCTCCACGCGCAAGCTGGGCGTACCCTCAACGGTTGAGCCGGGTTGGGAACGGTTGACGTGAGTACCCCCTTGCCCGGCGTGATCGGTTGGGTGAGTCGCATGGTCCTCATGTCGTGTGGGTAAAGTAGTACACCCTTGCAAGGTTATAATCAATTCGAATTGCCGTGCTCTCGGATATGAGCAAGCTCTTGGTTCGTCGAATTCTTCATAGAGAGTTTCGGTTTTGTTGGCTTTGGTTTCATGTCATGTTGAGGATCTGTTATGTATTTTGTGTTACTCTCTTAATCAACTAAAATTCTGGGGGTTGGGCAAGATTAATTAAGTTTGCTAGGTGATAGTCTAGGCAGCTTATGCTTATGCAATAAGTACTTAAACTTAAAGCTTCTCCTTGAGCCTTTGCATGATCCTTGTTTATTTAATCGCGTAAGTCTTGCGGAGTACCTTTTGTACTCAGGGTGCTTTCTAAACCTAGTTGCAGGTGAGCCAGAAGTGGTGTTCGGCCATTTCTACCCCGCTGATCCTAATGCGGGGGAAGAGTAGGCTGTTGCTGCTGTGGTGATGTCCTTGAGCAAGGCATCATCATCTTAAGTAAGTTTTATCGTAGCTGAGCTTCGGGAGAGCATGTATTTTCAATAAGCTCTAAATCTTTGTTTAATATGACTTGCGTGAGCCCAAGGCTTGTAAAGTGAAGCTTGAAACCCACCTATATTGAACTTGTAATATTAAGTCTCGAACTCTGGTTTTATATAACTGCTCTTTATGGATTGTTGGCTATGTATTCGATTGTATACGGTATGTGCATATGCTGATCCTGGGCGTATGTTGGAGCACATACCGGGACTACCGGATTTGGTATTATTTTGAATGAATGACGTGTCGGTTATTCGTGTCTCTAGATGTGGGATAACACGTGGCTCGCTCTACGGCAAGCACGTGTTAACTCTCATCTGGGTGATAATGACCGGCGGTTCGTTTAAAATAGTATCAAATTGGGCGGTTCTCACAATGAGCTAACCTTCAGACAACACTCGGGATTTGCTTACCTGGAAGAGAAATCAAAATGGAGTTTTCTCTACTAAATCTGTCTACGATCTTCTCGTCAGCAATGACAACTCTGGTCGGTCTTTTCCACACATTTGGAAAGCCAAAATCCTACACAGAATCAAGATTTTCATGTAGCTCATGGAGGTGGTGTGTTAACTAAAGATAATATGATCAGAAGGAATTGATCGGGAAACCCATCCTGTTACTTTTCCGGTCGCCAAAGTAATTTGGGAGTACGGTGGGAATCTGCCTCGGTGCAAATAATATACCTGACAACTTGCTGTAGTATGAGCACTGGGTGCGTCATTGGCTGCCGAGGGGTGGCCGATCTACACTTTCAGTCTTGGGGCAATCTGGAAATGAAATTTTCTTTGGAGTGTCTATCTCTCGCTTGAATGAAATATCACCTCTCCTCACTCGATGTTTTGGACCACTGGATTGAAATCCAACGGCTCTCCTTCATCTTCTACCTCCAGCTTGTAGGCCTTCCGGCGAGTCCACCCACCGCCCAGCCCCACCGCCACCCCTCCGGCGCAGCCCTAGCCCGCCCGTGCCGGCCCCTCCTGCCGCTGCCTCCCGCCCCCGCCCAACTGCCGTCCTCTGCCACCTATGCCGGCAGCGCCACCGCCCCTGCGCCCACTACCACCGCCGGCCCTCCTTCTAAGGCCGGTGGTGATCCCCGAACCCTCACTGGAGATGCTCGCTGGAGTTGGAGAAGAAGGTGTAGATGGGAAAGTAGAAAATTCGAGTGAGGAGAGCCTCCAAATCAGACGGTTGAAGTATAGCTTCCCCCAACTTCTTTTGACAACCAGGCGCTACATAATCGGGTTGAAATTATGATTTATATATACTTGTTCTCTTATGTCTTATTGGGCAGGTTTGTACAGCTCGAAGATGCATTGCAAGATTCTGAAGGGTGTTTCTATCTTGCATTCACATGGTGCTAACCCAGCAGAGGCGCCCCCCACCTTTGCTGCTACTCGGTTCGGCGCACCCTCAAGTGACGGGAGATGAGACATCTGAATATGAGGTGTGGCAGCTTAGCCTTCAGTGGAAGGATTTTATTTGTGGAAGTGTGTTTCTATGGAACTGTAATGTGAGGACTTATCCTACGAAGCCTAGGTTAGGGTTAATCGGTTCAGAGGTGCCAGGCGGTCAGAAAATGTCAGTCCTCTTGCAGGGCGTCTCGGCCAATAAACCAGGAGCTCAGTGTGAAATATTAAGATGGGCTCTAGTGGCCTACTAAAATTATAGTAACAACTAACAAGTAACAATAGAACATATATGATATATATATTATGTATATATAATGTAATACATATAAATAGGATATTTCTAGAATTAATAGATGTATTTTAATCATCAGATAATTCAATGATGAAATGAGAAAAAAAACGTGATGCTATTAATTATGCTGAGTAAGACTAGGCTCGAGTGGCCATCTGGGAGTGTCCGTGGCCCGTGTGGCCGTGCGTCTGGCGACCAGCATTAGCGTCGGCGTAGGCGAGTCGACACTGCGAACCGCCAGGCGCGAGTCCGCTCCACCTCCGCGAAGCTGAGGCACGAGTGTCAGTGTGCGATAGGAGAGGAAGCGGCGTTGGTCTTGCCTTCGATGTCGGTGATCAAGTCGAGCGCCGCTGCGGCCGCCGAGCGGAAAGCTAGGAGTCGGGCGATCGACAACCAGGAATACTATGACGTGACTTATGAGTACAATTTGAGTCTTGTTTTGCTATAGATTGTGCTGCAAATTAATAAAATTGAAACCTCATATATTATTATACATAAGATATACTTTATATTTTGCGAACCTTCAAATTTGGAGGCCCACCGCACGGGCCAAGGACAGCCCTGCCTATTGGGTGTTTCCCTCCCAAACTTGTCCCGGTTATTCTCCTTCCCCCTTCTCCTATCTACTACTGTTGATGTATGAACTATCGATATTTCCGTTTATGTAATGGAAATGGGGTGTCCTCAATAAAAAAAATGATGAGCAGCACACAAATGTGTACAGAACAAAATGCATGTTGTAGCTCACCTCTACAAACGCTCTGGTCAAGGCTAGCTAACTTCTTCCCAACGATTATATTAATCTAAGGATTAACTTGCAAACAGTACTGGATGGAGTCTCACGATAAACAAGGCATTGACAGAAGTGGAGTCCAGCGAGAGAATGTGTGCAGGACAGCCGGTTCTATACATATGGCTAGAAAACATGATTGTGTAACTAAAAAAATGAGGAAATTAAATAATCACACTCACGGTACAACAACAACAATGTCGCCAAGCTAAATCCAACAGCAAGCACTGCACAGCATCCGCCCCACCAGATTTATCTCAAGACAGAACCTATCCTCACGATCAAGAGGAAGCAAGCGATGATCAGCTGCCGTACTGCCGACAGATAGAATAATGCCAGATGCATTTTCTTACTACTGGTGTACATAACGACATGGTAGTGGTACAGAGGATTTTCGCCTTAAGAATGGCTTCATCACGTTCTGAATCTCAGCTTTTTCAGCAAAAGTGTTTTGGTCATCTCGAGCAGATTGCTGGTCTCATCGGCAAATGTTAGGAGTTACTCGAAATGCTGTCAATTAAACCATCGCATAAGGTCTAATAACTATTTTTTGTTTTCGAATAATTTTTTATATTACTAGAACAATTAAAAAATTATTCTGAAACAAAATAAATTTGTTCTAGACTATGAGCCAATTTGTTGGGCCAGTTTAAGCCGAACAATGTAAAATCTGTAGAGAGCAACAAGTCTGCTGATGTCACCAGTGTGACCCCAGCAGCGCCCGGTCTCATCTCCCTGCCCAATATAGTACAATCTTATAGTTCCTCCTTTGCTGTCCAGCAACAAATGGTTTACGCATTTTCCCCCAACCCTGCCTCTGTCTGCAGAGTACATTGATTAATACCCTCTCTGGTTGGCGAACCTGAAAACTCTTCTACAGTTCTACCGATTGGCGTGGCGTGAGGGCAGGAGTCCGTAAGGGGCCGAATCCTCGTGGACAGGCTCCGGCGGCCCGAGGCCGGCCCGGCTCTCATATGCATGGGGGTTGGGGGCCTCGAACGGCCAGGAGTGCGATGAGGGCGGCCACGTACGGTGGATTTGGGCCCTGTGTTGACTAGGACCCGGGCGCAAGTGGCGTTTTTTTTATATTTTTTAAAATCGTTTTTTACATAAATATATTTTCGGTTTCACAATTTACAGGTTTATACCCTACCGCCCGGCGGGGGGCGGCAGGGGGACTACTGTGACACCATAATTTAAATTTTAGTATTTAATAATAAATTTAATTAGCTTTATTTAATTTTCTAGGATTTAATAAGCTTAGACTTGCATTTAAATTAATTTTCTTTCACAAGTAATTAAAAATTTTCTAGGTTTAAACTTGTTGTTGCATTCATGCTGGTGCATTGTTTTATTTGGTTGAGTGCTAGAGTTTGAATTCAAACTCTAGTTTGAATTCAAATAGATTTGGGTGTAGTTTGGAAAAGAAAAAGAGAAAAGGAAATAGAAAATTATAAAAAGGACATAAACCGAGCAATCATATACGTGCCAGGATCAAGTCACACGTATATACAACAGAATGAACAGTATATCACAGCACATATCACATAAAAAGATATAATAAAGCGATTACGAATGTTATTTATTACATTAATGACAAAAATGTCTGATACAGCGGAAGCGAAGTACAAATACGATAAAAACTCTCCGAAGCTGAGCAGGGCGCCACAGGGACGTCGACTGGGAGACGAACGCCTAGAAGTTCTCGTAGTCCTGGTAGCGCTGAGCGAACTCCCTCGCGTCGGCAGGAACTGAGCAGCAGTAGAGTATCCAAGAGGAAAAAGTAGAGAAGAGGCAAGGGTGAGTACACAACTTGTACTCAACAAGTATAACACAAACTATGAGGCTCTAAGGTTGGCTGACTGACTGCATTAGCTTTTAAGTCTTGGCAAAATTTTATTAAAGCTATTTACTATAAGTTGATGAATTACCATAAACCCAGTTACATAGTAATTAATCAAAATTAATCATGATACTACTGAGAACCAAACCAAAACCACCAAAGTAACCCCGAGAGGCACCTCCCTCGTCGGAAGGAGACAACCCCACTAATCAAAAGGAGGATCTGGGCCGCTCATGACCGTGAGCACGGCTAGTATACCAGTTTTACACTCTGCAGAGGTTGCACATCTTTACCCACAAGTCGTGAGCGGCCAAGTGGGTAAAGATGTGTAACCTCTGCAGAGTGTAAAACTGGTATACTAGCCGTGCTCACGGTCATGAGCGGCCCAAATCCTCCTTTTGATTAGTGGGGTTATCTTCCTTTGATTAGGGGGGTTCCCCGGGTGGTTTGGTTTGGTTCTCAGTAGTATCATAATTAATTCTGATTAATTACTATGTAACTGGGGTATGGTAACTCATCAACTTGTAGTAAATAGTTTTAATAAAACTTTGCCAAGACTAAAAGCTAATGCAGTTGAGTCAGCCAACCTTAGAGCCTCATAGTTGGTGTTATACTTGTTGAGTACAAGTTGTGTACTCACACTTGCCTCCTCTACTTTTTCCTCTTATTCTTTTTGGGACACCCTACTACTGCTCAGTTCCTGCCGACGCGAGAGAGTTCACTCAGAGCTACCAGGAGTACGAGGACTTCTAGGCGTTCGTCTCCCAGTCGACGTCTCTATGGTGCCCAACTTCCGAGAGACTTCGTATATGTATTTTACGCTTCCGCTGTATCAGACATTTTGTCATTAATGTAATAAATAACATTCATATTCACTTTATTATATATTTTTACGTAATATGTGCTGTGATATACTGTTCATTCTGTTGTATATACGTGTGACTTGATCCTGGCACATATATGATTGCTCAGTTTATGTTCTTTTATAAACCGGGTGTTACACCTACCGCCCGTCTGCGGGGCGGCCAGTACCCTGCCGCCCCCTGCCGGGCGGTAGGGGCTTATATGTAATTAAAATTTGTGTTTTATCACATGGAGACCTCTACCGCCCGGCAGGGGGGCGGCAGGCTCCCCGCCAATATAAAAGCCGAGGTCCCCCCCACCTACATTACGGTGATTTCTATAGAATTACACGTGATTCCTATGGAGTAAATCTATTAGCATTGGAACGAAGACAGTGCAGTCTAGATAAACCCCTAGAGAGGAGTTTTGGTTCCATACGCAAATGGCTTCACGGAAAGTTCAATGTGAATCCAAAGACTCATTTGGTTACGGTTCATACCGTGACTTCCTGGGAAACAAATGGGGATTTTTGGGAGTTGACGCTTATAAGTAGTACGGAAGAATGGAAACATTACATGCACGCAGCTCTTCAAAGAGGGTGGCCTCTTGCAATGGTAATTCAGATTCACCAGAAGGTCGGTGATTTAGATGAAGGATCAACACACACAACATATGACTGGAATGAAGAGTTGGAAGAGGATAAAGAGGAAGAGAACGTGCAAGCTACGGAACCAGAACCAGAAGCACAAGGTTTAGCAGATGAAGGCGATCTGATACCTGGAATTGTGGAGGACATGGAGAAAGAAGACCAGGATGCACAAATAATGGAGCAATGTGGGGACTCATCGGACGATGAGAACGATGAGCGCTTTCTATTGCTAGGTGAATGGCGTGAAGAGGGTTTTGGAAATCCAGTGGTATAAGATATTAGATGTACGGGTTTGAATACAAAGTGAATGAGGTCATACAAGGGGCAAAGTATCGTACCATTGAAGATGTGAATGATGCTGTGAAGGTCTGGGCTATATCTCTGAGGAAGGAATTCAGAGTGTTGAAGTCTAGCAGCAAAGAATACGAGGTGATTAGAACTGAATAAGAGTTATACAAAGAATACTATTTCACAAAGGAAGCCGCTGCACAGACTTGGTGTCATGAGATATATGGCATCGGTATTCTAGGACCATTCACTCAAAAAAATTCCCATCCAATGCTCATCCCAAATCCAGCTATGAAGAGGGGCATAGGCTGACGGCAGACGCGTCGTATCCAGAATGAATGGACGAGTCCGAGGTTGGAAAGAAGAAAAAACGTTGCAACTTGTGTGGAGCAGACGGTCACACTTACAAGAAGTGCCCACAGCTTTCAGTACCCACTGTTGCTGCTGAGGCTGGACCTTCCGGGAATCCGACGGATGGATCGGCTGTACCTACAAGAATTCACCGCATCTAGTTGTGCACGTAACAGCTTACAATGTATTTGTGTGTACGAAACTAAGTATATTATGTATATACTATGTCTAGATGTCTTGTTTAATTAGTTAGCAGTGCGTATTTCTCCCGAATTTGGTTGTAACGATTGAAACCTTCAATGTAATATGTTATGTGGTATTTTGTTTAACGTTCTATTTATATTTCGTTCATTGTATCTTATGTGGTATTGTATCATAGAGCCACACGAGGTTCAAGATTCATAAATAAATATAATCATTGCAATCAAACATAGCAAACATATAAGTATTGCAATTAAAGGTACAGGAGGTCTGCCATCCCGTCACAATTTACATCACAATCTAAAACCGATGAACATCATATGTTACAGATCATGTCATGAAATCATCTAGGTCATCATCCCAGTTGACAGATGGTGGTGCTGCAGGTGGTGTAGCATGACTTGACGAACCTCTCGACTTTCCCTTTCTCTCTTTTCTGGTTCTAGATTCATGTATAGGGGGACAAACATCATATGTTGGAGGCCATGGTTTTGGGGGCATGAAGTCATCCATATCGTCATCCCAGTTAACACAAGTTGGTGCTTTAGATGGTGCAGCATTACTTGACGAACCTCTTGCCTTTCCCTTTCTCTCTTTTCTGGTTCTAGGTTCGTGTACAGGGGGAGGAACATCATGTGTTGGAGGTCATGATTTGGGAGGCATGAAGTCATCCATATCATCATCCCAGTTAACACAAGTTGGTGTTTGAGGTGGTGCAGCATGACTTGACGAATCTCCGGTCATCTGTTCTTGCGGAGGCCAAGAACTATCACCCGAAGATCTTTTCCACCTCCTTCGTCTAGTTTGTGGCATAACTCCACCGAAGATACATACCAATTTACGGAAATTTGGTATCGATTTGTTAATCAACTCCGTGTCCTCGGGGTAATCTTAGCATATAATTACACAATAATTTTACTATTTCGTAAATATGGATTACAAATGACGGACGGGATTAGAACTGAATAAGAGTTACCTTAATGTGCATCTCATACACCTCTGACCGCATCCATATCTTACAAGTACTTTGTAAGAATCCAATAACATTAGGATGATTCGCTAGTTCACACACCCTCATGTATATCTTCCGACGTTCTAGCAGGTGTTCCTTTACATCTTGCGTTGTAATACCTCGAAACAATGTGAAATCTTTAAACTGAACTAATTTTGACAACACCATCTCTATCGTACCATCCGCTAATACATCCAACTTCTTACTGATTACAAGATGTGTCATGATCTCAAGTATTATACTAGATTTTTCTTCGGTACATGAAAATCCTCCAAAATTGGAGGCAGCCATTGCCTTATGCTGCAATATTTAGAAACAATTTGAATACTATATTTCACTATCCAACACTTAATTTTATTTTAAATTATAATTCATTTAGAAACAAGTCTGTAATAAACTTAAATTTTAATACTGAACTAAAATTTTAATACTATAGCATTAATTAAATTAAATTGCTTTACAATATTAATGGATTCATACGTAACTTACCTGCAGATCACAAGTGCGGAATACGGCAGGGCTTCGCTGTTGCAACTCCCTCCCTCACCCCACGTCTCTCATTTTTCCCTCTATGGATGTTGTTTGCTGCAAATGCAGGTGTGGGGGGACCTCGGCTTTTATATTGGGGGGAGCCTGCCGCCCCCCTGCCGGGCGGTAGGGGCCTCCATGTGATAAAACACAAATTTTAATTACATATAGACCCCTACCGCCCGGCGGCGGGGGGGGGGGTGGCGGCAGAGAGCCGGCCGTCCCGCAGACGGACAGTAGGGGTATAAACCTGTAAATTGTGAAACCGAAAATATATTTCTATAAAAAACAATTTTGAAAAATATAAAAATAAAAAAACACGGCGCAAGTGCAGGTGCCTCGAACGGCCCTGTGTTGTACGGAAAGATGCAGGCTATCATTATAGAAGCCGTTCCACTAACTGGCCCCGTAAAGTGCAGGTGCGGCGGAGAACCGCGTGTCGTGCGGGTGGCAGAAGCCGGTGGGTGGCTTTCTGCCCGCCCGGGTTCCATCCCTGGTTCGGCTTGGGTGTCTCACCGGGGCTGTGTTCCCAGAATAATTTTCGATGTTTCACACAAATGTGCCACAACTGTCATATCTCTCTCAGCCGTGGTGTTTAGTCTAGATATAGATTGTAGTTCTAGCTTGCGCACTAGGAGTGTGAGTAGATTAGAGGTGTGTATGTGGTGTGTTGGTGCGCGAGTTCAGATACTACGTTGTATGGAAGGTCGAGGCAATTAAAAAAAAAGTGCAGGTGCGGCCGGTGGCGGCGACGCGGAAAGAGGACGCGGCGTCACACGGTACCGGGGAAATTTCCGCCTCCGATTTCTTAGTCCGGCCCTGTTTCGCCTGGTTTCTTCATGGAACATTCGGATGCACTTTCTCTCCCGCAGGCTACTCATCGGTCCCGCTCCGGATTGCCTTGCTTTCTCCGACTCGAAACCAGAACATAATTTCCGGTGGGGTTCTCTTCCAGCCCGACTCCGATTATCTTTTTCTCTAAAATTTTCTTCTAGCAGTCCGACTCCGATCAGTCAACCAGCGACGAGCCGGAAAGAGTCTGGGAAGCCGCACCCGCATTAATTTATATATATGGGAGGAAAAGAAAGGTCGGCGTCCGCCGCCGTGCCGGCCTGCCATCATCCTTAGCTTTCGCATCTTGAGATCAACCACCGCAGCCATGTTCAACCCGGCGGCGCAGTGGCCTGGCACCATGAAGAGACCACCGTTCCACTATGCCGTGCCGGCGGGCGTGCCTCTGGAGCCGTAGTCCGGCGTCCCGGTCCACACCGTGTGGGCGGCGAACCTCGATGCCGAGACGGCCGCCCTCCGCGCTTGCTTCGTCGCCTTCGCCGTGCACTACCCGAGCGTCGTCCACGGCGCGCCGCCGCAGGCCGACCACAATGCGCGCACCGCGGAGCAGCGGTACGTGGCCGTCAGGACCAACGCCGACGCGCTCAAGCCGCTCCAGGTAGGTCTCGCCGTCGGCACGCACGACTGCGCCGCTGCCTCGCGTGGGAGTTCAACCTGTGTGGCTTTGACCGCGCCGCCAACCAGCACACACCGGGCTCCGTCGAATATCTCTGTCACGGCCCACGGGCCGACTGGGCTGCGCGGGTTACTGTAGCACACAGCTACTATAGCGCCACGGCACAGCTTTCTTAGTCCCAAACTGGAACCGGTGAGGAAGCCGAACCAGCTTAAATAGCCGGTCTTTGGGAAGCTAGTAACTCCGGTTCGAACCTTTTGCGCGAAGCGAGGACGAAAACGTAAGAGAGTTATTTAGCAAGTGTGGTTTACTCAATATGTAGAGTAGATCTTAGCCGTTATCTCGGGCCGAGTCGTTACAGAGATATCAAAGCCATACTCTTGTGGTTTCACGCCACGTACGGGCAGAAGTGCGTGTACATGAGCACGTTGTGCGCGTGGGGACACGGATGCCACATCGAATCCTAACGAGGGAAGATTGTCACGGCCCACGGGCCGACTGGGCCGCGTGGGGTTACTGTAGCGCACGGCTACTGTAGCGCCATGGCACAGACTTCTTAGTCCCAAATTGGAAACGGTGAGGGAGCCAAATCAACTTAAATAGCCAGTCCTTGAGAAGCTATTAACTCCGGTTCGAACCTTTTATGCGAAGCGAGGACGAAAGCACAAGAGAGTTATTTAGCAGGTGTGGTTTACTTAACATGTAGAGTAGATCTTAGCCGTTATCCCGAACCGGATCGTTACAACCTGGAGGTGCGTGGCATGGACCTGAACGCCCACCGCGCCCACGGCATCCCCGTGGCGAGGCTCACCTGCGCGCTCCACGGATGCGGCTAGCTGCGCCGGCCGGGGCTCTCGTGGGTCGTCTACGCTGGCGCCTACCACGCCGCATACCTGCTGAAGGTGATCGGAGGCGGCCTGCCGCTCCCTGTCGACGTCGCGGGGTTCCTCGGCGTGCTGCGGCATTTCCTCGGCGGGGATGTCTACGACCGTACGACGTTGTGCGCATGGCCGGCGACTGCCCGTACATTCCCGTGGGGCTAGAACGCGTCGCCGGCAGCCTCGGCCTGGCGCCGCCGCAGTGCAGCCCCAGGCTCGCCGGTGCCGGTGCTGTCCTAGCGCTGCAGGCGTTTCTGTCACTCGCATTCGGTGTGTTCCATGGAGATGTGAATCGATCAGGTACAGAGGGCTTCTGAATGGACTACAGGTTACGTGAAGGTTCATGGCTAGCCGCTAGCTAGCTAGCTTGCTTGGACGGGACCGTTGATCTGACGAGGAACAGAGATTGCGCTATTTCGCACCCCTCCACACATGTGGTCCGGATCAGGGTTAGAGTTTGAATGCACACAACTGACTTGTGAAATAGTTGATCTTATCGATTTGGAGATAAGACATGTGAATGAGAGATAGACTGGGGCACCTAAATGATAGTAAAATGAAAGATTAGGTTATCCAAATGATGGCATCAAGATCACAGGCCCTATTTGGATACCAGGATTAGAGTCAGAGTTGGTTTTTTTGGGCTCATCCAACCCAAAAATATCCAAAAAGAGTGGGTTTGATGCATCTAACCCACCAAAAAACAATCCCCTCCAAGAGGTGCTTATTTCGATTAGAGTGGTGGGCCACATGTTTTTTCCTCCCTGGATCCAATTGTGCCCACGCGCCGCCAGCACAACCCCCCGACCCCTCCCCATCCCATGCGCCGCCAACGCCACCCCCAACCCCCTGACCCCCCATCCCGTGCGCCGCCAGCGCCCCCCAACCCCCGACGCCCCTTCGCCGCCCCCGTCGCCCCTTCGCCGCCCCCGTCGCCGACGTCCCCAGCCGGCGGCCCCCGCCGGATCTGAACCATGCATCCCCAGATCCCGCCGGCCGAGATCCGCGGCTCGCCTCCTTGCCCTCTCCGTCCACGCCTCCCGACCCTCGTCGCCCTCACCGCCCGAGCACCGCCCCTTCGGACTTCGCCACTCCGAGTGCCGGTGGCCCCTCCAAGTGCCGCCACCGTGTGCGGTCGCTGGAGCTGCCGCGATTGTGTGCCGCTGCCGCCGCGTGCGCTCGTCCGCCAGCTGCCGCTCCGAGCGCCCGCGTCGACCCCCAAGATCCGCCGCTCCGAGCACCGCCGTTCGCCGCCATCTGCGCACCGGCCACCACGCGGAGCTCCTCCGCCCCCGCGGCGCGGTCGTCCTCCCCGCGCCAGCCAGGCGGGCGCCTCCGAAGCGCCATCCCACGAAGTAGAGCTCGGCGTCGAGCGAGCTAGCGAGGCGTCGGTGACCGCGGCGCGAACCGGGAAGGCGCCGTCAAACGCCGCGACGAGCACGGTGGCGAGCGCCCTGCTCCGGCGTGAGAGAGTGAACTTTGGAAGTGAGATGGGGCGGCGTGGAAGGGAGAGAGGATCTAGGGAGGAGGGCACACAAAGCTGGCCACACTAAATCCGGCTGGAGAGAGACCAAATGATTAGAAAAGTGCAATTAATCTAAATCTAACCCTTGCATCCAAATACCTCTTTAGTCAGAGTTAGTTTTGGGTTAGTCATGAGCTAGAAACTAACTCTAACTTCTAACCAAGTTAGAGTATCCAAACAGGGCCATAATAAAAATCCAAACAAGTCTTCTAGGTTATCCAAATGATGGCAAATATCTAGAAAAAGAAACCTAAACAAGGACACACGAAGAAATTCTATCTCTACTTCTAAAAAAATGGAAGGGGACGAAACCATCCGTTCGTGGTCTCACTGTCTGAATCCAGCTATTTGCCGTGTGCTCGGTAGTTTGTCATGCGCTTTCTATCGAGCAGACGGCAAATAACCTCGAAACTTTTCTACTCTTGACATACAATATGCCGTACTCCATGTTAAAATTTGGTACATTTTTGTATTTATTTGTTATATTTAACTAATTAATTGCATTTCAAATAATTTTTTGAATTAAGTCAAATTTGAACCACGAGTGATTCAAATAATAGACTTAAATGAATGGAAAATGATATTCATGTTATTTAACATAATTTGAGGCCTTACCTATCAAATGAAAAGAAATTTTGAACATCTTGTTCAGGAAATACGATCAGGAACGTGTATTAGAACAATTTTGAACATAAGAGTGTAGAAAAGGATGCGGTTAGGTTTGGAATGAAAGTGGCGATCAAATTTAGGTTTAACTTCAATTTTTTTCTATAGCCAATAGACAATATAAATTGTTTTGCATAAAATTTTGAAAACATTTTGGAATTATTTGATAGTTTAAATGTATCAAGTGCAATTACAGATTTCATATAAATTGAATTTGATCTATAACTACATAAAATAATGGAATAATATGAGTAAAAAAATTAAATACCTATAGTTGAGTGAATTTGACAAGGTATATTCAAAGTGCACCCTAATCAGTTTAGAAGAACAAAAAATAAGAAGGAAACAAAAAAATAAAAAAAGGTTTGTTGTGTGCCAGATCAAGGCACACGGCAAAATGACCAAACTTGTCGTGTTCCCTTAATCTGGCACATGGCAAAGTAAAATTTAAATTTTGTAAACCATCTTGGATGGAGAAACTAGCAAAATGAAAATTGTAGATCTCGAAAAGTTATGAAACTTTGTAGTTGACAACTTTTTAATTTGAACTCATTTAGGGCCTCAAACAAGTAGTTTGCACTCGGTTTAGTATGATATTTGGGGAAAGAAAATGGAATATAGACACGAGTTAGTGTGTGGTGCAGTGGTAGAGAAGGTTACATGTGAGGGGGAGGTCACGAGTCCGAATCTCATCGGCCGCGTAGTGCGCAAAAAATGCCGCAACTTGCGACTTCGGCGGAGAGGGTGGGTGGTTAGCCGGTGGGGTCCTTCTCAAATTAAATCTTTTATTTTTTTATTTTTTAAAATTAATTTTCTAAAAATTTTAGCACTCGGCAAACTCTTTGCCGTGTGTCACATAAATGACACACGGTAAACAGACATCGGCAAAGCCACCTTTGTCGTGTGCCATTTATCAGGCACACGACAAAGTAGTGGAATCCCGTAGTGTTGGGGATAAGGATTACGGATACCCCAAACATAGTCCATTAAGGTCAATGAGGCTAAATAATAATAAAGTGACACAAGACAGCCAGAGCTCGGCACGACAACCAATGGGCTAGAAGGCCCAGCACGGAGGAGACGGCCCACTCCCGTTAAGGGGATGCCACCTTACCCGACGCCGACCCCCGAAGAAGGGGGCCCGACACGACCAATCTCTGCAGCCTCGCCCGACCCTCCCACAGAGGACTTCCGCCTCACCCGACCCTCACGGGAGGACTTCTGCCTCGCTCGACCCTCATGAAGCGGGATCCGCCTCGCCCGACTCCCACAGAAGGGCCCACGCGACCCGTGGACGTGGGTCTCTTGGAAATAGGGGGACTCCTCGAGTAAAAGCTGGTCACCAAGGTGGCCCCGAGAAGTCAGGGACGCAAACTGCCCTGCACTCCTGTACGGACACAGAGTTGGTTGCAGATCGGCCTGCGTGGATTCGGGCCGAGACACGGCCTTGCCACTCTGTCAGAAGTCATCGACACCAACCAAGAAACGTGCGCCACGTTAGGACAGGACACAACGCCATGCCCCACAAATGGAGGACGCGGCAGCCAGGCGGGGATCCGGCTAGTAGGCGGAAATCCCGTTTCCCACGATGATATGGAGATTATTGTGTCAGAATGAACAGACGGGATGTCTCCGACAACTTGGGTCAAAATAGGTCAACAGCCCCCCAGAAGAGTTAGCAAACAGGGGTCGGGAGTCGCCCAACCCCTGCCTCTCTGTCTCTCTTTGTAAACCCTCACCCCTTGGGTTATAGAAGGGGGGAGGCATGCCCCTCGCAGGAGACTTGGGACCCTTGCTCCCTCTCTCGCCCGTTTGTAACCCTTACCTGGCACGCCAACTGTCGGTGTTCCGGATCACCGGCTAGTGAATTTATTTATGCGTCACAGGATCAGATGGTAGTACAAGCAAAGACACAAGGTTTTATACTAGTTCGGGCGGAACGTTCCTACGTCCACTTTGAGCTCTCGTGCTCTTGTACTCAAATGTTTGCAGTAGGGGGAAAAAGCAGAGGCATGAAGGTTGGCCTGAACAGCCAAATCTTACGTCCTCATCGGAGGAGAGCTCTACAAACGAAGCCACACCAGAATCTTACAGCGTTGCATCCCCATCGAGCAGGCCTCAAATGGTGTGGGTTCCAAAGGAGACTTGAAGCCTAAAATTGGCTAAGGGGGATTTGGATGCTTAGCTTAAGTTGAAGTGAAAGTTCAAGCCAAACAAGCTAAGCTTATAACTTGGACATTTGTTACCCAAGTCCCCCATACGGTAATGGTAGCTAGATTTCAATTCAAGCATCATATAGCTCCATTGCTCTTTCTAGGTTGTTTGCATTGCATCACCTAGTGTAATATATGGTGGGTTGCTTGTGTCATAACTCTAACCCATGAGCAACCTACATGGTTTGGTAAGTGTGTAGAAAGCTACACAAGATTACCCTTCATGGTACATGGACTTCATAAGGTATGTATTTCATATGTGTACCATGAGCACAAGCTATAGAGTAAACTTCCCATCTGTGTCAAAATCAATGTGCATACATTTGCTTGATGGTTCAAACACTAAATGCACACATTTAGGGGGAGTTCATCCTATGGTTTGTAATTTTGAGACTAACATGTTTCCAAGTTTATCTTTTGTAGTCTCACGATGGAGTTAACACTCTAAGAGAATGTTTCTCACGATCAATGTGAACAAACAACTCTATAAGAGTGATTATATAAATTGTGCTTTCATGCATATTGAGCCATGCTCTATTGAACTTAAATGCTCATATCTAAGTTCATAGGCTATGTGCTCATACATTTGCTTAACCTTGGTGTACCAAGTGCTCTTCTTTCCAAGACTTTCATTTGGTTTTCAACTTCAATTGGTACCATATGCAAGTCACCTAAAAATTGGTACATGCAAGGTAAACAAATTAATCCCCCGGAGGTATGCAATGTTCTAAATTCATTCAATTGGTATCATTGTCAATTCTTTATATTTTTTAGAGCTACCTCCGTGCATGATATGATCTAAGCTCTCTAGTTACAACATCTAGTTGTGCACTTGTTTTTCACATTATCTTTTTGTACACATACTTAAGGAGAGCTTAGCTCATGTCATGCTAGTTTCGTGATTTTGTGATCCACCATAGTGAAAATTTTCAATTGGTATCTTCATTGATATCATACAATTGGATCATGAGTCATGGAACTAACTCCCTAGGCTAGTAATCTTCTCTTGAGCTATATTGTTTTGCAAGACCTTTTAGGTGATTTGATTCCAAAGGGGGAGAAATGTGGATCAAAGCAAGGTATTTTCTCAAGGAGAAGAAGCATATCCCAAAGGGAGAGAAATACCTAAGTGAATCAAGTCATGAGGGAAAAGTAACAAGATAGGGGGAGGAACAAAGGGGGAAATCATGGTTTTAGGGGGAGGCCAAGCCATCATTTGATGATGGGGGAGATTGTAACAAACATGGCACAATGATGGTAAGCATCCAAGCAAGTGTAAGTGATCTCAATTGGTATCAGATGGTTAAATTTGTCAATTCTTGCAAATTTTATGCTTGCTTTGATTGTGTTGTCATCAATCACCAAAAAGGGGGAGATTGTAACGAACATGGCACCATTTATGCCATTTCGAGTGATTTTGGTGATCAAATGACAACGCAATCAATGAGACTAATGGTTTTGTTAACAGAACATTTATAGATCCCATGGATGAAGTAAAAAGGCCATGCCAAGCAAAACACGAAGAAAGAACTCAAAGAAACGCTGAATTGGACGAGTTCTACCGAAACCAGTAGCACTGGAAGAACCGATGCCCCTAGCATCGGTGCATCCGACGGTTGTCGGAAGATCCGACGCCCTATTGGGAAGCACAAGTCTGTGCGCCTCTGGACATCAAGTGAAGCAACAAGTGAAGCACCGGATGAACCGATGGTGTCAAGAGAGGCATCGGTGCATTGGACGTACTGTGTTCCAGAGACGATGCAAGTTGCGCAAGAGCCAAGTCTTCAGCACCGGTTGAACCGGTGAAGCATCGGTGCAAACCATCGGTGTAATGACGTCAGTAGAAGAGAAGAGGGACAACGGCTAGTTGAGTGCTGTGAGTGACCGGTTTAACCGACGGCTAAGCATCGGTTCAACCGGTGGTCACTGTGTCAGCTGTCAGGAGTTCAACAGCTACTTCGGATCTTAGAGTGACCGGATGAACCGACGCTACCCCAGCCAGAGGCATCGGTTCATCCGATGATACGCAGATTTCTGCTGACCGTTGAAGCAACGGCTACAAGACTTGGTAGCCTATATATACGCCTTACCCCGGCCATTTTGAGTATGCTGGAGTTCAAGGAAGTCACATAGACACCCAAGAACCACTCCAAGCCATCCAAGAGCTTAGTGTTCATATCCTTAGACCTTAGCACACTTTGAGAGTGTTGTGTAAAGGAATAGCTCTTAGTGAGTGAGATTGCAAGGCTTTGAGCCCTTGTACTGTGGTTCTCTAGTGAACCAAAAGAAAAGCTTGGTGCGCCATCCCCTTGGAGCTGTGAAGATCGCCGGCAACGTCATCGACCCTCCGACTTGGTGTGGAGCGGCGACGACACTTTGTGCGGGGGACGTGGAGGCCCCCATCCTTTATGGAGAAGCTCCTTTGTAGAACCCGGGGCCAAGGTGATCGTGATTGTGTTCACGGAAGAGACTTGGTGGCCGAGTAGCAATACTCTTAGTGAGTGCTACAACAACGTGGATGTAGGTGTGTCTTTGTGGCTAACCGAACCACGGGATAAACACCCGCGTCAAGAGTTTGCTATCTCCTATCCCGCTCATTAAGCTTCCGCATTTCATACTAGCAATTTGTATGCCTTTACATTCATAGAGTAGTTTCTTGATAGGAAAGACTATAGGTTGCTAAGCTCTTTTGGGATAGGGGTTTCACACTAGAACAACCATAGTTGCACATCTAGATAGCTTGTTTTAGTTTAAGTTTTGTGCAAACTAGTTGGAGCCATAGGTCTAAGTTTTTTAGAGTGCCTAATTCACCCCCTCCCCCTCTTAGGCTAGAGCACCCGATCCTTTTCAGGCTATACTCATCTGCTTGTCGCCGTAGACAAGTTTACCAAATGGATCGACGCAAAGCCAATCACGTCGCTTAAATCAGCGTAGGCTGCCGCTTTCTTTCAAGACATTGTCCACCGCTTTGGAGTCCCGAACTCCATCATCACGGATAACGGGATAAACTTCATAGGAAAACATTTCCTTGAATTTTGTGACGATCATCACATCCGTGTCGACTGGGCAGCGGTCGTGCTTCCGCGCACAAACAGAGAAGTCGAACGCGCGAATGGCATGGTCTTGCAAGGACTCAAGCCAAAAATCTACAACAAGCTCAAGAAATTCACCAGACGCTGGGTCGCGGAGCTCCCAGCTGTCCTATGGAGCCTGAGAACTACCCCGAGCCGGGCGACTGTGTTCATGCCATTCTTTATGGTTTACGGCTCGGAGGCCGTTTTACCTACCGACCTGGAGTACTGTTCTCCATGGGTGAAGGACTACAGTGAGTAGGGGTCGGACACCGCCATGGAGGATGCTCTGGACCAGCTTGATGAAGCACGCGACATCGCCCTACTACGATCGGCAAAATACCAGCATGCGCTGCGTCGTTACCATCACCGCCGCGTCGTTACCATCACCGCCGCGTCAGGGGACATTCTTTCAACGTCGGAGACTTGGTGCTCCGGCGAGTCCAGAGCACGAAGGACTGCCACAAGTTGTCACCACCATGGGAAGGCCCCTACATCATGGCGGAAGTACTTCGCCCTGGCACGTACAAGCTACAGACTGCCGATGGCCAAATTTTCACGAACGCTTGGAACATCGAACAGCTACGTCGTTTTTATCCTTAGCTTCATCTAATGTACAAGCCTGTCATAGTTAATGAAATAAAGCTTTTCCCCAAAAACACTCTTTTCCTTTCTGTTTTCCTTTCTTCTCTGATTTGCTCCGAACCCTTGCCTAAACGCGGGTCAGAAGCCGCTTGGGGACTGCTAGGGATGGTCCCCCTCAGGGGTCGGGCATGCCGAGCCCGCCGACCCTAGAACGATCCCTAACTACCATTCAAATTGCGAAAGCGCCAACACCTCGGTGATCGCGGCACTAGGTCGCGGCTAAAGGTTTCTTGTTCTAACAGTCGCCAACGCGCGTTCACCTCTCAGATATTTAAAAAACAAAAGCAAAAACCTTCCTCGAACAAAAAACAGAATAACTTTCGAGCAAATGCCACAAAACAAAATATAATCCAACCCCAAATGTTTCGAATAATCTTCTTCACCGTCGTCGTCCAGCACCTTGTCCGTTAGGGTTCGGGCGAACGGAGCGGCCTCCTCTTCAATGGCATCAAGCTTAGCATCAGTGTAGTCAGCCATGTACCCCTTGCTCAACTCGGCCAAGTCGATATTGAGGTAGTGGCTGCGCGCGACGGCGAAGGCACGATGCACTCCATTGAACAGTGCGTCCCTCGCCGCTTGCCGCGCAGACTCGGCCTCCTCCCGTGCGGACTCGACCTCTTGACGTGCGGCCTGGGCCTCCTTCCGAACGCCATCTACGCTGTTGATAAGTTGCGCGGCCTCCTGCCCCGGCTCTCCGGCTGCATCCATGCCAAGATCATCCAGCACAAGCCCCACCGCAAGGCGAAGGTTATCGGAGCCGGTAATCTGGCTCTCGAGCGCCTCTTTCATCTCCATCCACTTCGACTCCGCCTCTTGGCGCAGAGACTTTGCAGCTGCTAAAGAAACAGGTTTCGCCTCATCAAACGATCCATTGAAGGGACAAAGAAGAATCACACGACAAGGACACTTACCAGCTGCCTCGTTCTGGAGTCGCACAACGGTGGTCTCCAACCTCTGCTGTGTAGCACGATGGCTGGCGACATCGACGGCTAACGAGGCCACTGTCGCCTCCGCTTCATTCTTCTGGCCCTCAATCCGGACAAGCTCTTGGCGCAGGTCATCAGACTCATTGCAGGCGTCTGAGAAAAACAGCCAGATTGGCATCATGACAAAATAAACAAGCAAATCAAACAACAAAAGGGGTCAAAAAGTACTCTGCAAACTGGAGAGTGCGGTCCTCCCCCGCTCCGACGCCTCCTCCGCGGCCGATAACGCGGTGGCGCATTCCTGGATCGCCGAGTCACGCCCTTGGACGGCGGCGTCACATCCCTGGATCGCAATGTCGCGCTCCTGGATGGCGGCGTCACGTCCTTGGATTGCAACATCGCGCTCTTGGATAGCCGCATCGTGCTCCTGCACCGCGACTTCACGTTCCCACTCGGTCGCCTGATGTTCGTCGCGCAGCTCGTCGCACTCCTTTCGAAGCTGCTCGAGCTCTGCGACGACAATGGCCGACTAGGCGTATGCATCGTTGAGAGTTTGGTTGGTGTTACGGAGATCTGCCGCTCTGTCCTGACGCTTATCCTCTAGGGCCCGACGGGTTGAGGCCAACTCCTCATCCATGCCCTGGCGCACCTCCGCGAACGCTTGATCTTGCGCCCGCAGAGCCTGACACTCCTCCCGAAGCTCCATCTCCTGAGATACGTTGACAAGCGCGAAGGAGGAAGGGGATTAAAAACGAGTCGACAACACCGTTGGGAATTGAGCTGGGCACCAAGAGACTCACCACGAACGACGGACCAACGAAGGCGTGCATCACTGTCGCCACGTCCATCGCTACTCTGCGAAGCCACCCGAATTCGAACTCCCTCCGCTTGACGTTTTGCGTGCAAGCGGCAAGCTCCGAACTTACGCCTCCTTGTGCCGTAACTTCAGCCGCAAGAAGGCCGAGGGCCTCCACGCTGCTTAATTTGGACGGACCGAATCCTGCCGTCGCCTTCGCGCCCCTCGAAGACCGGGTGGCCGTGCCGATCTTGGGATCGGGTGGTGGAGCAGCAGCATCTGATGTAGGCAAAGGGCTGATCACGGGGTCAGATGACAAAATGCCGGCATCAACCAACGAGGAACGATCTGTCTCAGGGATGGGTTGGGCGTTGGCGGTATCTGTCGTTGCGGTTTCAGCGGTGGACGGACCTCTCTCCTCTCTAGTCGCCCCGACCTCCATATTTGGAGGGGGGACCTCTGCGTTAGAGGGCAGGGCCTCTGTTAGCGGCTCGGCATTTTGGTCCTCAGGTGAATCGAGCACAATCACGCTCGACGGAGGCGGAGAGGCGGGACGCTCCTCGTTTACAGGCTCAGTAGGTGGTGGTAGGGCTGGAAAAATAGCTCGTGGCTCGTAGCTCGGCTCGGGCTCGGAACGGCTCGGCTCGGCTCGGAGCAGCTCGCGAGCCTCAAACGAGCCGAGCCGAGCCAGATTTTTTGGCTCGCAAAAATAGCGAGCCGAGCCGAGCCGGCTCGTTCAGGCTCGCGAGCTCGACCCAATACAGTTTAAGAATAATTTCACGATAATTGATGAATTAATTCTTCATCATTAGTGGTATAAATTAATATTTGATGAATTAATTTTTCATCATTAGTGGTATAAATTAATATTTATACACATAACATAGCAATTTGTATGTACATAAGAAATATATGCCACATAATTATTGTTATCATTAAAAAAAAGTAAATTAATTTATTTTGAGTTTAGTTCACATTGTTTAGTGTGGCTCGCGAGCCGGCTCGAGCCGGCTCGCGAGCCTCCACCGAGCCGAGCCGAGCCTGATTTTCTGGCTCGCAAAAATAGCGAGCCGAGCCGAGCTCGGCTCGTTCACTTGCCGAGCCGAACCGAGCCGAGCCGAGCTCAGCTCCGCTCGGCTCGTTTCCAGCCCTAGGTGGTGTGATGTCCCGCCCGGCATCAGGCCTGGGGAAACCGCTCCTCACCCCACCGGATCCTATCAGGGTTATGGCTGGGCCCGCCATCCGCTGCTATTGACGGTGCTTAAGTGCCATTTTTAACCGTCAACTATACTCAATAATAAAGGAAAACTACATGTCTTACTCACATATTTGTATCACTAACCTTGCTCCACAGTTATTTTCGAGTTTTGTACATTTCAGATGAGCAAGAGCGGAATAAGATGAAAACTCGCAGCAGACGCCACATAACTACGCAGAATATCGCATCCGGCGTCACACCCTTACAAAGAGGGCCAACATGTCAGAGGAAACGGGGCCTCCACGCAAGATACACTAGAGGATAAGGATAAGATCCAACGAATCAAACACCCAGCAAAGGATCAGCACGAACGGCTGACAGGTGGGGTCGGCCAACCCCTAGGGTCGGCCGAACCTGGCCTGCAACGCGTCCAAGTGCATCTCGAGGAGGAGTCACGGCCAAGGCACCTGATCACCTTCCATATATGCGTTGGCGGGAAACCGACCTCCAAGTAGTATAGATAGGGCCTCTCTCCCCCTCCTCCCTCTCAACACACACACACAGACACTTCATTCCATTCTCTCCAAGAAGGCTCTCCTCTCTCTTGCTCTCTTAGCTAGGTAGTGGAGCTAGGCTAGTTCTCTTTAGTGAGCAAGTCGTCCTCGAGGTCGTTGAGCAATCCTCGGCTCCTGGTATGGCTTTGTATCCAGCTTGTCAGACTTCTATTCATAATATAGAGTTCTGCCATGGTTGCTTTACTATCTTGATAGTTTATTAATCCATGCTTAGATCGTTCATAAGTTATGCTACGGTCTTGGTTAGGCCAGATGATCCGGGTACGGATAGAGGTTCGTTGTGCTTTCGGGCTTGCTCTAGTGTTTTACTCGTTCATCCGAAGGGTGGGAAACCTGGGGGCACTAGAGTAGTGACTTCATACACGAGCGTGGTGCTCGGGTATGCGGGATCCTTCGGATATGACCGTGCTCCACGGGGTGACTGGGGTAGACGGCAGGTGGTGACAGCCATGTTCGTCCAGCATAACAGCGGTGTTGTGTTTAGCGTACTCCCCGACATTCGGGTTCGGTGTAGGAGGTCATGCAAAGAGGTAACAGAACTGGACGTTCTCCAGTGCGGGACCTTCTCCCCGCTATCCCATTTTCCTGGCACCTGCAGTCCTAACCATGATCTAACATGACCCCAGCTTTGGATAGAAGAACTAGGACACCTAACCTAGCCTAAGCTCCAGCTGACTTGATGTAGGATAGAGTAGTTTCTTGTTTTATAGTTTCTCTCATTTATTCCTTCCTCTTGGAGTGTGAATGTGTTCTGTGTCACATTACACTTGCTTATTCTTTATTTGTACTTACCCTTGTTAGAGCATTGCCTATTGCTTGAGGCACAAATGTCATGGTTAATGTTGAGTACAATACCTTTGCCGCTGCCGTCCTTTGGGACACAAATAAATGACGATACCCTTACTCTCCGGGTGAAATGCTACAACGGTATATTCGTGCACTTGCGGATCCATCTGTAACCGTATTGATTATACCACGAGAGTGGCACCCCTTGGGTGCAGTTGCTAGGATGGGTTTGGTGCCCTCATTTCTAGTGATTGCACTAAGGACCGCCAATAGGCATTTCTGGTGCCATTGCTGGGAATTAACCATTTCTAGTGATTGTGCTAAGAAATGTCAACAAGTATTTCTGGCGCCGTTGCGGGGGACGGCATGTGAACAAAGATATTGTACTGATATTAACTTAGACCTTGTACTCAGGATATAGTCTTTACTCTTTTAGGCTCATGTCACTTCATGTCTTCTTTTATTTTTGATTTGAAAGAAGACAGGGGTAGTGTATGACCGGTTCCTCCCTGCCGAAAAACTACACAGACAATCCAGAGAGGCTCGTGAGAAGGGCACGACCTCGCGTCGTTCCTCCTCTCGCTATCCTCCCGGCACAGGAACCCATTTTGGAAGCAGCACTCATTCTTGAGGCTATGGCTGAAAAGACTCTCCGCGAGTTCTCCGTCCCCTCCACCAACAATGTGGCCACGGCCCCAACATCAATGTCGGGGATGTGAACTTCGAGCTCAAATCAAGCCTCATCAATATGGTGCAGGCTAGCCCATTCTGTGGCAAGCCAAATGAGGACACAAATGCACATTTGTAGAATTTTCTGGAGCTCTGTGACACCGTTGTCATACGGGGTGTCGCCGCCGACGTTGTCAAGCTTCGCCTGTTTCCCTTTCCCCTGCTGGGGAAGGCAAAATAGTGGTTTTACAAAGAAAATGACATCGACACCTGGGCCAAATGCTCCAAGGCATTCCTCGCAAAATTCTTCCCGCTGGGCAAAACAAATGCCCTGCGCGGGAGAATTTCAAGCTTCTAGCAGACAGGGATGGAATCCATCCTAGAAGCTTGGGAGAGGCTGCAAGAATACATCCTGGCCTGCCCTCATCACGGCATAGATGAGTGGCTCGTCCTGCAAAGCTTCTACAACGGGATCACAATGACATCTCGAGCGAATATTGATGCCGCTGCTGGAGGAGCCTTCCTCGACCTGACCATAGCCAAATCAAAAGCATTGGTCGAGAAGATGGTCTCCAATCAGGGGTGGAGCGATGAACGACTCCAACCCCGCACCAAGGGCATGCATACCGTCAAGGAGACGGATATGATTGCCGCAAAGCTGGACCTCCTAATCAAGAAGATGGAGGAAGGGAGCAAACAACCGATCCATGCTCCCGTTTACACCATGGGTTCGCACTTCACGTGCGAAGTCTGTGGTAAGGATGGACATTCGAGGAATGACTGCTCCGAAACCCATGAAGACTGCGCCTACCTCAACAACAACAACAACGGGTACCGTCCACAACAAGGAGGCCAGGGGTGGAACCAGCCACGTCCACCTTTTCAGGGAGGTAATAACTACAATCCTTCTTATAATTCGAATTTCAATTCAAACCAACCTCCCTTGAGAGAACTTGTTCTTGGCCAAGTTAAAATCAACGAAAATATAAATAAAAACTTTTGGCCAATGACAAATCCCTGGAAAGTTTAAATGTCAAGCTTGAAGCTTTATCTTCAACTCTTAAAAACCAGTTAAGTTTTAACAAAATGATCGAAACCCAGCTTGCACAAATTGCTGCTTCGTTACCTGCTGTTGAGAGCTGGAAGATCCCGGGGCAACCCGAGTCTCCCGTTGAAAATGTCAGCATGGTGTCTACCGGACGGGGTAACTCGTCCCGGAGGCTACCACGCAATAACCATGCAGGTAGGTACTATCCCCCAAGGAACGACGTTTGGGATGGCATGGTGGCAGCGGTGCAAGGGGATCCAGGGGTCCCCATGATCAGCTGCTCGATCTACATCAAACACTTTGAGCGATGCCTATGCGATCTGGGGGCAAGCGTGAATATAATGCCCAAGGTAATATATGAAGCACTTGAATATCCTGCTCTTTCCCCAACAACTATGCTGGTACAGCTTGCAGATTCAACCATTCGGTATCCCGAAGGGATAGCCGAACACGTTTTCGTACGAGTACAAGACTCCTTCGTCCTTGCCAACTTTGTGGTAATAGATATGGAGGGCGACCTCGGAGTCGACCTCGTACTTGGGCGACCTTTTCTAAGGTCTGCCAAGGCAAGGATCGATGTCGGAAAGGGAGAAATCCGTTTCTGTGTCGGAAGGGAGGATTTGTTTTTCAGGTTCAAGAAGATGGAAGAGCAGTGCTTCATGATCCAACAAGATAGTGAAAGGCAAGCACTCTGGGGTGCACTAGAACCCCAGCCAGAACAACGACCCTCCGCACCTAAAAGAAAGAAGAAGGAAAAGGTGTGGCGGAAGGTCGAGAGTTCGGCCTCGTCCAGTTCTCCAGGACAAGCCGACGAATGGTAAGAACGATGGAGAAAAGTCATTCACATCGGAGTTTAAACGACGAGCCCTTGCCAAAGGTAATTTGGTATTTATCTCATATTTGCTTTCTCCGCTTTTCAACATTTTTTGCACCTTATTTGTTTTTCTCCACTGCATGTTTGAAATTTTCAAAATTGTTTTCTGCATGCTGGAATTTTCTCTAGCACTTTTTCCTTTTTACAAAAATACCAAAAATATTTTCTGAGTTTTTAAATCCTTTGGGAAAAATAAATTTGAACATCTTTTCGAGCAAACTTTGGCCGTGCACCAAATTTTCAAAATATTTGACCGTTGAAGAGATGCCTGGCCAAAGGGGAGACCCAGCGGGCCCACCATGGGGCCGGCCGACCCCACAGTTTGGCCGCCCCTAGGTGACCGTTGGGCGGGCCCCACCTTCTCCAACGGCTCCATAGCCGTTGTGGCCGGCCTCTTCCATAGTGCACGTGCCATCTTCCCTTTAAATAGAGGCCGAGAGAGGAGTGATGAGCTCTCATGCTCACTCTCTCCAGTCTCACTCCCTCTCACACATTTTTGCTCGGGTTTTCTTTGGATTTTGACTCAAGTTTGATTGCAAGAACACACACTCTCTCATTTCTTTGCTGCAAGATTGATCACATATTTGGAGGAACAACTTTCGGGTAAGAGTTTCATTTTCATTTCACTAACGTAACCCGAATCGAGTTGTTCTTGTTCGTTCTTGTTGCAAGCATGAGAGGTGCAGGACAAAAAATTTCCAGAGCTCTCAAGATGATGACGAGGTTGGGCTCGTCCCATTCACAGGGCGAGTTGAGCTCTCATCATTCCCCCGAACCTGCACCAACACCAACCACGATGGACTATGAGCAAGACGAACAAGAAGAACTGTTCGAGGAGCAAGTTGCAGAATCGCAAGCCGAGGACATGGAGATAGATGAAGACGATGCACCATACCTCGACTTGCAAGATGACCTCGAGCGTCAAGCCTATGCCATGATCAAGAATCGAAGCTTTGGCCATACCAGAGCCTTCGATCCGGACCTTCTCGAAAAAAACAGGTATGGACGTTGACTTCGCTCGTGTTTGGCATGCGGTTGGATGGGATGGTTTTGTGCCCGTTAAGGAGAATGGTTCTCGTCTCCTCACCATCCAGTTTCTTTGCACTCTTTGGGAGGTGGACGATGGTGTTTATTTCCGACTTTTTGGAGTTGAACGCTATTTTTATTGGAGAAATTTCAGTCACCTCCTTGGTTTTGGTACGGGCTTGCCAGTTTCCCTTGCAAAAGCTTGCCGCGGTTTTGATCGACATGAGTTTTGGGGTTTGATTTCGGGTCAAGTTGTTCATGGCAAATTTGCACCTCGGTGCAATGATATTCAAAACCCGACTCTTCGTTTGATGCACAAGTGAGTGGCTATCACTCTCTTTCCAAGAGATGATCCACGACCAGTGCGCAATGATGAATTGATGATATTATACGCCATGGTTAACAATATCCGAATCTCCCCCGCACAAGCAATGGTTGAGCAATGTCTCACAAATTTTCGGATGACGTGTCCTATTGAATGCACTTCTTTGGTTACCCGCATCGCATCAAACATGGGAATCTTAGACGGGAACCCCGTTCCTTTCATTGAGGAGCCCCGTGTTATGATCGATGAGGCATACTTGGTTCAAGGCCACACACTCAAGAAAGGCCCGGATGACTCCTTGATTTTCTTTTCGCTTGGTTATGCAAATGAAATCCCGTTGCCAAATGCGGGGTATCATTTGTATAACTGCCGTTCGCTAACCATCCCTCTTGTTCCACAAGAGGAGAGCCGCCGGCATAGTATTTCTAGTCTTCCTGACAGGGTTACAAGAAGCAAGGCCAGAAGGGAGAAATTCATGCAGCAGCAACCTCAACCGCAACCACAACAATATGAGGCTGGAGGTTCGTCATGGCAGAGTGCCAGCTCCACCGAGTGGGCACAACAGGCCTCAGGGCACTGGTCCACCAGTTCCAGCTCCAGCGGACCCCCACGACGTACAGCTTCGTCCAGAAGTGTCGCCACTTTGACTCGGCAGATGGGCGAGCTGAACGTGCACACCACTAACATCGATGAGTCACTGGGCCAGCACATCGAGTCAACATAGAACTTGCAGTGATACACAGGTGAGAGGATCCGCAACCTGGAGTAGCAACAGCAGCAATCCCAGGAGGAGTGGAGGGCCTACTACCGTTGGGCTGGGTTTAATCCCAACTAGCAGTAGTGAGCCTGAAGCTAGCTTGGGGGAGGACCCCCATGAGAGGTACCTTGTATCAAACTCTATCTTTACCGCTTTCCAAAACCTTGCGTGAAACCAAACAAAAATTTGTAAAATTCTAAAAATCCATAAAAATATGCATAACTAAAATCAAATAAAAAATGACAAAACCTTTAAAAACTCAAAAATATTTACTTGCTTTCCAGTATGTGTAGTAAGCATGTGTAGTTTTTTCTTGTTGAGATGATGAATAGTTGCTCTGTTAGTTCCTTTCATATGCTTAGTTACAACCTTGTGCTCTCACTAAGTTCTGAGTTTGGTGGCTAGATGTTCAAACTTTAAGCTTGAAACTTGTGAGTAGCGAAAAGTAGAATTCGAATCTAGGTTGTTGTGGGTTATGATATGGCTGAAAAGAGATGCTATGATCTTCTCCTACGTGATGCTTGATATCCGGAGTATTTCTTTTCAAAAATACAAAAATAGAATAAAGTTCCTCGGTGATATGCAATTCCTATCCAGAGCCATATGAGTTACAAGTTTGAAAAGCCTTTTCTACATATGCAACTTGTCTTCTCATTGAGCTTTGTCAAATTGTTGTGACCCTTTGTGAGAATCACTTCATACGCCCATGATCAAGATCACGTACACGTCCACTCACATGCTATACTTCTACACCTGGAAGATAGCAAGTACATCCCCTATTCATCCACAAATAAAACTCCATGTTGTACCATGTTTATCTCTCTCCAAAGTTATCATCATAATGTATGGACTACACAAAAAAAAGATGCATACCCAAAGAAAGTATGCCACATGCCCACAAGGCATGTCAAAAAAAAAGAAAGAGAGAAAAGATGCATACCCAAAGAAGGTGTGCCACACACCCACAAGGTGTGTCAAAAAAAAGGGAGAAAAAGAAAATATAGCCCATACCAAAAATATTACAAGGGAGAGAGAAATCATATAAACGAGTTTCATCCACCATCCACCAAAAAAAAATATCCACACACTTGCACATCTTGATCAAGGCTTATGACTTGTTTCTCCTTTGGATCCGGTCTTTGACTTAGCAAAATATGAGAAGCAAGTTTGCCATTATATCCTCCATACCTACAGATCCACTAAAAAGAGCCATTAGAAGTAGGATGGAAAAACAAAGGCACATAAAAAGGCCTTGGTGAGGAATGATACACATTTGAGCGATCCGGGAGATCACCCGAGGAACTACAATATTTCTTTTCAAAAACTTTATAAAACCTCCGGATTGATGGTTGAACAAAGGAGTGGTAAGTGGTACTCTACAAGCCATTCTGACCCTCAACCGCCAAAGATGAGGATGATGCTATAAGCCCCACAGGAGTAAGGTAAAAGGTGCGAACAAGGCCAACTTATTCAGAATAAAGGTAAGAACACTCGGTTGTGCCTTGGGCATAAGTCAGGAATGCGACATTGTAGCAACACCTGTTCAACAACCTAAGTCTAAAACTTTGCTCGGGACGAGCAAAGGGCTAGCTTGGGGGAGTTGTTGATGGTGCTTAAGTGCCATTTTTACCCGTCAACTATACTCAATAATAAAGAAAAACTACATGCCTTACTCACATATTTGTATCACTAACCTCGCTCCACAGTTGTTTTCGAGTTTTGTACATTTCAGATGAGTAAGAGTGGAATAAGACGAAAACACGCAGCAGACGCCACATAACTACGCAGAATATCGCATCCGGCGTCACACCCTTACAAAGAGGGCCCACATGTCAGAGGAAACGGGGCCTCCACGCAAGATGCACTAGAGGATAAGGATAAGATCCAACGAATCAACCACCCAGCAAAGGATCAGCACGAACGGCTGATAGGTGGGGTCGGCCGACCCCTATGGTCGGCTGAACTTGGCCTGCAACGCGTCCAGGTTCATCTCGAGGAGAAGTCACGGCCAAGGCACCTGATCACCTTCCATTTATGCGTTGGCGGGAAACCGACCTCCAAGTAGTATAAATAGGGCCTCTCTCCCCCCTCTCAACACACACACACTTCATTCCATTCTCTCCAAGAAGGCTCTCCTCTCTCTTGCTCTCTTAGCTAGGTAGTGGAGCTAGGCTAGTTCTCTTTAGTGAGCAAGTCGTCCTCGGGGTCGCTGAGCAATTCTCGGCTCCTGGTATGGCTTTGTATCCAACTTGTCAGACTTCTATTCATAATATAGAGTTCTGCCATGGTTGCTTTACTATCTTGATAGTTTATCAATCCATGCTTAGATCGTTCATAAGTTATGCTACGGTACGGGTATGGATAGAGGTTTGTTGTGCTTTCGGGCTTGCTCTAGTGTTTTACTCGTCCATCCGAAGGGTGGGAGACCTGGGGGCACTAGAGTAATGACTTCATACACGAGCGTGGTGCTCGGTATGTGGGATCCTTCGGATATGACCGTGCTCCACTGTGTGATTGGGGTAGACGGCTGGTGGTGACAGCCCTGTCCGTCCGGTGTAACAGCGGTGTTGCGTTTAGCGTACTCCCCGACGTTCGGGTTCGGTGTAGGAGTTCATGCAAAGAGGTAACGGAACTGAATGTTCTCCAGTGCAGGACCTTCTCCCCGCTATCCCATTTTCCTTGCACCTGAAGTCCTAACCATGATCTAACATGACCCCAGCTTTGGATAGAAGCACTAGGACACCTAACCTAGCCTAAGCTCCAGCTAACTTGACGTAGGATAGAGTAGTTCCTTATTTTATAGTTTCTCTCCTTTATTCCTTGCTCTTGGAGTGTGGATGTGTGCTATGTCACATTACCCTTACATATTATTTATTTGTACTTACCCCTGTTATAGAATTGCCTATTACTTGAGGCACAATGTCATGGTTAATGTTGAGTACAATACCTTTGCCGCTGCCGTCCTTTGGGATACAAATAAATGATGATACCCTTACTCTCCTGGTGAAATGCTACAACGGTATATTCGTGTGCTTGCGGATCCATCTGTAATCGTATTGATTATAACATGAGAGTGGCACCCCTTGGGTGCAGCTGCTAGGATGGGTTCGGCGCCCTCATTTCTAGTGATTGCACTAAGGACCGCCAATAGGCATTTCTGGTGCCATTGCTGGGAATTAACCATTCCTAGTGATTACGCTAAGAAATGTCAATAGCTGCTTGGTGAGGACCTTGCATGGAGCAAGCACCAAGTCATGGGAGGCGCTGCCTAAACTGCAGATGACAATGACAATTGTTAAAAACAAGACGCATAAAAAGGATGTAACCAATCAAATTGAAAAACTTCCTTACCGAGACGAATCAAAGCGAAGCCGCTTTAGGACCGACCCTGCCGCCAATCCCCCGAAACGCTTCCGTGATGCCCTCGCAGCCAGATGCCGCCCAGATGATCGGGCAGAATGCGCGAAGCCGCCCGAGCACTCTCGGTGGGACGACGGCTGAGGCAGTTGCCCCGCGGCGGGAGAGGAGCTAGCCGTCCTACTCCGGGGATCGGACGGCCTTCTCAACCTCTAAGGAGGGGAATAACTCTGTTCTCCTGACTCGGACCTCCGAGGAGGGGGGTCGCTCGGCCTCCCTGACGCCGACCTCCTCGCGTCCGGCGTGCGGGCCTCCCACAACAGAGAGGAACCGCCCTCTCCCGCCACCGCCGACGAGCAAACTCCACCATCGACACTCGTGACGGGGCAGCACGTGCGCATATGGGTCCTCATCCTCTGCCTCTGTTGGGTATTTTAATGAATCTGCAAGCGCAAGGATACCGTCGTAGATTTCACCCGTGAGTATTCAAGGGTATCATTTCCACAGGGAATGTGTGTGTGCACTAACTCTTAACTCAGTCGGTCCAAGGACACACCAAGATTAAGTGGTAAAGCTGGGGAGGATTCCTGCGGTAGCACTAAAGATGAGTTAAAGGTCAATCTCTCGGGTAAGACTCGCTTCGGGCATCGGCTTACCCCTGAAATGGTCAGGAGACTCCGGCCAATGGCTCTACGTTATATCCGAACGTGGAGGGCTACTAAGGACCAACCGTGCTGTCACCACTTGCGGCCTACCTCACAAACCATGGGATATAAGGCAAACAAAGGTAACCCTTAGCCTCGACACCACGTCTACGCTACTGATTACTACTACAGTCTAATTACGTCTGATATCCCATATTAGACTATAGCACTCCATATAAATACGGGGCGGCGAACCCGCGAGGAAGAAAACTAATCTCACTCATACAAAAGTACTATGCAATACAGGTATCATAAATACTAACTTACTCATACTAGAGGAAGCCATCATCCGTAGAGGTATAAGATCAGAGAAGACCGCCGATAGGCCCGACGCTTCCCCGAACTACTCCTCACCCTCCTCCTACTCTAAGCACTTGCCTAGGCAGGGCCCCGCCTTTGCAATGGAGCACAAGTTCTATATGATGGTGGTGTGTCTTGAGGGGGGGGGGGGCTGTCCTCCTCCTTATGTAGCCTCTCCAAGGGTGGATCCGTGGTTAGACTCACGAGGTGGTGCTATGCACGTCTGTAAATAGATGTAAAGGAGCCGTGGGAATTTGCAGAAGAAAGATGGGCCTGATTTGTCCCACTAGGGGGTCGGGCGACCCAGGGGGTCGGCCGTGCCCAAATGGCACTCCCTCGGGCCTGTCTTCTTCTGGATAACTGATAGGTGGGTCCTGGTGTTGATCCTTGGGTGCATCTTGCTTGGCGTGCCCATTTCATCTGGTTTGTGGGCCCTTCTTGTAAGTGAAACACATGTGCAAGATATTCTGTGCATTTTTTTGTGTTCACTTGTGTTTTCCTCATTTTACAGATGTGGGTGCCTGAAAATGATAATTCACCAAAACTCGTGGAATCCGATTAGTCATAAGCCCTATAACTAAGTTTGGTGATTATTTATCATGAAAAGCTGCAGGAGTTGACGGTTGATTTTAGCACTTAAGGACCATCAACAGCCTCCTTGCCGCCACTGCTGGTGTCATCGCACCTCTCTTCCAGCTGATTGAGAATTTTCGCCTCATCACTGGAAGAGATAAGACCTTGCTGTCTGCGCTTCTTGATTTTCTCTCCCTCCTTGTTCTTCTCTTGCTCGCGCTTTTTCTTCTCCATCTTCTTCGTCAATTTTGCCTCGGCGGCGAGGCGGTTTGCCTCGCGCCGGGCGCCGTCCTCTGGCAGCGGTGCAACGGACTCAAAGAAGTCGGTCTTGTCTTGCGAAAGTGCAACAACGATGGAGGTCAGGAATGAGAACGGAGTAGAAGGGATGAGATGGAGAGTTGAGAATCGGAACATACAAAAATGTGGGCCCCCGTGTTCGGTAGCATCACTGGCTGCTGGGGGTCGGGATACGGCAGCGGGGCCTCGAACGTCTCCTTTAGTCGCCGCCATATCTCCAATTCGTCGATCTCCTCAGACGACATCATGGACCCGGAGAGGTCGGCGTCGATGACTATTCAATAGAGTGGGAAGGTCCGCGCCATGAGAGGCTCGATCCTTCGCTTGTGGTAGGTGGAGATGATTCCGCATCCGTTGAGTCTGGCCTCCCGTAGCCACCGGAGTGCCTTGAGTTGGCTCTTCAACCTCTTCTTCTCCTTGTCCGGTGCCCCCCATACCCAAGAGTTGGGTGCCTCCATCATAAGTCGGCCGGTGAAGTTGGGCAGGGGGGCCGAACTGTCGTTCTTCAGGTAAAACCACGACGCGTGCCACCCCTTGTTCGAGCCCTTCAATTTTCCCATCTCGATGCACTCGCGCTCGCGGTGGTCACCTCCATTGCACAAATGTATGCTCACGCAGCCCATCAGGACATCCATGGGCACACCACGGATCCTGGGCCAATAGATGGAGATAGAGAAAAAATACCTCCAGAGGTCGAAGACGGGGGGGACGCCAAGATAGCCTTCGCATAAGGCGACGAAGGCGGAGATGTGCTAAATCCCGTTGGGATTCAGGTGCTGCAGCTCCAAATCATGGTGGCACAGCAGTCCTCGGATGAAGTCGTGAGCGGGTGTCGCGAAGCCCCGCTCATGCAAGTCGATGAAGGAGATGATGTAGCCAGGGGACGGCGACCGCTCGCCGTGGGGAACGATCCACTCCTCTGCCGCCGTACGTGGCGAACAGCCCCCTAGCCACGAGCTCCTCCAACCCCACCTGGGTGATGGTGGATCGCATCTAGGACGACATGGCGAGCGAGCAGAAGCAGAGGGAAGGGCTCGGGGCTGCACGATAGCGGTGGCTGCGGACGGCGGTGAAAGGCGCGGAGGCGAAGGCGGTGAGGAGTTCTTATTTTTGCTCCCTATCCTGTTCTCACTTTGCGGTCTTTTGCTCGAATGCAGGTGCGAGTACGCCGCCGTGGACCCCTCTGGCTCGATTTAAGAGGAGCAACAAGCGAACCGCCCCCTCAAATCCCGTAGCCACATCATGACGGTACTGCGCCCAACGCGCCGCGTCCCGTCGGAACACGGGCCCACCACTCCAGCAGTCACAGCTCGTTGGGGAATGTGTGAACCGGCAACAGGGTCAAAAGACAGAGTTACCCTCAGGTAAATGAAGCTGGGCCAAGTAAAAGCCAAAAAGGCGACCTCTCTAGGGTTCGAAGGTTGGCCCGTCAGAGGGTTCGACAACTGCCCGGAGACCAAAAGAGTGAGGGGAAACAAGGAAAGGGTTACATGACCTTGACCTGGGTGCAACCGTGCGATCTATGCTTTCTGACCTTGCGTTTGAATCCTGACTACCGGTGTGTATGTTTTGTATGAAGCAACTTCAAGTTTGGTGTGTCCTTTAGATATTTGGTTGATACCTTCATCTAAGTTGACTTAGTGTCAAATTGGTCTGTGAAAAGTGTAAGGTATGAGCTAAATATGCTAACATGGGACTAACCTTGAATTGCTGCATGTTTGAGTGACATAGGATAGAAATTTCATAAATCCAACTAGTATGCTAGGTAGTATGCCTTTTGAAAAAATCTATCTTTTTGGTCTTTATGACCATGTCAAGTCACCTTGTGGTTATAGTTATCCTTGTTTGATTGTTGGCTAACCACAAGTGACAAGACTTTCTCAATTCCATAGGATCGATTCATATCTTATCTCAAAGGTTATATCGTTGAAAATTCTATCCCACATCAAATCTAAGTTTTGGTTTCAATTCTAATGGATATCTAAGAAAATAGAACCTATCTTCTCTTCTATGAAGAAACTATCTCATGCAACTTGTCCTATCCTTGGAATCAAGTCTTATCAATATCCTTCAAGTTATATCTGCTCAAATTCAAGGAGATCCGGATACTCTAGACATATCTCCGGATACTCCGAGCATGGTCGGATTCTTTGGATACTTGTTCGGATACTCTGGATGTATTTCAGTTCTTACCCATAGGTCAAGTGTAAACCCAGATGTTCTGAGTTCAAACCCAGAAGTTCCGGATTTATGTGGGTAAAATTTCTCCTCTGCAAATCCTGATGGATCTAGACTTGGATCAAGTTCCAAAATAATTATGGATACCTAAGAACTTGGAACTTATAATCAGCACCAGCCAAATCTCTCATTTCTAAATTCTTTGCCAAGGCTGAGTGAAACACGGAAGTTCCGGATTTCATAACCCGGAAGTTTCAGATTTCGTCGGGTATATCCCTGTTGAGCCCGTGACTTACAACTTCATCTCCCATTCTCTCTCCCACAACACAGCTCGACACCACATTGTTTGAGAGAGGCGAGTTTGAGGCAATTTGGCGATTTGGCCAAGATTTCCAAGGGGTGAAGGTGGCTTCTTGGTGATTCCAATCCAGAGGTTCCGAATCTCTCTTCCGGATTCGAGTTCTAATCTATTTCACCATGAGCCAAGGTATAAAATCGATGTTCTTGCCTGATTTCTTTATCCAGGGTTGATTTCTTCAATTCCTTTGGTAGAACACCTACATTTAGACCCTAGATGCTGCTCCATATGTCAAATTCAAGTTTCCTTGGATGATTTATGGAAAACCATAACCTAGGGTTTCTGGGCTAAATCCGGAAGTTCCAGATTTGCCCAGAATACTTGAAACTTGCTCATATCATCCAAATTCTCTAGTTTCTGTCACCCAAATCATTCCTGCCCTAAAAACCTTATCATCCTATCATGATTTCAGATCATTCAGATGAGGAAAGGCTTGTTCATTGGAGGAGCAGCAAAAATCCAAATATTCCCATTGGAACAAGGAGATCACTGAGACAACTTTCGAGAGGGACTTTGCATATCGATGATGAGCCAGCTGCAGAAATTCAAGAGGAAAATAGTGAAAATAGCAGTGACACCTCTAGTGATGATGGGGAGGAAAGTGATGAAAATTATCAAATCTCTCCTCAGGGACAGAAAAGGAGTGGCGGATTTATGAGAGGCAGCAGCAGTAGTGGTGGCCATGGTGTGGGCAGTGGAAATTGTGGTGATCAACAAGGTGATGAAGAGGAAGTGGGTGTGTAGCCTGGTCAGCCTGCTCTCATTACCGGCGTTGTTTTTAAAAGGCCTGGTGTTGCTCATGATTATATCAAAGTTGACTACTTGAAAAGGGGCATAACTGAAAAGACAAAGAAAAAAAAGAGAGAAAAATCCTTTGCATGTGAGAAAAGGGAGAAGCACAGACTATAGATTCCAAACCAAGTTCCATCAAGATTTCTATGAGAGTGCTATCCTCAGTAAGAAATACAAGGTTGCACGCTCACAATATGTGGATTGAAAGAAATTTGAAAATATGGAGGACCCTATCTTTAATCAGATCATTGCTGCATGCAAAGCAAAACATGTTTACAGGATAATTGGCTTTAATTATAATTGGAACAGTGAGATCATTGCTCAATTTTATGCCACCTGTTTCTTTGAGACGATAGAAGATGTGAGATGGGTTCATTGGATGACCAAAGGCACAAGATAAACTATTTTGAGTTTGCTGCCATGTTTGGATTTGAAAAATCTGATTTTGAGCGTCAAAGAATTCACATTGGCTCACATCTACCCAAAGAAGACATGAAGAACATGTATTTGCCTGGTAGTGAGGGGAATTATGGAGGACCTAAAGGACTTATTCCATTCTATAGATATCTCAATAAGTTCTTTAGAAAGACACTTGCTCCAAGAGAGAGTGATGCTCACAACATTTCAGCATATGGAAGGAATTTGCTGTTTGCTTTAACTCCTAGTGAGCCAGAGTTTAGTGTGTTTGATTACATATGGGAGGAAAACAAGTCTATTTCAGAAACACCTCAAAATTATTGTGGTTATGGTGCTTATCTTATATATATGATTGACCACAAGACAAATAAACGATTTGGGTGTGATTATGTGCATACTCCCATTGACATCAAATTAGACTTTCATCCCGGACCTACTCTTTCCCAAGTCATTGAAGCAAGGCAGCAAGCTGCAGCCCAAGGTGATGAAGGAGTAGCATCACATGCTCATAGTGCCCCACATGCACCTCCTCTCTCTCTCGTTCTAGGCGTGGTGGCTCTAGAGCACAATCTTGGGAAAAGCCTCCGTCTCCAATTAGGAAAATGTTTAATATGATTTTTGGAATGTGCAAGTCCACACATGATGTTGTGCACAAGGAGAGGAAAAGGAGGAAGAAAGACACTTTGAGGCTCAAGAAAATTCAAGAGCCTAGCTGTCCAAATGGTCCTCCTTCACCCATTGGCTCTGAAGGACAGCAAAGTGACCCTGAAAATTTGGAGCAAATGTGTGCAAGATATCAGCAAGAAGATTATTGGGAACAGCTCAATGGATCAAATACTTATCCATCTCAAGTGGATCCTTCTGCTGCTCAAATTACATCTACTGCTTCATCATCATATGGTCTTGGTGATTTCGGTTCATGGATGTTTGGACAAAATCTTGGTGGAAATAATGATGGAGGTAATGCTCAGGAGTAGAAACTTTCAAATGAACTTCCCCAGCCCTTTATTGGTGATAGATGACAAAGGGGGAGAAGATGTCAAGGATTAAAGCTTTAGATCTGTGTTTAGTGTGTCTGTCCTGGCAAACCCGGAAGTTTTGGGTTTCCAAATCCGGAAGTTCTGGATTGGGTGTGGGATGCCACATGCCTTGTAACCTTATCATTTTAGATTTTTATGGACTTGAGAACAATGTGTAATGTGTGCTATTGTGTGGTGAACCATGTTTTATGCTTTAATTAAGGCTTGATGCATGTTAACGTGTTAAAATGACTTGGTGTGATGATTTGTTGCGTTTATGCCAATTCTATCTGGCAAACCCAGAAGTTCCGAGTTTGAAAACTCGGAAGTTCCGGGTTTGGGCAGACAGAACTGACCTATTTCTTTTATCTTGCTGTTGTGTGAGATATCTATTATATGCATCACATATTATTTGTTCATACACTTGTTTTGCACCCCACGGATGCTGAGATTTAGGGGGAGCTCATGGATTTTCTTGTAAATATGTGCGAAAGGGCATTTGAGGCCAAAATGATTGAATTCCATTCAATGCACATAGTTAGGGGGAGCTCTTGCTAAATCTGAGAATTCAAAAGCTTCATTTGTTATATGTTTTTGTAAGCTTTAATCGGTGTTGTCATTAATCACCAAAAAGGGGGAGATTGAAAGAGCATCTAGGCCCCTAGTGGGTTTTGGTGGATTGATTGACACCATGATTAAAGGACTAACCATCTTGTTGAGTATTTAAGCAAGAATTAATCATCATATCAATTATCTATGTGAAGAGATGGATTAATGGTTAACAACAAAAGGCTCATACAACAAGACGTGTGTTATGCTATAATCAAATGAGAAAATAGTGACAAGCAAAGGTATTGTGAATGAGATAAAGTTATATGCTTATGCACAGTCTCAAAATTGGAGAAGCTTGTTATAAAAAATGTATATGATATATGTTGATCTAGCAAGCATGGAAAGTAAAAAGGAGTTTGGTTTAATTCATATGTGAGGTCTCAATGTAGAAGGCTTGCTGATGATCAAATCAATTGAAGAAATGGTTTTCATTCTAATGGCACAAGTCAATGTGAGTTCAAGAGGGCTCTTGTGAACAAATGGATGAGATCGAAAGGCGAGTTTCAAGAGGCTACGTAAGCGGTGGCTTGGCGTAAGCAAAGAAACCGATAATGATCAAGTCCAAGAATTCTAAGAGAAATGGAGAATCTCATATTGAAAGGTGTCATTCATTAGTGAAGAAAATGACTTGTGAATCAAGATTGGATTTCATTGTTGATTTAAATGTGATACAAGCGTATATGAAGCTCTATGTGATGCAAGGATAAAGAGTTGGAATTTGAGAAAGCGTTTCGAGGGACTAAGCTTGGAGAAGGGCAATTGGGTTGCGCCGAAGGACCAATGCTAGGGCGAAGAAATGTTCTTTGGATTCAGCTTGAGGAATCTTGATCACGTATGGTGTTTATATTGGCAAAGTATCAAATCTTTGTAGAATTATATTGTGAAGATGGCGATTTAAACTAGAAGTGAATTTAATTCAAAGATAAAGGTTCAAGTCACTAGCTCAAAAAATGATGTGCTCAAAGTAAAGAAGCAAAGTTGGATGCAATCCTCTTATTGGGTTTGATCAACGTATGGCATGAAATAGAAATGAGAAGCTCAAGGAGTTGAAATGTAATTTATCTTTGATCTTGAGTATAGGTATGTCGTACTATCAAGAGGGATGCATCACAATAGCCTTTGGTTTAGTCTCAGTGCTCAAGTAACCTAAGAAAGTTGAGAGAGACACAAAAAACCTCATGTGCACAATTTGACCTGTCTGCCAGGGCCAACCCGGAAGTTCCAGATTTGGTACATGTGGCACTAATGGCTAGTTGGTTTGAAAATCCGGAAGTTCTGGGTTGTTGAATCCGAAAGTTCCGGGTTCTAACTGTCACCTAACGGCTAGTTTGTTTGGGACCGGCTATTTATACCCTTTAGCCCCCTCCTTGGTGGGTTGCTGTTACAGGCATTGTTCTATTGCTTGCTGGTCGTCGCAAGAAGCTTGGTAGCCATAGTTGAGCTCTCTCCAATCTCTCTATGTGAGATTGTGTGATTCTTATAGTATCCTTGAGTTGGGTTTGAGAGAGAGATTGCTAGAGAGCACAAAAGAGCACAGCAAACCTTGAGCACTTGAGCTTAGCCAAAATCTTGTGTTTTACATTTGTTACTCTTGGAGCGTGGCTCCTAGACGGCTAGGTGTTGTCCGTGAGCACCCAACGGTTTGTGGCGTGCCCTGGGAAGTTTGTACCACCTCTACAGCGAGAAAGAACCCTTAGTAACTCGGGTTACTAAGGCGAGGCTAGATAGCTCAAGAAGAAGGTGTTCTTCTGGGTGCCTCAACGGAGACTAGGATTCACATGTGGTGAATCTAAACTTCGGTGAAACAAATTCTTGTGCATCCGATGTTTTACTTTTCCTTTGCACTCTTGTGAGTTTTGTGATTTTGGTTGATGTACTTGTTTGGTAGCATATTTATGTACAGGGACTTTGGGGACCTACCCAAGGAGCTTCACTGAACATACTCTACATTTGGGGTTTGAACTTGTATCTATTTACTCGCACTAGATTTATTGTGTTCACTCTGCTCTGAGTGAACTCGGAAGTTCTCGGTTGCAAAACACGGAAATTCCGAGTTCACCTGCTGTCCTGCCAAAATCTGGAAGTTCCGGATTTGCAAACCTGGAAGTTCCGGATTTGGCAGACAGTGAATTTAATCCGCTGTATTTGAGTGAAAATTTGTAGGCGCGCCTATTCACCCCCCTCTAGACGACATCACGGTACTTTCACCTGTGAGTGGTGATTTTCGTCTCACCACTGAGCATCCACGGCTGCTCAATTTGTACGTAGCAGCCGTGCGATCTGGACGTCGTCTCTCCCAGCGCAAACTGCCCTTGATTCAATTTTTAAACCGGACTTAATTTCACCGCCGGGGATCACGCCAGACTTGCCTCGTGCACGGCTGCCCTCTCCTGCTGCCGGGGATCACACCCCTCACTCGCGCGCGCTCTTGGGGATCACGGTTGCACCTCGTGCGCGATGGGTCTCACCCGCCTGTCGAGCCGCCGTCGCACTCGCCCGCTGTCGCATCGTCGGGGGATTACGCCTCCACCTCGGCCGCGACAGCCCCCGCCTGCCGTCGCGACACCATCGTCGCCCGCCGTCGCGACACCATCGTCGTGGTGCCCCACGTTGCGCCCCATCATGCTTGGATCTCGGCTGCACGCCCCTCGCGAGCCACCGTCGCGCGCCCCATCACGCCTCACTATGTCAGAAATTTTTATTGAAGACGCGGCTGAAAGTTCATTGGAGATGAAAAAAAAAGTCTCCAAATTGTGTCCAAATTTTGCCAAAACGCTCCAATGACCCCTCGTAGGTGAGGCATTTTATCAAAATGCGTCTCCATTAACAATTTTAAAAAAAATAGGTGACAAAACTTAATAAAAAATCAGGTATATATACATCATAGTGCCTCTTTGATCACATATACATACATATATTATACATCTGTGCTCATACATACATACATCACGGTATGGTACCTCCTCTAATCTGTTATATTATTTCTAGGGGTTCCTAACGCCACAGATCTTAATTAGTACATAAGCTGAACCAAAATAAAGCTTCCTTAACAGAGTGCAAAGGAAATAACAGGAATCGAAGTATCTAATGGTGAATCCTAAACCCAGCTAGACACTTAAAAATGAATGGTATAATAGGTTCAGCCTTCCATATCTCAACTTCTAGAGACAATAGAGCCACTGACAGCCCAAATTTAGGAAATCGTGCTTGTCGGTGTAGATGTAGCGCCACCGGCACTGTCCTGGATGGGAAATCGTGCTACTCCACCCCTCCAGCGCTCTAATATTAGAGTTTAGGTGGCTCGACTTAGGGTTTCTTGTAGTCAAAATGCACAGTCCATATATATGGAAACTTGATGGTGGACCTGCCAATCACGGCCACAACTTTCCTAATACACTACCGGTGGTAAATGTGCCTTTAATTTCCTTTAGTAGCTGCATTAAATTTCCTTTTAACAATGAAGATCACACTGCTAATGAAAAGATTTTAATATTCTCCCACTTGAACGAACTGTTACTAGCTATTAATGTTCACATCACACAAATGTTCACTCTCAGCATAACAGTAAGTACTGGACCAATGCGTCATCAACAGCTTGATACACTACTAGGACCCCATCACCCACAGTCTCACTAAAACACCTCATTGGAACGCTTATTCTTTAGTTTGGAGTTCGTAACGGTCAATAAACTAGAACCTAAAGACTATCAGCCAAATACATATCTGTAACGTGTTGTTCAAACACGTTCGGTGGTAAGCCTTTAGTGAGCAAATCTGCTAACATAGCATTAGTTCTTATGTGCTCAATCTTAATGGTTTAATCTGGTTATCTTTCTTTCACAGCATGATATTTAAGGATGATCAATTTAGAAACACCACTTGAGTTGTTGTTACTTGAAAAGAATAGTGCGGACTGACTATCGTAGTATAACATTATTGATTCCGTAATGTTGTCAATTACCTTAAGGCCCAGAATAAAATTGTTAAGCCACACAACCTGTACAGTTGCTTCAAAGCATGCCACATACTCAACTTGCATCATCGACACTGCAACTAAACCTTGCTTAAAACTTTTCCATGATGTTGCTCCTCCAGCTAATGTGTAGACATAACTTGATGTAGATTTTCTACTATCAACAGAACTAGCAAAGTCAGTATCAGTATAACCCACAATTTCAATATTATCTGACCTTTTGTATGTGAGCATGAAGTCTTTGGTACCTTGGCAATAGTATAATGCCTTGATACCTACCAAGTGGACCTTCTCTAGATTTTTCTGATATCTTCCAAATATTCTGGTAGCAAATGCCAAGTCTAGACGTGTACACACTTGTGCTTACATCAGGCTTCCAGATAGCCAAAGCACAAGTGATGTCCTTCATTTCATTCTAGTTGGTGTTTAGGACATTGGACTTCACTTAACTTATCACCCATCGCTAATGGAATAGGTCTGGCCTTACTCTTATCCATATTAAATCTCTAAAGCATTTTCTCAATATATGTGTTTTAAGACAACCTAGTGTTCCTTTGGTCCTATCTCGATGTATCTCAATGCCCAGAATATAAGAGGCCTCACCAAGATCTTTCATATCAAAGTTGGATGAAAGAAAAAAAAACCTTTGTCTCATGCAGCATAAGCTTATCACTGCTAGCTAATAGGATAGCATCCACATGAGGCACTAGAATTATAAATTTACCACCCTTTATCTTAGTGTAGATACAATTATCCACATCATTAAATCCGAATTTCTTAATCACTTGATTGAATTTAAGGTTCCATTTTCTTGACGCTTGTTTAAGTCCGTCGATGGACTTCTTTAGTCTGCATCCCATTTGTTCCTTGCCCTTCACGACAAAACATTCCGGCTGTGTCATGAAGATGGTCTCATTGAACTCACCATAAAGGAAAGCAATTTTGACATACATTTGACACAGGTCATAATGATCCAATAGCGCCATGGCAACTCTAAAAGAATCTTTCTTAGACACAGAGGAGAAAGTTTCGTTATAATCAACCCTTTTATTTATGCAAAACCCTTGGCTACAATCCATGCTTTGAATTATTTGATGTTCCCTTTGGAATCACATTTAGTTTTGTAGACCCATTTACAGCCTCCTGTTTAACTCCATCAGAAATATCTACTAAATGGACTAAAGTTCTCCTTCCATGGCCTCAACCCATTTAGCAGAGTTCTCACATGATACTACTTCCCTAAATGAGTTAGGATCATCAACCTTCCCAACAGGAAGTGTACTCTTAACACAGGAAATGAACAACACTGAGGTGTTATTGTCTCCCCCCGGCTAGCCGCCTAGGCGTTGAACTCGGGACTAAAGCTTTTATTGGTTCTGGATCCAACGGTGGTTGGGACTAAAGTGCTGGACCAAAGACCCTTTCTCTTCTAGTGACAAGGGACTTGAGATCATTGTTGTGGATCTCATGGTGTCTTTGGATGTTGAGAAGGTAGAAAACACACGGCAGGAATTGTTGAGCCGATTTGGTGCGTAACGGACATTCCTAATCCCATAAGAAAAACAAGAACGAGTTCAAGGAGGTATATTGAAGTTTACTTGAACGTTATGTGTTCAAGCTATGCCGTTTTGTGTACTAATACAATGGCCAAAATGGAATTAGATTATTTTTGGATTGGTGATAGTATATATGTAGCTAGTATGGAGGATGAGTCCTTGTGCCTCTGCTACCTAGAATAGTCCATCATATGCTAAATTAAAGTGAAAAGCATTCTTAGTTAAAGAAAATATTGAGAGTGGGGTATGGAACTAAATGAAAAGCAACAATAAGCTTTTAGTCCCGAGGAAAGAAGCATGCTGGATAGCCTATTTCGACAAAACAACACTAGTACTCTTTAACACCCGCGCTACCCTATCCTACCAAATGCATGCAATGCACAGCCTATGTCTCATAGAGCTAGTCAGAAACGCATGCATGCTGCTTGTGATTGGAAAGCAGCTAGCTTGCCACACACTGTTCGCCGAGATTTGGAGGTGGTTCATTCAGGATACTTAGCTTCTGTTTGGAGTAGATAAAGTTAGGTGCTAAACTTTAGCACATATTAAACTCATACATAAGCTAATTTTTTTAAGTCTTGGCTAAAATTTGGCTTATCCCATTAGCAGTTCCGTTTGAATGAGCCAGTGTATGCTAAAGCTTAGTACTTTCCCCATTAGCAATTGGATGCAAACAGAACCTTAACCAACATTCATGAGATTTGATTTACATATATACCGCCGATTTGTAGTAAGAACGCACTGCACTGCACTGCACCGGAAGGATCGACCGATGCATATTAGCGACAGTGAAAACTGAAAACTTTGAGGCGATGAGCAAAATAAGCAGAAATAGTTAATGCAAAGCTGCGCACGAAACTTGACGGAAATAAACCGCCATAGCAACCAGAAGACTAGCTATTTGGGCAAAACACACACTACCTGACGCTGCTACCCTATCCTACCAAAGCTGTGCAACGTCACTCTCGGACTTGACGCGCCATCATATCACCTGCCAGAGTGATCATCATCGGTATGCATGTGGCCATGAACGGCTAGCAATTCAAGCCGTCCATCTCGATCGATCGATCAGGTCCAAGAAATGTTGTCATTCAACGATTCGACCTTGGATAGTTGGATCAGTAGGGGAAAGGAATGTCCAATATTCAGCACTTGCAACACAATTTGCAGCAGGTATATATAGTGCTAGACTGCCATCAGTCCATTTTGTTGATACTAGCTTAGCCAGATGGCAGTAATCTCTCATCAAGAGAGAACAAGATGGAACATAAACTGATGGATCATGTATAATGAAGTTTCATGATGAATCAATCCAAAACTACATATAGTGAGTAACTTGGTCAGTAAATATCATCCTCAGGCAAAGACGACGCATGAATTAAACCACACACATCTGACTGACAGATTAATTAGCTAGAGTCGAATTCTCGATGAAGTAGGTAATTACACAGTACTCGTCATCAATTCATCGCGGCACATAAGGTAACTAAGCAACCGATCACGTACTAGTTACTCGTCACGCAGTGGATCATGCATGACCTCATGACGATCGAGCAAGCAAGCCTTAATTAATTAAGCTGGCCGATATATGGAGCTCGAGCTGAGGGTACCAATTATGAGCTCCACCGATCAACAGCAAGCTAAGGTATAGCTAGCCAGTAGTCCTAGTCCACGATGTCCCCTCCCAGGACGAGGGCGACGAAGAAGAACAGGGCCAACACCGCAGCCAGGAAGACGTAGGCTCCGACGACGGCGACGAGGAGGATGCCGAGGGCGTCTCCCGAGGTGCCGACGAAGAGGAGGCCGGCGAACCAGGCGAGCATGCAGTGGTTGGTGACGGTGACCGCAAGCGTGGCCAGGGCGAGGGCCCGGCGGGCGACGCGGCGGCGGGCCGCGAGCAGCAGCGCCAGCACCGCCAGGGCCGCCTGGGGGACGCTGCCCCGCGTGAGCCCGTGGAGGAGCGCGCGCGCGGCCACGTCGTTGGAGCCCGTCAGCTCGTAGCACTCGGACCACCACAACGACTGCCATGCGTGGTCCATTCACCATTGGTAGGTAGGTAGGTTAGCAATATGGAAGGACGGAGCAGTGATCGATCACACCCAAGAACGAACTGGATGAGTACATACCTTGTTGACGATGGGGGTGGGGCAGTCAGTCTGGTCGTCGCTGTTGAAGATGGCAGCCATGGTGGTGCAGAGACCTGCGCTGACGAGCGACCACAGGCAGACGAGCAGCACGGCCGGGAACGGAGCATGCATTCCTCGGCGGCGGCGTGTGTCCCCGGTGGACACGGGGAGCAGGTTCTTGCCGTCCATGGCTGGCGCTGCTGGCAACGCGGCGGCATCCTTGGCCTTGTCGTCCATGGATCCAACCAAGCTAGCCAGCGCCGTCGCGTGCAAAAAGTGAACCAAGTAAGTTCTCAAAGAGGGGAACGGTGGGGACGGGGAGGGGGGAGGGGATCGAGGGCCGAGGGAAAGGAGAGCACTCACCGCCGGAGCGAGCTGCCTTGGCGCTTCTTTGCTTGCTCTGGTCCTGCGCGACGGCCGGCCGGGCGCTGGGGGAGGTGACCAGAGGAGAGACGAGCAGCGATTGAGGGGAGACGGACGTACGGGGATAAAAAGAGGGAGATGGAGCCTGTGGGCTCATGCCCCGCGACCTAACATGCATGCAACATGGCAGGTCTGCACACCGACACGTGGAGAGAAGAAAAGAAAAATCTTAACTGAAGCTATAACTCATGAGCCATCACAGTCCGTGGTATCTCGCTTCCCACGAGCCGGCGCCAATCGCCGGTGGCTAGCAGCTAGTTTCATGGATCTTAGTATTTATGAATTCCTTGTTTCCACTCTCCAGCTCAGCCTCACATTATACTGTATACTTCTACTCTACTCCGTATCATGTAGTATCCGGGACTCCGGGTTCAATCTCGTTAAGCTGCTCGTTTGACTTATAATTTTTGAATAAGACGAGTGGTTAAATTTGATGTCCAAATAGTCAAACGACTTATAATTTGGAACAGAGGAAGTACATGTTTTTTTAGATAATGGAAAAAAGAATACTTAGCCTTGACCTCAACAGAATAGTATGTATACATGTACTGCCTTAGCCACGAAGCAAATCACGTTGTAGCAGGGAGGTAGCTAGGTTGCATTATTGCCAATGAATCCCATGAATGATCACTGCTAGGTGTTCTTTGTGAAGAAATGGCAGGTGGGGGCGCCAACACGGAATGGCTCATCAGCCGTCAGCTCGGCTATTCTCAGCTAACTTGCTCTCACCATCCTGAGCTGCTGTGCGCCCATACGCGTCTCAGCTTTTGGATGTAAAAGCTTTAGATTTGAGACTTGAGGCACAAGTGAAAATGTAGGTATATTCCAGTGAAAATAAAGCATCAATACATATAATGCATGATTCAATTTCAATGCAGCACAGGAAGCTTCGGCGAAACCACCCATGGTAACCTATTTGGGCATGACACACTGCTGCTTTACTCGCTGCCACGATTCATACCAATTATTGCGTACCAAATTGAGCTGCTGCGATGCCTGGACTTCTCCGTGCCATCCTAAGCTAGCTAGTCCCCGGCCGCGCGCTCGCCGCCATCTCGATCGGTCTCGATCAGGCTAGGTCAGGAACTCCGTATGAAAGAAAGATATTCGCATGTGAGCAGAACTACATTCTTTTTTTTTTCTTTTTCTTTTTTGAGAGAGAGAAGAAGTACATTCATGTCATGGCCCTCCTGCTGTGCTTAAGGAAGCAGAGCAAGACTCTTAGTGGGTAAGCGTGATTGGGCCGGATCGGCTATTAGCTTTTGGGCTGGGCCGTCGTGTTGACGAGTCGTGTGATGTGTTGTCGAAGAAATGAATAATGCTGAAGGAACATTTCCCCCGCCGATAATCGCAGCCGCGCGCGTGGGTGGGAATACCGCTGTCGCACAAGCGCGTGGTGGGCTTAAATGGGCTGATTTTTATTTGCTGCTGCTGCTATGGTTCGGGCCTGCAATTGCTGCGGCCTGCGGTTCTCGACTTCTCGCATGTGACTGACAGACTTTCTACTAGGAAAAAGCTATATAACGACCTGTCGCTCTCACGCGGGAGCGCGCGACCCAGCGCGGCCTGCTGCGGTCCCTCGTCGAATGAAATTGGACTGCCGTGGCCTACCTATTTTTATATTATTTGAGATTAAAAAAATAAAATTTATTAGACGACAAGTCACGCCAGCCATCGATCGCGTGCCCCCGCGGCCCAGCAACCAGCTCACGGGCCCCATCTCTTTTTCTCTCTACAAAATATTTTATCTCACTCATATAAGCTCCGTTTTGAGAACCGATTGCACCACAGTGTTCTACTCGACGAGCCGAACAAAAATAGATCCCACTTACATATGTTTCGACCACGTTTTGCAATAGTGTCAAATTGCTATATGCTATAATATAAGTTACACAGTGTTGTATACATAGGTTGTCATACTTCTAATATACAAGTTGCCATAAAAAATAGTATTTTATTTATATGAGTTTGTCATAAAAGCAGATTGTCTACCAACAACTCATGTATCAACTTATGTGTAGGGCATCCTTCTGTATTGTGTGGCAAATTATGTGTTGTATGTGTAGCAACTTATATTTACGATACCCTTCTGTGACTGTGTCAACTTATGTGTTATATGTGTAGCAATTTATGTGTAAGACACCTCCTGTTTTCTGACAACTTCTATATTACAAGTGTGACAACTTAGTATAAGATTTTTTTTTTGCCAACTCGTGTGCATAACATTTTTTCTGGTCTTTGTGACAATTCCTGTGCATAAGAAAGTATGATTTCATGGTAAATTTCTTTTTTTCTTGACAACTTACACAAAAAATGCTATTTTTTTGTTGCAACTCTTACTCTACAAGTGTGGCAAATTATGTGTAGACACCTTGATAACTTATGTGATAGCATATAGCAACTTGGCATGAGTGAAAAATATCATCAAAATATATGCAAGTGGGATCTAGTTTTGTTCCCCTCGTCGCACATAACGCAATGGTGCAAACAGTTTCAAAAACCGAGATCGTATGATGGAGATAAATCATTTTTTTTCTATAAAAAATACATGGACCCCACTTCCTTCGGACAACACACCACCGCTACTCTCCCGACAGCGACAAGTCGCGCGCTCCCACCCAGCGCGACCCGTCGCGCGTTATCTTCGTCCTTTCTACTACAACTGCTGTCTGTCTGCAATAAGGCAGCGTTTAGTTCCCAAAACAAGTTTGCATAGTATTTGTCACATCAAATTTTTGGATACATACATGAAGCATTAAATACAATTGAAAAAATAATTAATTACATAGTTTAACTGATTAGGACAAGATAAATTGTTAAGTCTAATTAATTCATGATTGGACACTAATTACCAAATAGCAACGGAAATGTGCTATAGACTCCAAACTCAAACTTTTTCACCAACTAAACACCACCTAAGCTGAGCACTTCGGTGGGCAGCCATTATTCATATTAGCTTTTATTCCTTCATTCTAATTTCTATTTCTTCCTCCTCTTCTATTTGTTATTTCTTCCTACCTCTCACTCCTTTCATATTTTTCGTGCTCCAACTTTTTTATCTTTTCTGTGCTTCCTTTTTATCTCTTCCGTTTCTAATCTTCAAGTATTCTTCCTTTTTCTTCATAGTTAGCATATTTTATTCTTTTTCTCTTTCTTCTCTCGTTTCCATTTTTTATTATTTATACTTAAAATTGGTTTTTTGCATTAAACATTTTATTATATTTTCTATATTGCTAACATTTTGTTACACGAGAACAAATAATTTTCATTTAGTTCTTTTATTGTTCAAATTTAATGAATATACATTTATTTGACTTAAACAAAGTTTGTTGCATGACAACAAAGTTGATTTCTTTGCATTAAACTAAATTTGTTTCATACTCTTCCGCCCATGGAAAAATAAAATGAACTTTTCAAAAAAGTTCTGTACAAAATAAATGTTAAATAAATATACATTTGTTCTTAATTTTTTTTTTACTTTTTTGTTCGCCTACGGTTCAACATGTGTTCAGAGGTAAGATACCATGTTTGTCTCTAGTAAACAAATATTTTTTTATTCATGCTAACTTTATTTTAGATTCAACATAAAGAAATTATTCTTTTTTCTATAGTTTATTTATCGGTAGATGAATTATGATTGTTTATAAAGTATTTGTTCCTTTGAAACTAATATTAATTTTTTTTCCTACAGTGTTCAAATTTTTATTCAAGAAAACATACTCATTTTGTTCCAAGTAAACTATATTTTGTTTGATGGCAACAAATTTGATTTGTTTGCACTAAACAAACTTTTTAAGTTTTATTGTGAATACACTCACAAACACGCAAGCACACTTAAAAATCTCTCTATGATCACCCTTCATTAGCCTGCCTAAATTTTGCTCAGGGTGTTAAACATACAAACTGGATGGTGAGAGGGTTAAGTGGATAAAATGGACTTTTCCAACAAACTAAGCCCTGGTTACTTTTTTTTTTTTGCTCTTTTACATTGTGAGAAGGCCTTCTAGTCACCTCAAATTTTATATCTTTATCACTCTTTACAAGAAGGGAAAACACTATTCATCACCAAAACTTTGGTGGACTTCACAACTGTTTTCAATAATATATAGCCTTTGTTCTAATCCAAATAAATGAACCTCAAGTTATTAAAAAAGTGCAAGCTCTAATGCCACATTGCAAAAAAGAAACCAATAGCGATGATTCGTAGTTTATTCTATACAAAGTACGATTGGTACAGTGCAAATTAGGGCTCGGCTCGGCTCAGTCCAGCTCATTAAGATAGCGAGCTGGCTGAGCTTGGTTATTATCTTAACGAGCAGAAAAGCCTGCTCAGCTTAGCTCGGTCGAGCTCACGAGCCAAACATTGACATGCTCTCCCAGCTTGCTTCATGCCTCGTCTGCTCCTTGCTTGTCAGTTGTCACCATGGCTTGCGGTGGTGCCTCCCATGTCGGCCTAGGATTATTTGCAGTGTTGATCAAATTAAATTGGTTCGAGAAAGGCATCGAAATGTAAAATAGGGTTTCAGTAACCTCAAAACTAGTAGAACACAGCCCGGGATTATCAAACCAAGCATAGCGTAGGGTTATCTTTTATGAGTAGCCTGCGGTTGTACTAGATTGGTTGGTGTGGTGGCGTCACTGACACCATCGAATCTGTCACAGTGGTTGCTAGTACCATACAATGAGCAAAGGGGCCCTCTTTGATGCAGAATCCTTGCCTTTATCTTCTCCAGAGGACCATTGTCTCCACCTTTGCCAAGACAGGTGACCCCATATTTGTCACTCTCAGGCGCCCACATCCACACGCTGCCGGGCCCTCTCACAAAGCAATTCATCATTCATTATATTGAGCCTCGGCCTACAGATTAAAATGCCAAGCAAGCAAACCAACAATAAAAGCGGATCACGAAAACTTCAATCGGTTTTGATCCTGTAACCCACGCCTCCGCTAGCCTCCCACGAGGTTCACCTCGGCCTGAGGGAGGCAACACGCGCAGCGCGCCTCGACGTTAAAGCCAGACTCGTCCAACGATGCGCCTCAATCTTCAGAGGCAGCCAGGCTAACCAAGACCAGATCAGAGATCACACGAACCTGATGCTCCTGTCCATGCCACGTTTCGAGACCAGATCGCGACCCAACGGGCCACGGCCACGAATCTGATGCCCCTCCCCTTTCCCCCTCCCGTCCGTGCCCCCATCAGGCCATTGCAAGCGCGCGTTCGGCCTGGGCGTCAAGCGTACCAGATTGCCTCACCGGATGACCGTACCAGTGCTACGTCTGTACGTGGACCAAGCAAGTGCCTCCTCAGCCTCACCAGCCACCACAGGAAGAAGATTCAACTGCCAAAGCCCCAAAGATGCTTGCTTTGAAGTCATTAGGGAACACAGCACGGGCATGTGCATCCCAGATATTCTACTCTCTTGGGTCAAAAGCAATCCACAATCCAACATCACCAGCCGCAAATCCACGCACGGCCGCAGAAATGTACCGTGTTCATTCAGCCAAAATATTCGATCACAGTATGGGTACAGAGATCAAAACCGTCCACGAGAGCTAACAGCAGTTGCGATGTTACTCGAGGACTCCACAACTGCGACGTTTGCAAGCTCTGGCTACTCATGGAGCTGAAGTTCCGTTTATGTTCGATGATTTCTAGTGACACTAATTGCGAATCACTTGGCTTTGGGTTTCTCCTCGGCACTAGCAGCCTTGGCGGTCTCCTGGCTCGCTTGCGCCTGGGCAGGGGCAGGAACGGGCTGGATGCGTTCGTAGCGTTTCCTAGTCAGCGTCTCCCCTTTCAGAGCGGCGACGTATCTGTCGTTAGTGTCCTCTTTCCTTTGCAGCTCGCCAAGAAACTCGGCCAGTCTCTCCCTGTTGACTTGCCCCATCATCTGCTTGCCAAGAGTTCATTATCAGTGAAAAATGGGATCACAAATAAAAGCACAATAAAACATTAGGAAAAAACTGCATGCACAATAACACCAGGAACACAAAAAGGGAGGTAAGGAGCAAGCAATCAAGCATAGTAAATTCGAACTATTTTGGCAAGAAGTAAACCAGTAGTAGTGCAATGCCATAAACACCTCCTGAGAAGCCAGAAGGCAACTGTCAAGTACATCTCTGCTAGTGTCTTATACAGGCATCACCAGGTAAGCATGCACTGTATGCTCGTACTGCAGAGAGCATATGAGCAAAGGAAAGAAATAGTTTGTCACAGTCAGGTCATTGTACAGACAACTTACTTTGTAACATTTGACATTGAGTGATGAGTACAAGCTGGAGGTGTTCAATAACTAGTTTTCAAATGTTATACAGTGATCGATTCATGGACAGGCAACTTTAAGCCACCAATTCACTATTACTAGCAAACAACAAGCATAGTAACTATTACTAGATGGTGAATTAGTAAAACAGAAACAACATAAAAAAATAAGAATAGAATGAATTGTCAGATGGACTGACCAGCAGTGGAAGAAACAATCATTCAACAAAAATATAGTTGGTAGGTGTATTAGTTTACCCTCAGCAGAATACCAGTGTCTTCCTCCAGCAGCCACTAGTAGGGTAATGACTAATGACTGCTTCCATAGCTCTAAAAGCAACTGCTTCCATAGCTCTAAAAGCAAGTTTCAACTAACATATGAATGAAGAAAATTAACTACCGAAACAACACAATAATTATAAATTGGACTTTGTGGTTTTGCCACTTGATATATTGGTTTTTCAGTATTATTAGCACTTTGTTCATTTTTTTTAGATAATGAGCACTTTGTTCATAGAAGACCTGGTTATTGGGAATAAGTATTTTAACTACAGAGCAACAGCATGACTTTAATATGAGCATAAGTGCATAACACTGCCTTTACCAAAATTACTAACACCCATACCTATTAAGATAACCATTTATCATCCTAGAAGTGATAAGAATATCGACTAGATTTCTAACAATAAAAGCTTTCGATTAACATTTGATTGTTATTCCTAACATCATTGTCTAGTCCATTCCCTTTCTATTTATACAACAACAACAAAGCCTCTCAGTCCCTTTCTATTCATAGTTAACTATAATTGCATAACTGTTGCACTTTGATGCCAATAATAGGTGTGTTATACTGCAACAAAGAATTGCATTTACAGAGGGTATGGAGAAATAAGGCAAGCTTATGGTGCTTTTGACAGATATTGACTGAACATGGGTAAGCATCAGCAATTATGAAAACAAGAGCAAAAACATGGTGTACCAAAGCCAGCTGGTTTCCCTCTAATCACAACCAATGCTTTGGCTGGAGGGTACAGCTATTATTGCCATGAGCTGTAAATGGGATGGATACAACCATTCCAATCAATACAACTAAGAGTTGTCAATTTACTTCTCACAGCGAAGGATCTTTGGTCTGGAAACCAGAACCAGCCAGTCAGATCATGTAATCAATCTGGTCCAGATATCCTAATCTCATGGGTTCCTAGTACCTTCTGCGACGTGAGCATCAAATCCTGATTTGTGCGAGAAAAGAAAAAGTAAAAAGAAGCTAGCTACTCTATTTACCCCTCAAAATGTTTTTGGAAAAAGTCTATATCACCCCCTCAACTATGGGGGTGGACTACATAACCCCCAACCTATAAAACGGTCTATATCACCTCCTAAACTTTCCAAAACCAAGTCAAATTACCCCCTAAAGTAGTTTTGAAAAATCATAGTAAATCACAGAAAAATCATAAAATAGAAAATACAATTGTGTTAGACTCAAAATGAGTAGATCTACACAATAAACATATAATATGGTATGCTTTAGTATTTTTTTTGCTGTAGCTTTAGATCTATGTTTTTCTTCGTAGCTATAAAAAAATATACTGAAGCATACCATATTATATGTTCACTGTGTAGCTCTACTAATTTGGAGTCCAACACAATTTGATTTTTTATTTTATGATTTTTCTGTGATTTACTATGATTTTTTAAAACTACTTTAGGGGATAATTTGACCGGTTTTGAAAAATTCAGGAGGTGATATAGACCGTTTCTTAGGTTAGGGGGTTATGTAGTCCATCCCCAAAAGTTGAGGGGGTGATATAGACTTCTTCCAAATGTTTTTAGAAACACAAGGCCGAAACCCTAGTTCAGTTTCATCAATCGCTCACACATGCTGCCGCGGCTTTCGAGTTCTTGAATTTGAAGTGAAAAATTGATCGAACGCGTAAACTGGATCGACCAATCCACTTAGATGCCCAATTAGTTATCTCAAATCGCAGAACATAATTCCCAGCAGTAATAGTCAATAATAGCATCGATCGGTCAGGGCGGGATCTGTGCGAAGGAAGCGCGAGGACGCACTGTTGTCTCGGGTCGGGCGGTGGAGCGGAGTTGGGACTCGAGCTGCTCGTTGCGGGAGCTGGTGAGTTGCATCACGCCATAGCCGATCACGCCGGGGACGACGCCGCATAGCGCCGCGAAGGTGAAGAAGAAGGGCTTCGAGTCACGCATCCGCCACACCAGCCACCGCCACCCAGCGCTCTTCTCCCACAGGATCGACATCTCCCACCGGCCGCCGCCGCCGCCTTTCCACGGGATGCTCCTCTACGGCTCTCAGCCTGGAGGTTTCCTCCCCTTCGCGCTCTGTTCTGCCGTGGCCGGCTCGTGCTGATTCTAGAGAAAAGTATGCCCAGCTGGCTGATGGCAGATGTTGATTTACTGTGAGGAAAAAGTACTGCTGCTAGCAACCAGAAGAAGAGATCAGATTTAAATATGAACAGACTCAGATGTATATACGAATACGAATTACTTGATTATGAATAAATAGACATGTATGAAATACGGAATGAATTTATGAAATATGAAATGAACCGGACACGGTTAATATCGGATACGAATATTCTTCAGATATGAGTGAAGGCGCCATTTACTCATATCACATTGGAATGCTCTACGAGTCCAATTTAACCGGATTATGTTTAACAAAATAAATTAACAAACAGTTGCATGACATTTCCAACTTACTAAGTAGATGTGAGAGATTCGATTACATGACATTTTAACTTACAATATACCTTAGGTTGGAGGCACTCAATTCGCAACATTATAATTTATCACATTGATGATACTTAACAAGCACTCAAATCAATTCATGTGTTCAAGGAGGTCAGATTCAAACTAAAATCGTGCTTGATTAAATAAACTAAGAAAAGATCACATACCATTTTGAGCACTCAATTACACGATATTGACATTTTAAATTATTACATGCATAAATATGTAGAAGCAGTCAAATTATTGGTAGAGTTTGAAATATTATACGATATTAAGGTTTTTAAAAAGATGCAACAAATCTATTTTTTATTGCTGAATTATTTTCAGAGTTCAAGATTAATTCTCGAACTAGGAATGAATAAGATTCAACTCCAATATCATACCAATAGATATATTGTATTTTTAGGTTATTAATTTATATTTTTTAATCAAAAATAAATTAGATATGAATGTTTAGAGATTAATCACATTTTTACAAATGTATATATTTAGAATAATACAACAACCTGAATTTAGTATCCGAATTGGATACACGGATTATTCCACTGGATATCTCTCCGCTAGATATTGGACATATTATACCCAAATCTGATATCCGATATCAGATCTTATATCTAGAACACTACCCGGATATCCGAGAAAAACTATCCGAATTGATATATGCCCCTCGATCGGACAGTCGGTCGGAAAATATTCGTACCATTTACATTCCTAGTCCGGCACTACAACATCTTTACGGAGGTGGGCAAAAGACATTAATTGAGGCGGTTTTTGCCACCACCTCGGAGCGAAAGTCACGGTTAATCGTGGCTTTAACCGAGGTGGTTTCTCTGCCTGTCTCTATTAATCCTTTAACCGAGGCGTTTTTAATGCAACCACCACAGTTAATAGAATCAAAATTAAAAAAAGCAAAAGCCTGTCGAGCCCATCATGACCCCATCTTCGTGCCGGCCGACTCACACCGCCGCGCCGTGAGCTTGCCCGCCGCCAGATCTGGCCCCGCCGCGCCGGCATGTTCGCGCGAGGCCCGCCTGCAAGGCCCACCGGCATCCCGCTTGGATTCGCCGTGTCCCGCCAGGATTCGTCGCTGTCCGCCTGGATCCGCCGCGCCCTGCCGCGTCCCACGCCGCCCTTTCACGCCCATCCCCTCCAACGCGCCAATCCCTACCTCTGACGCAATGGTGGAGAATTAGACAACCTTCGTGCAACCCCTGGCCATGATCCCTGCTGCTGGGCACGACGGAGGGCCGGTGGGCGCCGCCTAGAGGCCAGCCGACCACCATGGTCGGCCAACCAGAGGGCACGACACTCACCACCCCGTTCTGAGGCTCGTTTGGCATCTCCTCTCAAGATGCCCAAGTCAAGGGCTCGCGCTCAGAGCACCTACAGAAGACCATCCATGGAGGTCCTGTCTCCATGGAAGCCAATCGCCAAGCAGCTTTTCAAGGAGGGCGCGGCGACAGGACCATCTGCGCCACCTCAAGATGCACCCACGAGACCTATGCCACAGATGAACATCCCAGTGTCTGGGCAGGGGGTAACTCCAGCTCAGACCCCGAACGTGAAGGGGAAGGGTGCAGCAGTTAGTATATCCCATAGAAGGTGAGACCCCAGCAGTCACCGCCGGCAAGGCCAAGAGGCAACACGGCCGCTAACGGGCCAACCATCGCCGACCTTACTGCGATTGTTCAGCTTGCAGAGAGTAAGACAGGGGTCGAGGAGCTTCGGGACGATCTCCGTCTTCTCCGTCATGGCCTGAGCGCTAAGATGAAGTGCCTATATGAGCTCACGGGCCATGCATACCTTTATTAGCACTCGTCTCCTAAAAAGGTTAATATCATTAGTTTAGTTTGGGCGCTAGGTTTTAGGTAATTTGTTTACGCTTAGTTCGGTAATTTAGTTGCGCTCCAGGTTTAGTTTGGTTTGAATAAAAGAACTTTAGCTCCTCGTTGTTAATGCCGGTAGAGCCCCCTTATGTTTAATGTTTTTGTTTTTGTCTATGATCGATGAGCAGGTCGAAATCAAGTGTGAGGGGAATCCCGTGACATTGCGCTTACACAATAGACAATGCCATCTTTCTCCTACGTCACACGCACTTCTTGCTCTGACCCCCTAGTTTGCACTTTCACTAGTCTTCTCCCTATAGCGTTTTAAAAATGAGCACAATCTACTGAAATTATATAACTGTTTAAAACTTGCTAAAAGGAGTTCTCTCTGGCTTGATGAACACCTGCATAATTTTTATTTCTTGCTATGCTCAATTTTGTGAAGCATATTTTTAGGGAACCCATGATGCTTAATTGTTGACTAACGTGATATGTTTGTCTCTAAGTTGCTTATCCTCACATGTCTATGAGTTGGGGGAATTTATTTCTAAAATGAGAAATAAAATCCATGGTCTTCACCTCCGTATATCCTTTTCCTACCAGAGCCATATGATTTTCCTACATAAAAATCCTTTGCATGTCTCTTGATATCATATTGAGCTCGATCAAATTTTGTGACCCATTATGGTTATACTTTGTTTACGTTCATAATCAGAGTTTATGTGCACAATTAAAATAAATACTCCAGCAGTACTGACTGACAATCTTTCAAAAAAAAGAAAAGATATGCCAAAGAAGTATGACCCCCCCAAAAAAAAGATGGCATGCCAAAGAAGCATAACCCAGAAAATAAAAAGAAAGTCAGTCTAGAAAGGAGTACATAATTATCTATGCAATATAAGTGTTATACCTATGGATCCAATAATTTTTGATCTTGCAATAGATATGAATCAAGCGGATGGCTTCTTACTCCCTACCGAGCTCCACTTCAGCCACCTATTTAAGTAGAAAGGAGTAAAGTCAAGCCTTGGTAAGGTTTTATACATGAGCGACAACGAGAGATTCAAAAAGGAAGTAAGACCATGAACGATTTCTTTATGCAAAATCTTCCAAAAATCCCCAAGTCTTGCAGCATGGTAAAGACGACACTTGAGTCAATTTCATTTTGTTCTTCAACAATTCTAGACATCATGGTACACACACTCAAGTTCACAAATGAAGGCAAGGTATGAAATAACTTTTGTGCATGATGTCTTATCAAGGAGATGCCATACACCTTAGTCATAACCTTTACTCAGGATGAGCAAAGGGCTAAGTGCAACTCTTGCACAAAAGTCAAGCATATTGTGGGATAAATGTTAGCATAGGGCTATTTATTAACATATTCCACATATGTTGGTTTCAGAATATGTGCAGGTGATTTCGAGCTAAAAATGCAGAAAGATGGTGAGGCATGATCCAAGACACAACATTTCGGCCAATCAGAGTGTGACATGTGTCAATACATGGATTAGAGGGCCCACCAGAGCAAGGAACCGACATACTAAAAGACATGCCACTCGCTAATGACAAGTGGGCCCAAAGAACAACCCATCAGGACAAGACTGGGGATGGTTGGCGCCATTGGGTGGCCGGCCGACCACCCTGGTCGGCCGATGGCCCAGTGGGCCCCATCGCCTCAGTCTTCCATGTGTCACTTCTTGAGTGGTTACTTAAATCGGTCCAAGGAGGATTAGCTGTAGAATGTCGGTGCAAGACCCCTTCACTCCCTCCTATAAAGAGTAGAGGGAGGTGCAAATGAAGACACGCAACACCTCACCTTGTTCCTCTCCTTCTTCACTTGGAGCTTGAGAGCTCATCCTAGGTGCTCTAGGCAACCTAGGTGTGTAGGAAAATAGGGAGAGAGTGAGGAGGTGTCGGGAGAAGTGTCGGGTTTGTCGGCACTCTTCTCTGCCTGTACCTCAAGGATGCTTATTTGGTCATCGTAAGTGTTCGTGACTTTCTTATTTAGAATTAGAGTTCAATTACAAGATCTAGCTTCTGCCTTTTACTGGATTGAGTGTTTGCTTAGAGAAGCGAATGATCCTAGCTTAAGACTCCTGATAAAGACAGATAATCTTGGCCAGGGTTAGGATCAGTACGGTATAGCGTAGACGTGGTGTCTAGGCTAGACTTTACCACTTGGTTGTTTTGTATACCCATGGTTTGTAGAGGTGTAAACAACCAAGCGGTTAAAGGTAGCCTAGACACCATGTCTACGCTATCTCGTACTAACTCTAGAGGTGATCAGGATTATTCATCTCTATCAGGAATCCTACTTATTGGGGACGCCACCTTCGGCCATCGACCGAAGACCGGAGGGCCCAGAAGGAAGGTGAAAGGAGAGGGCCACGAGCTTAATGGACCTCGCCTTCGATGAAGTTTCGAAGGGTCTACAGGCCTGCGCCCAAGCGGCAAAGGCTCGGTCGCGCGAAGACAACATCGGGAGTGCCGCGAAGATCTCAAGAGGCGGGGCACGAGGAACGCTGGTGCGAAGCCATCCAAGTGGCTTCGGCAGGAGCGACAAAGACCGGACTCGCAGGCGATGACGTCAGGGGGCGGTCCCACGAGGCTAAGTGTGTGTCGGGCTGTAACTCACTTTGTGGTGTAAAAATACGGGTATGTCCCAGGTATATTCTAGGAATCTAGCCGTTGGGGGCATTACGGTGTAAATTATGGGGGTTGGAAGATGAACTGTCGCCTATAAATACCCGAACCATTGTACATTGATGGGGGACATTGAATACAGAGAGAGACATTGGACGATTGTCCGAAGACTTCGTTTCCACTTACGAGTTGATCGCTTCGCTCCGTTCGCATTTCCCTTACTGTTATAGTGTTCGTCCCTTCCGGAGACACTCTCCACCAATAGTTTGGCGCCTACCCGTCGGTTCGATACACCACATCACATAGCGGTGAAGAAGAAGGGAGACACCAGCGCTGCCTCGGCAGACACCACGATGATGACGATGACGATGACTACGATGACGACGCCTCCGCAAGACGAAGCCGCTGCGGCGCAAGACACCGGAACCAACAGCGACAATAGCTCCGTCGACACGATCACAGATGGACAACACGAGGTCGACCTACTGGACCTTGGCATCTCCGCCGAAGACATCGCAGCCATGCGAAGAATCGATGCTCGCCTCGAAGAACTGCAAAGGGCCCAGCAACAAGCCCTGCACGCAGGGCCTTCGGAGCCGCAAATGGTGACAAGGGCGAAGGGGGAAAGAGACCATGTTGTCCGAAGCCGAGAGACTGGAATAGTACAACAAGCTAAGAGAGGAAGATCTCCGCTGCAAGGCGATGCAGAAAAAATTGCAACAACAACGACTTCAGCTTGAGAAAATGCAAGCACCACCGCCACCAAAGGAGACGGGCACAACCAATCCGTGGCAACACATGCTGCCCAGGGTCCGCCCAATGATCATACCAATCGAAGAGAACTCTGACCGCTCCGAATCGGACGGCGAAGAGCACTACCGAAGGAGTCATCACCGAAGCCGGCACCATCACAGCTTAAGAACACCATTATCCGAAGAACTGGAGGAAGTGCAATGGCCCCATCACCTCAATCCGGCAGTTTTGCCCCAATTCGATGGAGAATCTAATCCAGAAGAGTTCCTGCTCAAGTACGAAGCCACCATAGAAGCAGTAGGAGGAGGCACCGCGTGTAAGGCGAAGGCACTCGTCCTCGCATTATGAGGCCTGGCCCAGCACTGGTATACGAACATCCCCTCTGGAAGCATACTGTCATGGAATCAGCTTCGGTTAGAACTACGCGCAAGCTTCCGATCCATAAGGCCCGACGAAGTCACGTCATTTGATTTCCACAACTTAAAGCAGGGAAGCATGACCCTACAAGAGTACCTCGAGCGCATCATGAATCTTCACGCAAGAGGGCCAGAGGTTGCCGACCAAAGCATTATTGATGTAGTAGTTCATGGGATAAATTTAGGCCCGTGTGGAGAATATTTATCGCGGCGCAAGCCGAAGACGGTCAGCAAGCTCTTTGAAATAATGCAAGAGTATTGCATATCCGACCATGGGAAAAGGCGAAGGCTAGAAGAAATGAATGAGCAGAAGAACGCACGAAACTGTGAGAGATCGCACTCAAAGCCATGGCACGCTGATTAGGCGAAGCATCAGAAGACTATTAACAGTGTCTCCGAAGAGGAACCATGGAATTCCAGGCACTACAGCAAAGGGAGGAGTGAAAGAGACCATCGCGACAACAAGTCTAGCCGCGAAGACAGATAACATCGCGAAGAGCGCCATCACAAGGGCCGAAGAGAAAAAAATTCATACTATTACTTCCATGGCAAGGACAAAGGCCATTGGACAAACGAATGCCCCATCGCCATAGAGAAGAAAGAAGAGCTTGATCGCCAAAATGCTCAACCAATGAAGCCAGTCAACTACACCTCGCAGTTACCACAACAATCTTTCGCGCCAACCACCACATGGACCCCAACACCAAATTGGCCAGTATCATACCCAGTCTACAACTACAACCTACTGCCATACACACAGTCAATGCCAGTCCCTCTGTAGCAACCAATGCCAATGCTACCCCCTCCGCAATACACCCAGACATGGTCGAGGATCTCCACGCTGCAATCCTACAACCCAATAACCTTACCCCCACCACCGAAGCTCAAGCCGGGGCAGATACCAGAAAGAGCAAGCGATGCACCCTCCGGCAGCATGGTCAACATCATCAACGCCATCTCCGGAGGTTCCAATGAGCAGTGCATGAGACGAAGAGGCAACGCAAAGAGTACTTCAGAACCGTCTCTCATGTGAGCGAAGGCAAACACTTCCGAACCCTGTGGTCGCACGTCCCGATATCATTCACACAGACAGATCTTCGGCTGAAACACTACCTGCATAATGACCCCCTCGTCATCAGGGCCAACATTAGCAAGAACTCAGTACACTTCGCAGGAAACAATGTCGGGTGAATCCTGGTCGACAACGGCAGCTCCACAGACATCCTGGTGTGGCAGTGCTTTGTTAAAATGGGATTCACTGAGAAAGCTTTGCAGAAGTCATAGTACCCACTCATTAGCTTCGGAGGCAAGAGGATCGAAGCCCTCGGCAAGATAGAGCTCAACGTCACATTCGGCGAAGGGGCCACACAGAGAACTAAAGCAATAACCTTCGATGTGGTGGACATTAACTACCCCTACAACACCATCTTCGGCCGCAACACACTAGTAAAATTCGCAGTTGTAATCCACCAGCCGTACTTATGCATGAAGCTGCCTTTAGCCGGAGGAGTCATCACAGTCTTCGGAAATCAAGAAGAGGCTCGGAGATGCGAAGACAATGCATCTATCGCCAACAAAAATGTGCATACCATTGAGACACCAGAAGAAGACACCGAAGCATCCACCTGCGAAGACCCGCAGAGCACTCAAAGATCGGAAGGGGTATCACCAGCAGAGCACACAAAGAAAGTACCATGATGCGAAGACATCCCTGACCGAACAGTGACCATCGGCAAGGGGCTCGAAGAGGCTGAAGAGGCCAGACTTATCCAGTTCCTGCGGAGTAACCAAGACATATTTGCATGGTCTTCATTAGACTTGCGAGGGGTCAGTCGAGGGATCATAGAGAATACGCTTAAAGAGAACCCGAAGGCCAAACCAGCGAAGCAAAGTCCGCGGCCAATGTCCGAAGATAGATAGAAAGCAGCGCAAGCCGAAGTGCAGAAGTTACTAGATGCAGGTGTCATCCGTGAAGTACAGTATCCGGAGTGGCTAGCAAATGTGGTAATGGTGCTGAAGAAGAACGGCAAGTGGCGAATGTGCATAGACTTCACCATCCTCAACAAGGCATGTCCGAAGGATGAATACCCACTGCCAGGCATTGACACGTTGGTTGACGCGGTGGCCTGTTCGGAGATGTTGAGCATGCTTGACTGTTTCACTGGCTACCACCAGATCTTCATGAACAAAGCAGACGAAGAGAAAACCAGCTTCACCACTCCCTTCGGGACATATTGTTATGCGAGAATGCCAGAAGGCCTTCGTAACGCGGGTTGCACTTTTAACATAATGATCAAAATTGTCCTGGGAGACCAACTGGGCAGAAACATCTCTGTATATGTTGATGATGTTGTCGTTCGAAGCAAGAAAAAGGAAGATCAGGATCTTCGAGAAACATTTGCAAACCTTCACCGGCACGGACTAAAACTGAACCCAGAAAAGTGCGTCTTCGGCGTCCGAAGAGGGAAGCTGTTAGGTTGCATGATTACTGAAAGGGGGATAGAGGCAAACCCAGAGAAGATCGAAGCTATCAGGCGGATGAAACCGCCTATCATGAAGAAGGGGGTGCAAAAGCTAGCAGGCCGATTGGTCAGCGGAAAAATGTCTTCCATTTTTCAAAGCAATGAAAGGATTAGTCAACATGCAATGGGGCGAAGAACAGATGAAGGCTTTCAAAGCCTTTAAAGCATTCATTGAAAACTTGGCGGTCATGTCCAGCCCTTCGGACAAAGCAGAATTGCTCCTATACATTGCCACGTCAGGCGCAACTGTCAGTGCAGCTCTAGTCGAAGAGCGTACAATCGAAGGGGCACTCACTCAGGTCCCCATATACTTCGTATCCGAAGCCTTGAATGGCTCTAAGCTTCTGTACTCAGAAATGGAGAAGATGGCCTATGCTGTGGTTATGGCTGCAAGAAAGATCTGCTACTACTTCCAGAGCAACAAGATTAGTCCCAACGTCTTTCCCTCTTCGCGACATGTTTGAGAACAGAGAAGCCTCCAGCAGAATCAAAAAATGGGCAACACAGCTGGCAGAGCACACGATAGACTTCGTCTCCAGATCAGCAATCAAGTCACAAGTCTTGGCAGATTTCATCGCGGATTGGACTCCATCAACACCTTCGCATGAACAGCCGAAGAATGAGACTATATAGCAGCTCGAGTGTGATGGAGCGTATCAGAGAGATGGAGCAGGGGTTTCGGCAATCTTGACAACCCCTTCGGGGACAGAGCTGAAGTACACAGTAAGGCACGATTTCAAAAGGTGTACGAACAACGTAGCAAAGTATGAAGGCCTACTCTTGGGTCTTCGAAAAGCTAGAGCGCTGGGAGCGCGAAGACTATCCATCAGGTCCGACTCAGAACTAATCACAGGCCATATCAACAAATCCAACAAAGCACTGAAGCTAGAGTTGGCGAAGTATCTAGCAGCTATCCGAAGCATGGAAAAATATTTCCTTGGGTTCAGCATACGCAGTTTCAACAGATCGCAGAATAAGCAGGCCGATCAACTGGCGACGGCAACAACACAAAATGACCCACTGCCACCAGATGTGTTCATCGAAATGGTAAGGCAGGGCTTTTTAAACTGTGTCGAAGAGCCCGCAAAGTTTGTCTATGCCATAATCAGTGAAGACTGGAGAGCAACAACCATGGACTACCTTCGCGGACACTTCATCCCAGAGGTTGAGAAGGAAGAAAAGAGAATGGCGCTTCGCACCCAAAATTACAGAATCATCAGACTTGTACCGGGGGGTCTGCGCACCTCTCCTAAAGTGCATTTCGTGCGACGAAGGCAAGCAATTACTCTAGGAGATACATGCAGGGATGTGCTCCTCGCACATCGGAACAAGAGCTTGGGTAGGCCAAGCTTTTCGCGAAGAATTCTACTGGCCTTCAGCGATAGCCGATGCTCACGACGTGGTTCTCACATGCCCAAACTGCCAACGGCATGCACCTTACAGCAAGTTTCCAACAGACAAAGTGCAATTGTTGCCCCCGGCATGGCCTCTCGCACGATGGGGCATTGACATAGTTGGCCCGCTCCCCACAACTCTAGGAAACTACAAATACGCTACAGTCGCAGTTCAATATTTCTCCAAATGGATCGAAGCCAAGGCACTCCGGGATATCAACGCCGGAGCCTTGTAGAAGTTCTTTTGCCAGAACATCGTCTGTCGCTTCGGCGTCCCGAAGGAGGTCACAGTAGACAACGGCAAGCAGTTCGACTGCGCAACTTTCAAGGATTTCTTCACACAGTTGGGTACAAGCCTGTGTTTCGCTTCGGTCTACCATTGTAAGGATCACCGGGGTGTCCGACCCTAGAGGGGGAGGGGGTGAATAGGGTCGCTAATCGCTTTCTATCCTAGGGCTCAATCTATTTGCATGAGATAAACCTAACACGTCCTACACATGCTAGTTATGACTAAGGTTTATCTATGCTACTCTTTACTTACTCCTAAAAGACTTGCAACCTATAGCCAATCCTAATCAAACTAACTAGGAAAGTAAAGGTACGCAAGATAGAGTAAATGCGGAAACGTAATACGATAAGTAAAGAGGTAAGGGAGAGAATATGCAAACTCCCGTGAAGACACCAAGACACACGATTTAACGTGGTTCGGTTAGGACACCAAGTCCCTCCCTACGTCCACGGCCACTTGTCCAACACGAACAAGTGTGATGCCAAGTCTCTTCGCTTGATCACCGTCTTGCGTTCGCCACCAAGGTTCCCGGCAAGCAAAGGCTAAGTGACCCCAAGTCACCAAGACAAGGCCACCGCCACCGTCTCTCTCGAAGCATCACCAACGGCACCGTCTTCACTATTGGAGCTTCTCACCAAGAGGGGTCTCCTTCTCCGCACAAAGTGTCGTTGCCGCTCCACACCAAGTCGGAGGGTCACACGACGAGTACACAAGATGCTTGCCACAGCAAGACTTCTCTCAAGGGAGCTCTCGCAAGAACTAATCCCTATTACAAGCACTAAGCACTCTCACAAGTGTGCTTAAGCCTATATGATGTACAATGAAGCTCTATGGTGGTTGGAGAGGTTCTTCAAGTGTAGTATGCTTCCTTAGTCTCCAGCACCCACAAAGGACCCGGCCTTGGGGGTATATATATAGGTAGCCCAAGCAAATATAGCCGTTGGAGAAAAGCTGCCAGAAAAACACTTAACACCAGTTAATCCGACGTACCTCCAATAGCCATCGTCGGTTCAACCGGTGATACTAAACTGCCAGCCTCAAAAACTAGCCGTTACGTGTAAGGGCAATCAACTGATGCTGCGTCGGTTTAACCGGTGAGTGTAGTTGTCCTGTGAACTCTGGAAAACAAACTCTCTGGACAATTGCACCGACATTCACCAAGATCCTATCGTCGGTTCATCCGGTGTATAGAATTTGCCTCAGCTTCTGGATCCATTGCACCGACATATTTAACTTTCCTAACATTGGTTCAACTGGTGAAACTAAAGTATCTCGGTGTGCTCCAAGTCAATGCACCGACGTATGTGATTTTCTTAGCGTCGGTTCAACCGGTGATACTAAAGTATCTCGGTGTGCTCCAAGTCAATGCACCGACGTATGTGATTTTCTTAGCGTTGGTTCAACCGGTGATACTAAAGTATCTCTGTCTTGATTTCTTTGACTTGGTTTCTTTGAGGGTCTCTTCAATTCTTTGTCCCTTGGACCGAAGAGGTTTCAGGGCGCTGCGCTGAGACCCGTGAGGGGTGGGTCCCCCTCGACCCCCGTCCGCTAATCGGTTAGCGGAACCACCGTAGGGGCGGCCCTTCGGGCCTAGCTACGCCTATCTTCTCTTTGTCATCACTTGAACCTAAAAGCCTGAGAAAGGTAATCTTAACAATTATATTAGTCCAAGTGTTGTGTTGTCTATATCAATCACCAAAACATTATATTGAAATATGGCATAAGAGGCCATTTTCGCTACAACCATCCGCAGTCAAATGGTGCGGTGGAGAGGGCCAACGGCATCATCGTCACAGGCATTAAGAAAAACATCACTGAGCTACCAAAGGAAAAATGGGTGGACGAGCTCCCAAGGGTAATCTGGTCACATAACACAACAGAGTCAGGGACCACGAAATTCACCCCATTCAAGCTTCTGTACGGCGAAGAGGCTATTGGGTATTTTAGCATCACGAATAAATCCGTAAGCACACGGATATCGTTGTAGCTTTCACCTCAGAGCATTCCAAGGGTGGGTCCATGGATCCTTGTGCTCGCATCTGATAGATCATGAAGAGTTTGCCTTGGATCAATAATGTGTCATGCGCATGGGCTACATCTCCTTGTCTTGTGAGGCTGTCAAGTGGACCCATTTGGCCCTTGGGCTTGCTTGCGCTTGGCCGGGAATTCATGGCATAAATAATGTTTGCTAGTTTCATGCATTTTCGGCCCAAATTCTCCGGCACACATTTTTAGACAGCATATGTTAATAAATCATCCTATGTTAACATTTATTCATTTTAATGCTCAACTTTTGCGAGAAAGTTGACGGTCAAAATGGGTCAGAATAGACCGTCAACACAGCTGTTGTTTTCCATGGTCGAGGAGCCCGTAGGTGGGAGGACCTGTTCCTTCCGGGGCTGTTCGTCGCATCGGCTTTTCCGAAGATTGGGGGAAGACCGCGCGACGCGGGGGGTGGGGGTGGGGGTGTCGGTGTTTTACCGTCGGGTTCTCCGAGGGATATCCCGAGAAGAGTGGTTGTGAGTAGGGACTCGCCGAGATCAGAACGTGATGGTGCAAGGAACACAAGGATTTAGACAGGTTCGGGCCGCCAGAGCATAATACCCTACGTCCTGTGTGGTGGTTTGTATTCCCTCTGGTATTGTTCGATCGTTTGGAGGGGTCCCTATTCGCTCTTATATAGTCTGGGGGAATAGGGTTACATGGAAAGTCCCGACCGAGTACGTTTAGAGTCCTACTCTGAGTGGGTCGGGTAGTTTCCTTGTACTTAGGCTAGTTCTACTGCTGTACGAGTAGTTACAGTAGAGGTAGGGCATACCCATGCAGTACTCCCTACTCTAGAATATTCCACGCCCATGAGCAGTCCTGCTGCCCTAGGTCTGACAAGCCCCCAAGCTCTTTGTAGTCGAGTCCTGCAGGCGTCGAGTGCTTCTGAAGACGATCATCAAGTGCTTTCAGATGCTTCTGGATTCCGTTGCTTAGGCTTGGAGTCTTTTGAGTGCTTCGAGTAGTCTTCCGAATACTTCCCTAGCTGCATCGAGGCTATGAGGTGCTCTTGGCCCCGAATCTCTTCTTCTGATATGGTGCGCGATGTACTCGTGCTCCATATGGAGTAGCCCCTGAGCCTTAGGTTGAACCGAAGGATCAGGCTGAGGGTCATTTTTGTCTTCGGATTTGTTTTTAAAAAAGTTAGCCATTTATGACGCCTATCTTGCAGCCCCCGAGCCTTGACTTGAAATCCCTCGATTTAGGGTTAATGTTCCCAAACCGAGCCATTCTTTGTGACATTTTGTTTTCCTGGTATTCCCAGAAATGCCATTGTCCTATTTATTTAACAGCAGAGATCCGATCTATGATTTCATCTTCTCTTGCCTCCGGCCGTTTCTTTGGCCTTCTGTGTTAGGCTTTGTCTTCTATGTTCCTTTGATTTCTCAGCCCCCGAGCTTATGCGTGAGAAGAGGCTCGTGACCTTTCGGATGGCGCCGAAGAAGTCCAAGCGCCAAATGTCCGAGACGGAGGCGACGATGGCTGATGGGTGGAAGAAGAGTAAGTTGTCGGAAGCCGCGATCTCATCTCTTGTTAGCCGCCATCTTTTGCAATCCTGAACTTTGATTCAGTGGCAGTCGGCCGAGGGTCATGGGAGGCCATTTGAAAAAACTTCTGAAATTGTTCTTTTCAAAGCTTTTTTGAGCGTGGCCTTGCCATTCCCACTTGCGACTTCTTGCGGGGTCTTCTTTTCTTCTGGGGGGTTCAGCTTCATCATTTAACCCCTGATTCAATCTTGCATATAGCTATTTTTGTCCAGCTATGTGAGGCATTTCTTGGGATTCATCCCCACTTTGATCTTTTCAGAAGTCTCTTTTTCTTGAATCCATGTCCCAATCTTAAGAATATTGCTACGGTGGGGGGTGCTGATCTCCAGTTTTGCCTTGGCATGGTGGAGAAGTACATCCCATATACTTTGCATTGTCAGATTGGGGATTGGAAAGCATAGTGGTTTTATATCGATAACCATGCTCCTGCTCTTCCGGAGAGGACTCCTGGACCTCCAAAGCAGCGTCACAAATGGTGTATGCCTACTGGTAATGCTGATCAGGTGGGAGAGCTTCTCACGCGGATTGCTAAGCAGTGAAGGGAGGGAGTGACTGGTGCTACAGTTGTGTCGTCTTGGCTTAGGAGACAGATCCAGCCCTTGCAGAGCCGTATCCACTTTGGGTTCGAGTAAACAGGATTGCATGATCCCTCTCGATTTTCGTCAGAGAAGTCTGGTCGAGATGAGGCTATGGTGCTCCTTCATAACCTCTTTGAGGGTGTCGGCACCATTCCTGTCCTTCCGGAATTATTCCATGTGAATAATCCTCTGAATCAGGTAGGATTCTGTATCGAGTGCTTTTCTGGATTGCCTTTTTGCTTTTATAGCTGATTCTGGGTCTTTTGTAGGACAACTTGTTGATTTTTCGGAGTGATCCTCTGCTGCCCGAGGTTCATCGGCCGAGGCATATGACGCCTAGTGCTCATCTGCGGCCTCATGACAATAGGCCTGATCTGGATCCCACCGACTCGGAGAGTTTGTCAAGTTCTGACTCCGATGATCGAATTCCCCTTGCTGATCTGGTGAAGAGGAAAATGGGAGGAGTCATGTCTCTTTCCCGTGAGGGGAGTCCGGGACCTGAAGCCGGCACTAGTTGTCCTAAGAAGCTGAGGACAACTGTGCGGAAGAGGAGGATCGGTAGTGAAGTCAGGTAACCGGTTGAGTGGTTTCCGTTTCATTCTAAATTTTGCTGTCTAATGTTGTTGCTTTTGGTTGTAGCCCTGGACCTGCGCCCAAGAAGAGGCGAGTGGTGGAGGGGGGAGCTCCTACTGCTGTCGCTCCTGATATGGCGGAGTCGTCGAGGAGGACTGGTGGGATGGGGTCGCATCCTTCAGAGGAGATCCCAGTTGGTGAGCCTATCCTTCCTCCTTACAATGGTTCGAAGGTTCTTCCGGTTGCTCGACTACTTCACGCGAGTAAGACAGCAGGTGCCTTGCCAGTAGCTGAAGATGCGGAAGAGTCAGATGATAGCCTTCTGGAGGAGATTACAGCGTCCCCTCCTCGCTTTGAATGTTATCATGGTGAGTAGCTTGAAGATGATCCGCAGTTGACGGCTGGAAATATGAAGAAATTCCAAGTCGTTGTACGGGAGTTCACCAGGTTTTCTGTGGTGAGTACTGTTGTCGAGTACTTTTTCTTGTGTGGAATTTTCTGTAGGCTAACTATGTTGTTGCAGCAAGTGGCCAATCGGTCATATCTGTAGTCCCAGAAGCTGAAAGCGACTGAGGCGGATCGCCAGAAGATCGCTCTTCTAGAGGCGGAGAATGCTGCTTTGAAGAAAGACAAAGCCGCACTCGAGCAGAGGGTCAAGATGCTGAAGGAGGTGATCCAAAAGAACCGAGGTAACCTCTTGATCTGTGTTCTGAGGCTTTCCTTTTAGGTCATACGGGTGCTCACGTCCTTTTTGTTGTGGCTGCTGACGGTACTGAGGAGCACCAGAAGGAGTTGTAGGAACTTCGGGTGGCGGCTCAGACTGTGGTCGAGTCCGTAGGTTCCGCCGAGGAATCTGATGGCAGTTTGGCTGATCGGGTGTAGAAGGTTCCTCAGAAGTTTGCCAAGTACTTGGCTTAAACTCCTAGAAATTGTGTAGCACAGGCTCTTGGTCTTGTCAAATCGTACTGGCCATGGGCCAAGATAAGTGTCCTTGGCGATGGCATATGTTCGACTTGTGACCATGACCAATTTGTCAAGTTTGTAGAGGAGGCGGAACCTGTGGCCGACCAAATTATAAAGTTGATAGACCAGTAGGATGTACTGTATCTTCACTTTGCCATGTAGATATGACTTTTTGGTCAATGAGTTGGTGAGTTTTTTTGTAAGAACTATTCTTGATTGACCATCTTGTGTGGATGTAGAGATTGTGTCTCTTCCTTAACTTCCATTTTGTGGATGAGTAGCTCGTCTTGAGATGTTGTCTCTTTTCAGGTCGAGTACCGTAGTAGTCGATGGTTGTCGTCTCATGGATGAAGAGATCCTTTTGGGAGATAGGGATTATGTCCCTCCGAAGGTCGAGTACCGAAGTAGTCGATAGTTGTCGTCTCATGGACGTGAAAATCCTCTTGGGAGATAGGGAGCTTGTCGCATCTGAAGATCGAGTACCAGAGTAGTCGATTAATGTCGTCTCGTGGATGATGGAGTCATCTTGGGGGATAGAGAACTTGTCCCGTCCAAAAGTCGAGTACCGGAGTAATCGACAAGTTGATGGAGGTGCGATTTGTTGAAGAAGGTAGAGAGCTTGTCTCTAGGGCCACAAGGCTCATGGCCCTTAGCCCCGACTACTCGATTCGCCATGCCTTTGACTTTGAGTAAACAAAGAAAGGTTGGTATTCGAGGTAGCCGATGGAGTTACGACTCCTGAAGAGGGTTGAGAACTTGTCTCTAGGGCCGCAAGGCTCATGGCCCTTAGCCCCGACTACTCAATTCGCCGTGCCTTTGACTTTGAGTGAACAAAAAAAGGATGGTATTCGAGGTAGCCGATGGAGTTACGACTCCTGAAGAGGGTGGAGAGCTTGTTTCTAGGGCCGCAAGTCTCATGGCCCTTAGCCCCAACTACTCGATACACTGTGCCTTTGACTTTGAGTGAACAAAGAAAGGTTGGTATTCGAGGTAGCCGATGGAGTACGACTCCTGAAGCTGTATTGGGTGCTTGAATTGAACTCCGAAGGACCATGTTTCTTTATTGAAATTTGAAATACGGGGGGTGGCCTCTGATAGCTTACGGGTGGAACTTCCGAAGATGTTCAATGTTCCAAGAGTTGGGGACTTCCAGTCCGTCCGCGTAGATCAGTCGATTGGATCCTGGTCCTGTGACTTTGGTTATGATGAAAGGTCCTTCCCATCTTGAGTTGAGTTTGTGGAGGCCTGTCTCATTTTGGATTCTACGGAGGACGATGTCTCCAACATTGAAAGATCTTATCTGGATGTTGCGATCGTGATATCTTCGCATGTTTTGGAGATATTGGGTTGATTGTAGCAGTGCATTGCATCTTATCTCATCGAGTGAGTCCAGTTCTAGTTGTCGGCTTCCATCGGCTTCTGTTGAGTCATACATCTCTAGTCGAGGTGACTTCCACATGATGTCTGCCGACAGTATTGCTTCGGAGCCGTATACCAGGAAGAAAGGTGTTTGACCTGTGGCCTTGCTAGGTTGGGTGCGTAGCCCTCAGATTACCATTGGTAGTTCTACTAGCCATTGACCTCCCTTTTTGCTTGTAGAATCGAAGATTTTTTTTCTTTAAGCCATCAATTATCAGTCTGTTGATGCATTCCACTTGGCCGTTGGCTCTTGGGTGTGCAACAGATACATACTTGATCTCAATGCTAGAGTTCCCACAGTAATCCCAGAATTCTTGTGAAGTGAAGTTTGATCCAAGATCAGTTATGATTGTATTTGGAAAACCAAATCTGTGGAGTATTTCACTTATGAACTCGACTGCCCGATCTGATGATAATTTCTTGATTGGCTTGACTTCGATCCATTTAGTAAACTTGTCAACTGCTACCAATATGTGTGTGAAACCTCCAGGCACTGTTGGGAGTGGTACTATCATGTCAAGGCTCCTGCAAGCGAACGGCCATGATGGAGGTATGGTTATCAAGTTGTGAGCAGGCAAGTGACTCTGTTTGGCGAAGTACTAGCATCCTGGGCATCGTTTGATGAGTAGTTCTGCGTCTCATAATGCTGTGGGCCAGTAGAATCCTGATCTGAAGACTTTACCGACCAGCATGCGTGAAGCTGCGTGGTTTCCACATGTGCCTTCATGAGCTTCCTGTATAATTCGTTTTCCTTCTTCTGTTGTGACGCATTTCATGAGGATTCCTGATCATGCGCCTCATTTGGAGAGTTTGTTGTCGACAAGGATGTAATTCCTACTGCGACACATGATGCGTACTGCTTCTGTGTCGTCTTTTTTGATTTTCAGTGGGAGTACTTTGTCCTTGATGTAGTCGATAAACGTAGTACGCCAATCAGCTTCGATCATCATTACCACTTGACTGGTTTCTTGGGGAACTGAGCCGACTTCCATTGGGGTGGAAATATTGATTGAGGGGTGTAAGGATCGATGGACCAAGATGGGGGTGAATTGGGCCTTTTTCAAATTTCTAAAACAAAATAAAGCAACCTTAACCTATGCAATACTAGTAAGGCTCAATTCACCAACCGGCTAGCTAAGCAAACTACACAAGCTATCAAAGATACAACAAGATAAGAAACAAAGCAAGGTAGAGCTAAGCTATGATCTCTAAGGTCAAGCACATGAATAATTGCATGAAAGTAAGTGCTTGAAAGTAAAGAGTGGGCAAGAGACAACCGGATTTTTTTCCCCGTGGTGTCGATGTGTTGGCACACAACCCTAATCCATGTTGTGACACTCACTAAGAGTCTTGTCACCTCCCAAGTCACCGAGACGAGGGCACTCACTAAGAGTCTCCGTTCACCGTCCCGGCGTGGTGGAGCTCAAGCCACGTACAAACTTCTTCGGGCTCCCACAATCCTTGGCAAGCTCCGGAAGAAACACCTTCAATCACCAAGATCGCCTAGGTGCTGCCAATCACCAAGAGTAACAAGCTAGGGCCTTCACTTGAGCAAGAATCGATCACTAAGAACGGATGCACACAAGCTTCTCTCTACTCAAGTCCTTAGTCTTGCTTCTTGAATGATTGAATGAACAAATGTGTGGAAGATGAAGCTCAAGGTGGCTCTCAACAATAGTATAGTGTATGAATGTTTCCTGGTGTCAAGAGAGAGCAAAATGACCCATTGGAGGGGTATATATAGGCAGCTCACACGAATAGAGCCGTTGGAGAAAAGCTGCCAGAAAACTGCTTAGCGCCGGTTAATCCGACGTACCTCCAATAGTCAGCGTCGGTTTAACCGATGAATGTAAACTGCCCATTCTGAAAACTAGCCGTTACAACTTGGGCAGATTAACCAACGTATCATTGGTTTAACCGGTGAGTGTAGTTGTCCACTGATCAACTGAAAAACCAAGTCTCTGGACAACTGCACCGACGTTAACTCAAATCCATCGTCGGTTTAACCGGTGAGTACAACATCTGAAATCCCTGGAAAAACCATCTCACTGGTCAATTGCACCGACGTTTCATTTCAAACACCGTCGGTTTAACCGGTGTATAGAACTTGAAATACCCTGGAAAAACCAACTCTGGACTAATGCACCGACGTTAATTCAAGCATCGTCGGTTTAACCGGTGTATAGAACCTATCCAGATTCTGATAACTGCGTTTAACCGACGTATAGAAAAGTTGAGTCGTCGGTTAAACCGGTATATAGACTTTTTTTTTCTGATTTTGCCTTTTCTGATTTGAGTCTTGAGTGAAATCCAAATATTCTTGAGATATAAGTTGAAAACCACTTATTTGAACTTCTTTAGAACCTGAGTGACCATAGTGTGCATCCATTTTTGATTGATCATGTCCAAGCTCAAGTTACTTGACCTTAATCCCTCTTAATAGTGCGATCACTACAAAACTATAAAACCTATACTAACCTAAGTGTCCTTCTCAATCTTACGACACTTAGGACTAGAAAGATCCTTAGTCTTGTTATATATTTGAGTTGAATACCGAGATCGCCTTTTTGAATAACGAAATTGAGGGGCCTCTTTTGACATATGACCAAATGAGCGGTAATGATTTATTAAGCTGCACAAACTCATTATTCACAATAATGATTGTCATTAATCACCGAAACATACCTAGAGGGCCTAGATGCTTACAATCTCCCCATTTTTGGTGATTGATGACAACACAACAATAAATATAATGAGAGAGCGAGAAAGATAAAACAAGATAAACTCAAGCAAACTCGAAAGAGAACCAAGGAGCACAACGGCTCAAACGAAATCCATAGATATGTCTCAAAGTACGGCATACTCAAGAGTCAAATGTACATATCCATGAACTAACACCAAAAGAGATATAACATCAAGGTCCTGTAACAACGAGCTCTCTCTAACTCTACCCTCCCCCTGACTCCAACTCCCCCTAACTCTCTCCCCCTTTGGCATCAAAGCACCAAAAAGGCGAGCTACTGGTCCGGCTGTCGCGGTACGGCGAGGAAGCGGTCCGGGTCGTCGTCGTCGTCGGACGGTGAACCCTCGGTGACGGACGAGAGCTGCTGGTCTGAACTGACTGGGAGTGTAGCTGTCGTAGAGGCTCTCGTACTAGCACTGCCTAGGAGAGGGTCCGTAGACGTGGTAACCGGCTCAGCAGAAGAAGTGTCAACATCTGAAGTAGTGAGTGCTGAAGCTGCCAGCTGTATCGACTGCTGAAGTATAGAGTCCTCTCCTCCTCCCCCTGAAGGTAGTGTCAGTGGTACGACGGGGAGGGCGACTGACTGCACTACCGACGGTGAGTCCTGGAAGAGTGTAGTCGCTAGCAGTGGTGAGAAGAGCGGGCGACTGACAGACCCAAGGAGTGCAGACATCGAGAACGTGGTCTCGGTGTCGCTGTAGTAGCTGGAGCTGCAGTGGGCGCTGGAGCTGGAGTGACTGCAAGCTGAGGTGCTCCAACACCCTGAAGGCCTGGCTGCTGCGGGGCGAGTCCGGTGTGAGTGTACAGCTGTGTGATCATCCCGAACATCGCCATCATGCCCTGCTGCATCTGCTGGAACTGAGCGTCTGTCCTCTGAGAGACTCTGTCGATAAGCCCGACAAAACGCTCCTCGGCTGCAGCACGCTCTCGGGCAGCCTCCCTCTGAATCGCTGCAAGCTGAGCCTCATGGGCTCTCCTGGGCTCCTCCTGTGCGATCCGATCCTCTCTCTGCTGAGTGACAAGCTGCTGTAGGAGAGAGGTAAGCTCGGACAGCTGGGTCACCTGGGACTCGGTGACTATAGCAGCTACTGGTGACTCTGGAGCTGGCTCTCTGGACCCCCCTGCCTCGTGGTCGTGACTAGCTGGGGCTGCAGGAAAGTACTTGACGTCCTCGGAGGAGTCTGACTCAAGCTCAGACCAGTGTATCTCATCATCTCCTCCGGGAAGTTGTGCCTCTGCTGCCAGAAGTGCCTCGTCCTCCTATGCTACTCGAGCCTGTGCCTCAGGTGACAACTGTGCCATGGCAGCTCTCTCTGCCTGTCTGCCTCTCCTCCGGTCCTGGGGAGCTATCGGACGGTAAACTGGGAACCGGGGAGCCTCATCCTGACGGTATACGGCACTGACGGGTGACTCAGCTGGCACAATCATAGAGCATATGTAGCTGATCCAGTGAGCATAAGGAAACTGGCGTACTACACCCATCCCGTCTGTGATCACATCCTCGATCTCGGCCAAAATGAAGTCAACAATGTCAAACGGCTCGTGAGTGAGTATGTGAAGAAGCAGTAGCTGCTGCAGACCTGTAAACCCCTCTGGGTAGCCACTCCTAGGTAACAGAGTCCTCCGGAGTGCCATGTGAATAGCGTACGCTTCTGGGTCAGTAAGCTGGGTACTCTGGCATATGACGCTGGAAACGGCTGGCGGAAGCACTGAGAGATCGCCTCGTGAGAAGGTGCAATCCCGCCAATCATAGCTCTGTGTGGTGGATCTGCGTCTCCATATACCATCTTGTGTAGGGAGACATCAACCAAATCAACTCTGAGTATCCCTGCAATCGTCACCCTGGACAAACCAACGACCTGGCCTCCAAACACGAAGTGTACGGCTCTGTGCTCGGGAGCGATCTAGGCTGTGGCATAAAACACTCTGACCTAGTCCTCTATGTACATGTTCTGCTCCATCTGAAGTAGCCTGGGCAGACCTCTGAAGTGGGCAAAGTGCTCTCTAATATCAGCTCCCCCTGCAGCTGTCCTCAAAGAAACCTAGTCAAGCACCCTGTGCGGAAAGATCCTGTGCCCTCGCCTCTGGTAGGTCTCGTAGAAGCTGGCCTGAAGAAGTGTCCAGAATCTACGGTCGACTCTGCTGTCACGGGTCACGGGGAACTAGTCCTCCTCTGACACACTCCACCTGAGCCTCTTGACCTTCGCCACATTGGCCTTGGTCAAGTTCTGGAGCAGCACACCTAGCTCCAGACGCACAACAGTGTCCATAAGGAACACTGCGCGCTCGGCCTCTAGGGCCTCGGCTCTACGGGCTGCTGCTGCTGCTGCGGACCTATGAGGCTCCTGTGGCTGGTGACCTCCTCGTGTCCTTGGTCCAGTGCGACGCTCGGTCGCTGGCAAAGCCTCTGCAGCAGGGGACGTCTGCCGAGTGCGGCCAGAACATCGTGGAGTCGGTGACCCCTGAGTACTCTGCCCCTGATACTCCTCTGACTGCACTGCATCTGAATCTGCATTTGACTCTGCAGCTGCCGGCTCCCCGTCAGACGAATCACCCTCGGTCTGCTGTGTAGTGGCCCTGGTGGCCCTGGCACCTCTGACCCTGGCCATGCCTCGACCTCTGCCCCTGCCCCTGGCTGGCTGATCCCTGATCGCGAACGGACGAGCACGGCTTGACGCCTGCTCTTCGGCGGCCTTGGCCACCATCTCGGCCCTCTCGGCCTCCCTCTCTGCACGGGTCCGCTTGCGGACGGGCTTCTCAACCACAACTTCCTTTTCCTTTCTCTTCTCGCAACCCATCTCGATCAGGCAATCTGTTGAACACCTCGCGAGCTCTGATCGGGTGCGGCTACGGCTTGAACGGTGTGGAGGCGCGGCTACGTGGGAGGCACGGCGTGCGGGAGCGGCGGCTCAGAACGCGGTGGTGGCGCGGAGTAGCAGTGGCGGCGGCGTGGAGGCGCACGGGCGGCACGGGTGCACGCGGGCAGAGCGCGAGCAGCGGTGGCACAGGCTACGCTGCGGTGTGGGCACGCGGCAGCGAGGAAGGCGTGCCGATGGCGCGGCTGCGGCTCGGCGAGACGTGGAGCGTGCGGCGGCGGCTGTGTGGACGAGCGGCAGCGGTGGCGTTGTCGAGCGGCGGCGGTTGCGAGGGCGTGAAACGAGCGGCGGTGTGGAAAAGAATGAGAGCAGGGGACGCGGGCAAGAGATATATGACTGGTGGGCCCACGATTTTCCTTAACGCCGGTTAAACCGATGCCTAGGTTTAGAACACCGGTCGATTGCATCGGTTTAGTTCACCCGAGACTCCAGCAAAAACTCATCTGAACGCCGGTTGAACCGACGATACACATTTTGAACTCGCCGGTTGAATGCTGCTAACACCGGTTGATTGCTGGGTCAGATCTGAGTTATGTTCACCGGTTGATCCGATGCTCCGAAAATTGTATACGCCGGTTGAACGCCTGGTTTGTCTGAGCTGAGACAGAAACTTAGTAACGCCGGTTAAACCGATGGGTATAGATCCATTAGGTGTCGGTTTAACCGGTGAACCCAAAAACCTTCACTCAGCTCACTCTTCTATGCTAAGTCCAATTAACTTATAAAATTCAACTAAACTCAAGTTAATGGACTTGCATAGGCGACTTTACCCCTCAAGATAAATAGGATAGCACACTAGCTTAATAGTTTTTCTTTTTGAATACAAGGAAAAGCCGCAAAGCGAGACAAAACGCCAAATAAAATGTATGAGCCTTGTCATAGGAATATTGAAGATAGAGAGCTTCAAACTCATTTTGACATGACTCACTAGGCAATAACGCACCTAACACTTTGCTCTTTTCACTTTTCATGAATTAAGATCTTGCATATGAAAGAAGTCTCATTTTCATCAAGTGATCTCCTTTGCAACCCTTACGCATGCAATGATGGTGCAAGCTAAGACCACATGCGAAAGAAGAGTAAACATGAAGTGCACATCTATATGACAAGAAATGCATAACAATAATTTAAGTTCTACTTGTCAAGTTTGAACCCACGGGAAGCTTCTTCATGATGAGGCTTTCTTCAAGCCTAGAGGAAAACAAGTGGACCACCACCTCTAGCTAAACCCTTGCTCATCACTATCTTACCATGGTTAGACAAGTGTCCTATATGTATGCATTTTTCTATATGACATGGCAACTTACATGACGTTTGCCGCATCTAATACATTAAGCTCATTCCTTAGCCTAACAAATGTACTCTCGTCTAAAGGTTTTGTGAAAATATCCGCCAATTGCTCCTCGGATCTCACACCTTGAAGAGATATGTCTCCTCTGGCTTCGTGATCACGCAAGAAGTGATGGCGAATATCAATGTGCTTTGTGCGAGAGTGTTGAACTAGATTTTTGGCAATTTTTACGGCACTTTCATTGTCACAAAGGAGTGGTATTCTATCTAGTTTCACACCAAAATCCAAAAGGGTTTGCTTCATATATAGGATTTGGGCACAACATGCACCGGCCGCTATATATTCCACTTCCGCGGTGGACAAAGCCACGGAATTTTGCTTCTTACTTGACCAAGACACTAGAGAACGCCCAAGCAAGTGGTAACCCCCGGAAGTACTCTTGCGATCCACATGGCTTCCGGCAAAATCCGAATCCGAGTATCCCAAGAGATCTAAGCTAGCGCCTTTGGGGTACCACAAGCCTATGCTAGGGGTGTGCTTGAGATACCGAAGGATCCTATTCACAGATGAGAGGTGTGATTCCTTTGGGTTTGCTTGAAAGCAGGCACACAAGCACACACTAAACATTATATCGGGCCTAGATGCGGTAAGGTAAAGCAATGACCCTATCATAGAATGATAGAGGGATTGATCAACCGGTTTACTGTCCACATCCAAGTCGAGATGCCCATTGGTTGCCATGGGTATCTTGATCGGCTTGCATTCGATCTTGAACTTCTTCAAGATATCTTTAGTATATTTTTCTTGATGGATGAATGTCCCTTCCTTCAATTGTTTGACTTGAAAACCAAGGAAGAAGATCAATTCGCCAATCATGGACATCTCGAATTCCCTAGACATCATGGTAGCAAACTCATGGCTTAGTAAATCATTAGTTGAGCTAAAGATAATATCGTCAACATAAATTTGATAAATGAATAGATCCCCGTTGATGTCTTTTGTGAACAATGTGGTGTCCACCCTCCCGATCTTGAAGCCTTGCATGATTAGGAAGTCACAAAGCCTCTCATACCAAGCCCTTGGAGCTTGTTTGAGCCCATAGAGTGCCTTGTGCAACCTATAAACATGGTTAGGATTCCTCGGATCTTCAAACCCGGGAGGTTGCTCAACATAAACAAGTTCGTTAATAACGCCATTTAAGAATGCACTTTTCACATCCATTTGATATAACTTGATATTATGATGTGAAGAGTAAGCAAGAAGGATGCGGATAGCTTCAAGTCTTGCGACCGGAGCAAAAGTTTCACCAAATTCCAAACCTTCGACTTGAGAAAACCCTTTTGCCACAAGTCTTGCTTTATTGCGTATCACCACCCCATGTTCATCTTGCTTGTTTTGGAAGACCCGCTTGGTGTCGATGATGTTCTTGTTTTTCGGAGGTGCTTCGAGGACCCAAACTTCATTGCAGGTGAAGTTGTTCAATTCTTCTTGCATGGCCATCACCCAATCCGAGTCCTCAAGTGCTTCCTCTATGCTAGTGGGTTCAATACAAGAAACAAACGAGTAATGTTCGCAAAATGAAGCATGCTTAGAGCGAGTTCTTACTCCCTTGGAAGGACTACCAATGATTTGATCAATTGGATGATCCTTGGAGATGCGACCATGCTTCACTAGCGGTTCATGCGTGAATGTTTGTTGGGGTGGATCATTGGTGACTTGTGCTTGTGGTGGAACATTTTTCTCTTCTTGTTCTTGGACTTGGCGTGTTGGCGTTGGCACATTTTCTTGAGGTTGTGGATCATCTTTTTCTTGATCTTCATTCACTTGGGGTGCCGTGGAGGTGCTTGGTGTAGATGAGGAAGGTCCTCCCCCTTGATCATTGTCTTCATGCACCTCTTCCTGCTTAATATCCCCAATGGACATCTTCTTCAAAGCTTCATCAATCTCCTCATCACCTACATTGTCATAGCCAACAATCACCTCTTGGGAGCCATTAGATTCATCAAACTCCACATCACATGTTTCTTCAACTAACCCGGAGGTTTGATTGAATACTATATATGCTTTGGAGTTTGATGCATAACCAAGAAAGAAACCCTCATCACATCTACTTTCAAACTTACTGAGCCTTTTCTTCTTATAGATGAAGCATTTGCAACCAAAGACTCGAAAGTATGATATATTTGGTTTCTTCCCGGTGATGAGCTCATATGGAGTTTTCTTGAGGAGTCGGTGGGGATACACTCGGTCGGATGCATGACACGCCGTATTGATTGCTTCCGCCCAAAACTTCTTGGACGTGCCATAATCATCCAACATTGCTCTTGCTAGAGTGATTAGTGTCTTGTTCTTTCTTTCCACCACTCCATTTTGTTGAGGCGTGTAAGTGGCGGAGAACTCATGCTTGATGCCCTCTTCATCGCACCATTCTTCAATCTTCATATTTTTGAACTCGGTGCCGTTGTCACTCCGGATCTTCACAATTTGGGAGTTGTACTCCCTTTGAGCTCTTCTTGCAAATGTCTTGAAGACTTCCGGAGTTTCACCCTTATCGCCTAGAAACATGACCCAAGTATAACGTGAAAAATCATCAACGATTACTAGGCAATAGAGTTTACCACCAATGCTCTTGTACGTAGTTGGACCAAAGAGATCCATGTGTAGTAGCTCGAGCGGCTTGGAGGTAGACAACATCGTCTTAATAGGATGATGTGTTGCAACTTGCTTCCCGGCTTGACATGCTTTACATAATTTGTTCTTGTTAAAAGTGACGTCCTTCAAGCCGGTGATCATCCCTCTCTTGTGGGCTTTCTTGAGGTTGCTCATGCCAATATGAGCAATTCTTCTATGCCAAAGCCACCCAAGAGACGACTTGGTGAAGAGGCATGTCATGGAGCTTGTTTGTTTTGAAGAGAAATCCACCAAGTAAATGTTGCCATGCCTAAACCCCGTGAATACCAATGACTTGTCTTCTTCAAGAGTTACTACAACACCATTCTTGTCAAAGGTACACATTAGTCCAAGATCACACAATTGAACAATTGAAATAAGATTAAAACTAAGTGCTTCTACAAACAAGACATTAGAAATAGATAAATCTTTAGAGATTGCTATTCTACCCAAACCTAAAACTTTTCCCCTTGAATTATCACCATAGGTGACATGTTCATGATCTCCGGGGTCTTCAAGAGTGGTGAACATGCTATCATTGCTGGTCATATGTTGAGAGCAACCGCTATCAAGTACCCAATGTTTTCCACCGGCTTTGTAGTTCACCTACACACATGAGAATTCACTTTTGAGTTTTTGGAACCCAAACAAGCTTTGGGCCTTGCACATGTGTGACAAGAGCTTTTGGGACCCAAAGTTGCTTGGGGAGCTTCTTCTTTGACTCCTTAGCAATTTTGCCAATGAATTTGGCATTCACCTTGCCCTTCACTTTACTCAAAAGAAAATGGTTATTTTGAAACATTGATGAGTAATTCTTTGGTAAAGTGGGAAGAGGACGTGATGGTAAGGTGCACTCCCTAGTGTGGTGCCCGGTGACTTGGCAATGTTGGCAATATGAACCAACTTCCTTGATGAAACTAGTCTTGATCTCCGGAGAAGGAGTAGTGCCTTGATTTGGCTCCGGAAATGAACCAAGACCTCTCTTGCCATAGTCACGGGCATTGTTGAAGAGAATTTCCTTGTGGATGTATTCTCCTCTTGAGAGCTTCTCCACACTACTCTTGAGGCTTGCCACTTGATCCATCAATTCCTTTTCCCTAGAGGGAGCAAGCTCAGGCACAATATTAGTGGCATTTGCATTAATGAGTAGGTCATCACATGAAGTAGAAGCATTGACCTTTTCAATAGTTTCATTGATAAAGTTCTCAAGACTTGGGTCAATTGCTTCATAGTCAAATTCAAGTTCTTGATATTTGTGAGCCAACTCCCTATGCTCTTGTTTAAGCTTTTTGTGGCTCTCTTCAACTTGCTTAGCAAGTACAATTGACTCATTGTGCTTTTTGAGCAAGTCATTGTACTTGCCAAGCAAATCAGAGTGGGCAAGCTCTAACTTGGCATGAGTGCTCTCAAGAATCTTGATTTTGCCCTTTTTCCTCTTGATAACGGATGTATACTCATTAATGAGGTTAGTAAACTCATAAGGGTCAAGCTCTTCATCACTATCATTATCACTATCACTTTTCTCCTCACATACCTTTGTTTTACCTTTTGCCATGAGGCACATGGGAGGTGGAGGTAGCGATGATTCTTCATTGGTGAGGGCGATGGTGATGATATCTTCTTCCTCATCACTTGACTCTTCGCTTGATGAGACATCGGTCACCCACTCTTGTTTTTCTACCAAGAAGCTTCTCTTGGTGTTGCCCTTTTTCTTTAGGAAGAGCTTGGTCTTCTTGTCATGGCTCTTCTTCTTCCCAAGTTTCTTGTTTTTGTTCTTCTTTTCATCTTCTTCATCATCGCTTTAATCATGGTGATAGTTGCTCGTGTTGTCCTTCTTTCTCTTGTCCGGCTTGGGGCAATTTGGAGCAATGTGACCTTTTTCTCCACAATTGTAGCAATTTTTGTTCTTGACATCTCCCCTTGGCCGGAACATTCTTATTTTAGGGTCAAAGTTGAAACCCTTCTTGTTGATATTGTCATTTAAGCGTGTGAACTTTCTCATCATGAGAGCAAGCTCTCCATCATCTTCTTTATCGGATGAGCTTTCATGATGATCTTCTTCTTCATTGCTTGAGCTTGATTCTTGCTTGATCATCTTGAGCTTGCGGTGCTTGTTGGTCTTGGTTTTGAGAGCGATTGTTTTGCTTGTAGTTGGCTCTTCGGTCATACCAAGGATACTCATTTCATGAGCGCGAATTTCGCCCATAAGCTCTCCCACTTCCATCGTATCAAGATTCTCCTTTTGAAGCATAGCATTGATGATGTTGTATTTGGGCTTCGGAAGGAGCATGAGAATCTTGCGGTTGATGGAACCACTGTCAATTTTAGAAACTTCAAGAGCATTAATGTCCTTGACAATAACATTCAAGCGAGAATATATATCATTGCAATTTTCATGAGCTAGCATCTTAAAGGAATCATACTTAGCTCTAAACAAGTGATATTTTTGTTCACGAACTTTTGTAGAGCCTTCATGAATTTCAATTAGCTCTTTCCATATATCACTTGCTAAGTCCATGCCATTTACTCTAGCAAAGACTTCCTCACTAATGGCTTCGAAAATTGCATTTCTAGCCTTAGCATTCCATTTTAATTGCTCCGAGGTGGGAGTTCCGGTGAATCCGGTCTTAGTTGCTAACCATACTTCGGGGGCAATCGCATCAAGGAATGCGGCCATGCGAACTTTCCAATAAGTAAAGTTCTTGCCCTCGAATTGAGGCGGCGAACCACCCATCTTGGCCATAGCTCTAGGCGGTGAAGCCTAATGATCCAAATGAGCAACGAGGCTCTGATACCAATGCAAGAATCGATGGACCAAGAAGGGGCGAATTGGGCCTTTTTCAAATTTCTAAAACAAAGTAAAGCAACCTTAACCTATGCAATACTAGTAAGTCTCAATTCACCAACCGGCTAGCTAAGCAAACTACACAAGCTATCAAAGATACAACAAGATAAGAAACAAAGCAAGGTAGAGCTAAGCTATGATCTCTAAGGTCAAGCACATGAATAATTGCATGAAAGTAAGTGCTTGAAAGTAAAGAGTGGGCAAGAGACAACCGGATTTTTTTCCCGTGGTGTCGATGTGTTGGCACACACCCCTAATCCACGTTGTGACACTCACTAAGAGTCTTGTCACCTCCCAAGTCACCGAGACGAGGGCGCTCACTAAGAGTCTCCGTTCACCGTCCCGGCGTGGTGGAGCTCAAGCCACGTACAAACTTCTTCGGGCTCCCACAATCCTTGGCAAGTTCCGGAAGAAACACCTTCAATCACCAAGATCGCCTAGGTGCTGCCAATCACCAAGAGTAACAAGCTAGGGCCTTCACTTGAGCAAGAACCGATCACTAAGAACGGATGCACACAAGCTTCTCTCTACTCAAGTCCTTAGTCTTGCTTCTTGAATGATTGAATGAACAAATGTGTGGAAGATGAAGCTCAAGGTGGCTCTCAACAATAGTATAGTGTATGAATGTTTCCTGGTGTCAAGAGAGAGCAAAATGACCCATTGGAGGGGTATATATAGGCAGCTCACACGAATAGAGCCGTTGGAGAAAAGCTGCCAGAAAACTGCTTAGCGACGGTTAATCCGACGTACCTCCAATAGTCAGCGTCGGTTTAACCGATGAATGTAAACTGCCCATTCTGAAAACTAGCCGTTACAACTTGGGCAGATTAACCGGTGAGTGTAGTTGTCCACTGATCAACTGAAAAACCAAGTCTCTGGACAACTGCACCGACGTTAACTCAAATCCATCGTCGATTTAACCGGTGAGTACAACTTCTGAAATCCCTGGAAAACCATCTCACTGGTCAATTGCACCGACGTTTCATTTCAAACACCGTCAGTTTAACCGGTGTATAGAACTTGAAATACCCTGGAAAAACCAACTCTGGACTAATGCACTGACGTTAATTCAAGCATCGTCAGTTTAACCGGTGTATAGAACCTATCCAGATTCTGATAACTGCGTTTAACCGACGTATAGAAAAGTTGAGTCGTCGGTTAAACCGGTGTATAGACTTTTTCTGATTTTGCCTTTTTCTGATTTGAGTCTTGAGTGAAATCCAAATATTCTTGAGATATAAGTTGAAAACCACTTATTTGAACTTCTTTAGAACCTGAGTGACCATAGTGTGCATCCATTTTTGATTGATCATGTCCAAGCTCAAGTTACTTGACCTTAACCCCTCTTAATAGTGCGATCACTACAAAACTATAAAACCTATAGTAACCTAAGTGTCCTTCTCAACCTTACGACACTTAGGACTAGAAAGATCCTTAGTCTTGTTATATATTTGAGTTGAATACCGAGATTGCCTTTTTGAATAACGAAATTGAGGGGCCTCTTTTGACATATGACCAAATGAGCGGTAATGATTTATTAAGCTGCACAAACTCATTAGTCACAATAATGGTTATCATTAATCACCGAAACATACCTAGAGGGCCTAGATGCTTACAAGGGGTGATGAAGCTCATGGACAAAAATTCCTGGAGGGACTTCTGCTCGGTCGGAGCTGAGTTTTGAAAGGATGTCTGGTGCCACATTGTTGTCGCGGATGACATGACAGATCTCCAGTCCTCAAAACTTATTTTCAAGTTTCCTAATTTCTGCCACGTAGGCGTCCATTGTTTCTTTGTTGATGTCCCACTCCTTGTTGGACTACAAGGAGGGAGTCTCCGTAGATGAGGAATCGTTTGATGCCAAGAGATATGGCCAGCCGCAAGCCATGTAAGAGGGCTTCATATTCTGCTTCGTTGTTGGAAACTTCGAAGAGAATTTGGAAATCGTACTTGAGTTGCTCGCCTTTTGGGGAGATAAAGAGTACGCCTGCTCCTCCTCCACCCAATTTCAGTGAGCCATCGAAGTACATGGTCCAGTGATCTGATATGGACCGTGGGGTAGGTACTTGGTTTTCTCTCCATTCAGCCAAGAAGTCGACTAGAGCCTGGGACTTGATTGCTGTTCTTGGCGTGAATTTCAGCTCGAGTGCTCCTAGTTCAACTGCCCACTTTGAGATGCGACCAGTCGCGTCTCGGTTGTGTAGTATATCTCCTAGTGGGAAGTCTGTGATGACTGATATCTTGTACTCGTCGAAGTAATGTCGCAACTTCCTTGAAGTGATCAAGATTGCGTAGAGGAGTTTCTGAATTGGTGGATATCGCACTTTCGATTCAGAGAGTACTTCGCTGATGAAGTAGACTGGTCTTTGGACGTCGTAGGCGTGACCTTCTTCTTTGCGTTCCACCACAATTGCCGTGCTAACGACGTGTGTGGTGGCTGCAATATAGAGGAATAATTCCTCTCCTGGCAATGGAGCTGTGAGGATGGGGGGAGACTGGAGGTGCTGCTTATGGTCTTCGAGAGCGACGGCTACTTCTTGGGACCATCTGAATTTGTCATGTTTCTTGAGCAGCTTAAAGAAATGAAGGCCTCTTTCTCCGAGTCTTGATAAGAATCTATTTAGGGCAGCCATGCATCATGTGAGCTTCTGAACGTCTTTGATGGACGCTGGAGCTTCCATGTTCATGATGGCGTTAATTTTCTCCGGGTTCACTTCGATTCCTCTGTGGTTGACGACGAAGCCGAGTAGTTTTTCGGATGGTACACCGAAGACGCATCTAGTCGGGTTCAATTTCCACCTGAAGCTTCGCAAACTGTTGAAGGTTTCTTCTAGGTCAGGGATAAAGGAATCGAATTCCTTTATTTTCACGACCAAGTCGTCGACGTAAGCTTCGACATTACGATGAAGCTGGTTGGTGAAGCACAACTGTATGGCGCGCTGATAAGTTGCTTCAGCGTTCTTCAGTCCGAAGGACATGGTTTTGTAGGCGTATGCACCAAATGGATTGATGAACGCAGTCTTTATCTGATCTTCTTCCTTGAGAGCAATTTGATGGTAGCCCGAGTAGCAGTCCAGGAAGGATAATAGAACGCAGCCTGCCGTCGAGTCGATGACTTGATCGATTCGAGGGAGTCCGAAAGGATCTTTTGGACAGTGTTTGTTGAGGTCAGTGTAGTCGACGCACAACCTCCACTCGTTGTTGTTCTTTTTGATAACGAGTACTGGATTCGCCAGCCACTCGGGGTGGTAAACTTCTTTGATGAATCCAGCTGCGAGTAGCTTGGCGAGTTCTTTCTTGATGGCTTCTCTTTTCTCTGATGAGAATCTTCGTAGCCTCTGCTTCTTTGGAGTGGCAGTAGGGTTGACATTCAGGGAGTGCTCGATCAACTCCTTTGAAACACCGGACATATCGGCTGGTTTCCATGCAAATACGTCGCGGTTGGCCCTAAGGAAGTTGACGAGAGCGCTTTTCTATTTGTCAGTAAGCCTTGTCCCGATCAAGGCTGTCTTTGATGGATCGTCATCTTATAGCTGAATTGCCTTGACCCCAATGTTGTCGGGTGGCTTTGGAGCAGAGTGGTTTATCTTCTTTGTAGGGATCTCTGATCCTGATGCCGAGTACTGCTGGGCTGTTGCTAGTACTTCTCCTACGGTATTCGGGAGTTGATTGGTGGAAGCATAGTTTATAGCCTCCTTTTCGCATTCAAAGGACTTTTGAAGATCTCCGCGGAAGGTGAGGACTCCTGCTTTACCTGGCATCTTCAGCAAAAGGTATACGTAGTGTGGGATTGCCATGAATTTGGCCACGGCTGGCTGTCCGAGTATGGCATGGTATGAGGATTCGAAGTCTGTCACTTCGATCTTGATGAGTTCCGTTCGGTAGTTGTCCGGTGTACCGAAGGTGACTGGGAGCACCACCATTCCGACTGGGAAGGAAGCGTTCCCTGGCACGATGCCATAGAAGGATGCCTTGCTTGGTTTCAATTTGTCAGAGATGTCAAGTCCCATTTTGGAGATCGTACTCATGAAGATGAGGTTTAAACCGCTGCCTCCATCTATGAGTTCTCGAGTGAGGATGGAGCCTGCCACCACTGGGTCTAGGACGAGTGGAAATTTTCCAGGTTTAGAAAAGCTAGTCCATTGATCTTCCCTTGAGAATGTTATTGGCGTCTCGCTGTGTTTCAGTGGTTTCTGAATGGCTGGTTTCATCTTCAGTATTTTCCGCCAAACTAGCTTTTGGTTCCTCCTGTTGAAGGAAGAGTCTCCTCCATAGATCATGTTGACTCTATTGGCAAGCAGTTGGAAACCCATGGTCTCATCTTTATCGCCATCTTCATTGTTTTTTTTCTGTCTTTCTTCTTCTTGTCTTCTTCCAATTGACGTTCTTGGAGAGACTTGCGAAGGTTTACACATTCGAGGATCATGTGCCTTCCTTTAGGATGTAGAGGGCAAGGTCTTGCGAGTAGTTTTTGGAAGTCATCTTGCTGATCTCCCTTCTTGCCACGTTGATCCCGATCCATTGATGCTACAGTGTCCTCCGGCTTGCGCTTCTTTTCGAAGTTGCGCTGGCCTTTGTCTGATCGCGAATCCCCGTTGCGTTTCTGGTTGTTGTCTTACGGCGGGGGAAGCGGTCGCATTCTTGTTCCTCCTGATCGGCCCATCCAAGCATCATGTCTCGCAGGGCGACCACTGAACGGGGTCTGTTCCTTCCAAAGTCTCGGTATAGCCATTGCGTAGCGAGGCTGTTGTGGAAGCAGTCGATCACATCATCATCTGCTATGTTGGCAATAGTAGCTCGCGTGCGCTCTTGCTTGCATAGACGTAGGTCGTGGCGAGTAGCCGGGCGATGAATGGAACCTTGGAAGTTGTCGATGAAAATCTTTTTCAAATCTTCCCACGAGTGGATTGAGTCGTGTCTTAAACTTTCGAGCCATCGGGAAGTATATGACCTTGGTAGAATTTGTTCCTCCTGCCACTTCGATAGCAGTCGAGTAGATCCGTAACCACTGGCGGGGATCCTATTTGCCGTCATAATTCTTCAAATTCTGCATGTTGACTGGGTTAAAACCAGTCGGGTACTCGGCATAGTTTATATTTTAACTGAATGATGGGAATCAATCAGTTTCCTCCGTATGTCTTCCATAACGCTTGGCATTGATGAAATCACGTGCGTCATCCTGGAGGCATTCGTGGTTTCTTGAAGGGCCAGCGTGATGGCTCTCATCTTGAAACCTAGGCGGGGGCTGGCCACGTGGGTAGTTGCCTCGACGTGCTTCCTGGTGGTTCTTCTGTCTAGCAGGAGTTCGACTGTTGTGGGAAACAGAAGGCGTCTCTGGTCAAGCGTTGAATTTCACGGTTCGGAGGAGTGTCTGGTAAGGCTTGCATTAATATAGTCGCCTCGGCTAGGTTGATCAAAGGACTATCGAAAGCATTCTCGGCTGCTTCGTCTAGGTCCTATCGCAAGTTTCATGGTCCATGTGGAGCTGGAGCGCGTTGAGCCCGAGCAGTCGCGTTCTTTCTGCGAGTGGCGCGGCGGCGGTTGCGTTGTCGCCTTCTTTCCCTATCTTGTTGGGACTCGTCTTGCGGAGCGTTGACTGACAGCTCATCGTCTGAAATTTGGTCCAGACTCTCGTTGGCATATTGATCAGCCTGAGAGCCAAGTGCACTTTCTTCTCCGTGAAGTGAGACATACACCTGTCTGTCCGGGGTTGAGTGAGTCGTGCTGTAATCGACTAGAGCAGTGTCGCCAATTTCTTCTCCTCTGACTGGAGAAAGAGGTCTTCCTGGTTGGTAATGCAAATCCCGTAGGCAGGCTATCAGTCGGGCATTGTTGATGGCATCAGCGGATTCAGAGTTATTCCATTAGACAACTCGGTTTTGCGGCGTGGCAAGGATGGTCAGGTTCCGGGAACCGAGTGAATCTGAGTCGAAGTTGAAGTCGTCGTCTGAGTCCGGGTAGGAGTCGAATGGGGGAAGAGTCCGAGTCCCAGTTCAGTCCCACTGGCGGAAGAGTGTTGAATACGACATGGCCGAATTCTTCAGTCCGAAAGGAAAACGAGTAGGTGTCGAGTCCGACAAGGACAAGTTCTCGATTTATTTGGCGATTCCAGGAAGAAGGATTTCGACGAAAGTGATTTCGCCGAGTTGTTCTTGCTGGGGAGCCTTCGTACTCGTGGGGTTGATCAGATGGCTGGAGAAACCTCCTGATCTATTGGCGATGCAAACCCACGATCCGAAGACGAAGGTGGTTCTGGCGCCGATCGCCGGAAAGCCGAAGCTGAAGGATGCCATCTAATTCTTCCGATGATCTTTGGCGAGAGGCCCCACGGTGGGCGCTAGCTATCGGTGTTTTACCGTCGGGTTCTCCGAGGGGTATCCCGAGGAGAGTGGTTGTGAGTAGGGACTCGCCGAGATCAGAACGCGATGGTGCAAGGAACACAAGGATTTAGACAAGTTCGGGCCGCCGGAGCATAATACCCTACGTCCTGTGTGGTGGTTTGTATTCCCTCTGGTATTGTTCGATCGTTTGGAGGGGTCCTTGTTCGCCCTTATATAGTCTGGGGGAACAGGGTTACATGGAAAGTCCCGACCGAGTATGTTTAGAGTCCTACTCTGAGTGGGTCAGGCAGTTTTCTTATACTTAGGCTAGTTCTACTACTGTATGAGTAGTTACAGTAGAGGTAGCGCGTACCCATGTAGTACTCCTTGCTCTAGAATATTCCATGCCCGTGAGCAGTCCTGTTGCCCCGGGTCTGACAGGGGGCACGCGTCCAACTTGCTCCGCCGGCGATGTGAGCTTCTGGAGGATATAGGTCTGACCCGCGTTGTGTTCTTCCCTCTTGCGTGCTGGAATCGCGGGGAACCATAGGGTAAATTCTCTTGTGGAGGTGGGAGAGGGCCGCTCCCGTTTTCCCCCATTTATTTTCTGGGTCCTTGGATGGGTTTTGTTTCGTTCGGGTGTGGTTTGGGAGGTTGAATATCACATTTCTGTTGGGTTTTGGTCCACTTGGGGTATAATTTGGGCTCGGATTGCCAAGCTCGGGAGTATGATTGGTTCAGACTTCAGAGGCCCGAGAACAGAGGAGCGGGGACGTTTGGGTTTTAGAAACGAGTCGCGGCTTCAGTTCTGGTTCCTTATCAAATGCAACTGTCATGTTGTTGTCTAGGCTTTATTCTCACGAATTACTCTTTTATTCGCGCGAAAGGATGCTGGCAATGTTTATGTTGTTTGGATTGGAGTATTGAGGTGTTCTTAGTCACAGGTCAAGCAGAAGTTGTGGCGCACGGTGTGGATGTCCTGAATAGTTTGCGCCGGCTAAATGGCATTTCCTAGTTTTTAAGAGAGTAAATTGCACCTCATGTCTCCAAATTTGTCCCGTACATAGGTCCCTAAACTCTCAAATTATGCATGAGTCCCTAAACTGTGTTAAGTATTCCATCCGAGATCCCAAGCACACCATGCGAACACCCAAAACTGACATAGCATGACACGTGGCGCCATGGTGGCAAACATTTACAAAAATCTCCTTGTATAGTCTTATCTTCTTCCACTTGCTACTTCTCCCTCCCCTCTCTCTCCCCCCTCTCTCTCTAACTCTCCTATTTCTGCGTGGGCCATGGCGAAGTTGGAGAGCAGCAGCGGCGACTAGCCCGTCCTGCGTCGCGGCGGCCAACACGACTGCCACGCTGGCGGCCCCGCAGCGGCGGTGTCCTGCGCGGGCAGTTCGCCAACACAACCACTAGCCTACGCGCCCAGTCGGGTGGGACGCCGCCTGGTGGTGCTGTTGCGGGGAGCCGAGGTCGAGATCGAAAACGTCGGGTCAAGGAGAGGCCCCCAGCCGCCGCGTTGTAGACAACCTCCATAGTCTTGACAAGCGCCGATACTGCGATGCCGCCATGGACAGTGCCTGTTGTGCGTCCCTGTCGTACGCCGTGAGCCCTCCCCGGGGAGCGGACGCCAGCACCTGGGCATCTCGCCCGCGGGGTAGCCGATGCCCAAGCTGGCGAGCCACACCCGCAGAGCAACAGTCGCCCCGGCCGGCAAGCCTCACCCGCGGGCTGCAGACGCCCAAGCTGGCCGGAGAGGCTCGCCCACGGGGCCTCCATTTAGTCCAGTTGGGGGAGCCAACCGTGAATGACCGCTGGGCAGGCGGATCCGGTTCAGATTGGGAGACCAGGGGGCAGGGAGAGAGATGGAGAGAGAGAGGGGGGAGGGACTGATAGAGAGAGGACGTGGAATGTGAGGGTTTTTTTCATATTGGCGCTACAGTGCATGTCATGTCAGCTTTAGATGCTCATAGAACGTGTTTGGGATTTCGGATGAAACACTTAATACAGTTTAGGAATTCAGATGTATGGTTTGAGAGTTCAGGGATCCAGATGAAACTTAAACATAAATTTAGAGACTTGAAGTGCAATTTACTGTTTTCTAAAAAGTGACCAAATGCTCGAGTTCTGTGCTATTTCTAATGTGTCATGGCCCTATGATACGCTTGCTACTTGAGATGTTGTCTGTGGTCTTCCAACTCGTCGAGCTTGCAATAGTTTGGAGTTGGGAGCTGTAAAAGTAGAAAAAGAAAATGAAGCTTCGTTCCAAAGCTAAGGCCGTGTTTAGTTCTCCTTAAAATTCCAAAAAATTCTAGTGCTACAGTAATTTCGACCGTTTGACTACTAATTAGAAATCTTAAGTGTGGATAACTGACAAAACACATTACATAACTCCCGGTGTAATTTCGAGACGAATCTTTTAAGGCTAATTAGGCCATGATTGGACAACGGCCCTGTTTGTTTCTGCTTATAATCCGATTCTAGATGGAAATAAGCCAAAATCCCACCCAAACGTGTTGATTATTTTTCGATTCTGTCGATCGCCGCTTCCCACGGAATCCTCGGAACAACAGAGTACCCTATTCTCCCCCAAAGCGACCCAGAACTCGTGCACCTGGTAATCAAGCGATTTTCCCCAAACTGCCCTCTCTCCCGACGCCATTCCCCTGCGCCCCTTCCCCACCGCCCCTCTCCCTGCGCCGCCTCTGCTCGGGCTCCGGCGTGCCTCACCCCTGCCCTGCAGTGCGCCGCCGCCCAGGAACCGCGCCGGCCCCCTTCTGCGCCGCCCTCCTCTACCACCGCCGGCCCTCCTCCTACGCCGCCTGCCGCCGTCTCGTCTCCGGTGCGGCTCCACGCGAGGACCAGAGTCCGGATCCGCACGGCGCACTTTGTGGTAGTCCCGCCTAAATTAATCCAGCTTAAGTGCGCTAACCATCACCGAAACAGTAACAAGGGTTAACACGCACTTAAAATGGAGTAATCCGGCAGTGCTGTCGGGTAAAATCCCGATTAAACCACTTGAAACAGGATCGACAAAGCAGTCCAGAGAATGCAACATTCCGTAAATTTTACAACACAGAGTATGAAATTGAATTATTATTACAAACCAAGTTTGAATTTATAAAAAGACAATAGAGTTCAAGAGTGACGGAAAATGAACGATAGTCTAGCGACGATAGAAGACGTCATGATGAAGCCCGTACATGACGTCAGCCACATCCTCAGATGTACCACCTGAAAACAAAGCCACAAGCAAGGCTGAGTATACTAATACCCAGTAAGGCTTACCCGACTAAGGGTATACTTAGCCCTTTATCTAGACATGCAAGGCTTTTGGCTTGAGGGGTTTGTTTTGCCGAAAAGCAGAAAAGAGTAGATCCTTAATTTCAGGTTTTAGCTTCCAAATTCTAGTTCAATTAACCATTCTAAGTGAGCATCTATCCAATATCATACATGGTGGAAACAATTATCTTTCATCAACCAACCAGCCAAATTCATCATCATCATCATCTTTCACTTCTTACTCTATGTAGCCGAAGGGTTAAGCAGTCCCAAACCGTGAGAAGCGGACGATTCGAATTGAATTTGTTAACCTGGCCAGGCAGACCTAACACACACGTATGGGAACCAAGTCACCCACACGACTTTTCCCCTTTCTTTCCGGGTTGTGGATCAGGGTCACCGTCCTCGACTACAGAGTACGACGACTCTGCACCCGCATGTGCGCGCATGAGAAACGACGTTCAAAGAAGGTGAGGGAGAAGTCCACTCGCCGGGCCAATCAGGTACTTAAGCTTACCGATTACCATATTTCTCGGTATGTGGTTAGTACGTTCAAACGCTTAACCACCACTACCACACACTGCGGCATTATCATCTTTTACTAAACAGACGGGGCATCACAAGTACCACAACCCTGCCCGTGAGCCTTATAGTTGCAGTATGTAGTAGACATTCAACTCCTATAGTTCTCGCGAGTGACAGGAAATCACTCGACTTCTACCGAACCATTAGCCTAGCCAACTAGCGAACTACACATACTAGTGTTCAAGCATAGGTACCTAGGATCATGCAGCTACGATTCCAAGCAACTCCTGTAAACTTAAATGCGCAAGTAGATAGAAACAATAATAAGTTGCATAAATTTAAAAATAGATAGGACATGCTCCGGGGGCTTGCCTGAGAATAACACTAGGTCAGTGTTAGTTAGAGGCTGCTGGAGTCGGGTTCGGATTCTCAACGGCGTCGGCGAAGTTCACTTGAGCTTCTCCGGGACCTTCTTCCGCTTCAGGCACCGGCTCGTACGTACCATCGGCGAGAGTAGTCGTGTCTATATGAAATGCACATGCATAAGTGGATGATGATAACAAGATTAAGACATTATAGAGTTGTAATCCAACAACTCAGGTTAAGTGGTGCAGCATCAAACTCTCTGTTTTATTGGGCAACCGTTTATAGAGTAGAATCTAACATTTCTAACTACACAAGGCATCATGATCAACGGCACAAAAGAAGCTTACTAACTTCATAAACAAGTGGTAGTTGTTTCCGAAAACAAGTAAATCATGGTTTGCTAAATAAATAACAACTCAGTACACATACAGTAGTAAATTCATAAAAATTTACATTAAACAGAAGGTAAACAGAGTAAGCTATCCTGTAAAAATCATACTATTTCATGCAGCCATTTACTCGGAACAAATCAAATATTCAGACTACACCTAGAGCAAGATTAAATTCTACAGAACAAACCACAACACTTATGAAGCTCAAAAATTTTCAGAACATATTTAATATGATTATGAATACCCCATAAAATTTTCAGAATTTATTCTGGATAGGATTAATTCTGAGAAATTAAACAATACTGACAGAAATCCAACAAGATTCATTTTTAGCTTCTATTCTAGTCATGAACTGGTGCTAAAACTTCATGGAAAAGCTAAGATTTTTAAAAACAACACTCATAAATATTTTCATGATTTATTATAAATAGAAACTATTTACCATAATTAAATTCTACTAAACAAGCATTAAATCAAAGAAATAGCTACTCATGGGAACTGACCACGAAATTTTTATAGTAACACTAGAGTCACATGAAAATCTCACCATAAAAATTTCACAGCAAGTCATGTCTTCAAACAATAGTTAAGGAAAAGATAAAACAACTAGTCTTTATGTACCTAGTGACACAAATCAATTTGTACAGCAAAAACTTTCAACAAACACCCATCATATTTTGATTCTACTACATAGAGCTTTTCATAAGGATTCCAGAACAACTGGATTTGCTATTTTACGAATTTTCTACGAATTTACATTGAATTTCAAAGTTTACAGCTGGAAATAACAAAGAGGTCCTTAAAGCACTATTCATCTGAGTCATAGGCTATTCAAACAACCCCCTGGATTTTCTTAAATTTCAACCCGAGTTCCCTGGCCGGTATGGGCAAAACAGAGGACCGGCGGCGGCCGGATTTCCGGCGTGTTTGCTCGCCAGCGGCGAGGGTTAGGATGGGGAAAAGGTAAAGGGGACTGAGCCGCACCTCTGGGTGCCCTTGGTTCGCGGGGAGGAGGTCCGAGGCAGTGGCTCCACAGGCACCGGCGGTCGGCGGTGGCGCTCCGGCGGCCGATTCGGGGCGGGCTCGAGCCTAGGAGGACCAGTGTCGACTGGTGGAGCTCGCTAGGGGTTTGGATTTGGCGGAGGAAGGCCGGAGCTAGAGGCTCCACGACGACCTAGGGCGGCGGCGACGGCAAACCGCGGCGGCGGTGCTCCGAAGGGTTAGGACGGCGATGAGTGGGTTTGGGAGGATCAGTGAGCCGAGAGGGACTCGTTCCCGGGGGTGGCTCGGGTCGAGGGAGGACAGAGGAGGGGCTCCGCGTGGAGGCCGTGGGCGGCGGCGCTCATGGCGGGCGACGACGGCTCTGGAAGCCGTAGGAGGCTCGGCCTGGCGCTTGTAGCAGGGAGGGGAGTAGAGGGGAAGGTAGAGAGCTTGCTTGCGAAGCATATGGAAGGGAGGAGAGAGGGCAGAGGAGCGAGGCGCGAGAAGGCCGACTCGGCACGTCGTCGTCGTGGCGGTTCGGCGTCTAACCTCGGCGTGCGCGCATATGGACGGCGACGCGTGGCGATGTCGAGAAGCTTCAGGGAGGAACCGGGGGCGCACGAGGTGAACCTGGCCGTGGCGCGGCGACGGCGCAGCGCGTGGCTGCCGGCGAGACGGCGAACGCCGTCACGGCGGGAACAGAGAAAGGAGATGGAGTTGATGGCAATATCGTAATTAATTCGAAGTTCCAAAACTTCATTTTGTAAACTAAATTTTTATCCATTTTTTTGACCTCAAAAGAAAAACTCTTGAATACCAAAGTTGTTTAAAATTTCGAGATCTACAACTTTCGTTTTAGGCAAAAGTTCATTTGAAGCTTCGTTTGAAAGATAAAATTTAAAACTTGAGCGCATTTGAAAAGGTTCTATACGCTTTGAAATTCAAATTTTTCTCCCATTTTTGTGTGGCATCTCGAAAAACTTTAAACACAAAATTTGTTCGTCTTTTGAAAACCAATAACTTTGGTTTTGGGCAAAAGTTCATTTGAGCTATATTTTAGAAATTATTTTCAAAGCATATTTGTTTAAAATTTCAAAGAGTGTTTAAAACCTCTAATTCTATGATTCATTTGACCTGTCATTTTATGTGCAAAATTTCATATACACATAAATACACATACATACACATGCATATTCATACATACACATATATTATTTTCCAAAAGAGATACATAATTTGAGTTTTTCTTGTTTATTAAGCATGAAATCATATTTAATATTTCTTGCTTAGCATCTTAAAACTCTGGGATGTCACACACTTGATCCGCGCCCGACGCCTACCTGATCTACGACGGCGCCACCTCCCTGATCTACGGACTGCTCGTCGGCTTGCTGCCTCCTTGATCTGTGTCGCCGCCGCCCGGATTGAAAGAGGTGTTTAATCATGCACATTCATCCCTTAGAAATGTGATTGAGCGGTCATTTGGAGTTCTAAAGATGAAGTGGCGCATTCTCAAGAACTTGCCCAGTTATCCAGTTAACAAGCAGTCCAAGATTATAGTTGCTTGTATGGCCCTTCACAATTTCATTAGGGAATGTGACTTAGAAAATCCACATTTCGAAGAAGACGTTGAAGATGATAGTCCTCATCCCACTTATGATGACAATGGTGGTACTGGAGATGATGTCGATATGAATGCATTTCGTGATGCGATTGCCACCGCTATGGTTTCGTGATTTAGTTTATAAATTAGTTGTATCCATCATTTTATGCACTCAATGTTTAGAAATTAGTGCTGGTACATCTCTTGGGCTAATTGTGATATTAATCTGTTTGACCTAATAGTAATATAATTATGTAGTCAAGATTGTAAAAAATTATAAAAATTATTGAATTCTGCTCGTATTTAGCAAACAAATGAGATATCATCAGCCTCAAGGGTATTTCAGACTTTATACCACTCAGCTCAGAGAACGGCTCAAAATAATCAGGATTGTCAAACACCCAGCTTATTCAGACAGTCGATTCTTCAGACAGTTGCAGAAAAGCGGAAACAAACAGGGCCAACGTCGTGCTACAGTAAATAATCTCTAATGATGGATTAATTAGGCTCGTTAGATTCGTCTCGCGATTTAGAACCCATCTGTGTAAAAAGTTTTATAAATAAATTTTATTTAGTACTTCTAAATGCCAAAATTCCGTTTCTAAATTTTTTGAAAAACCGAACTAAACACAGCCTAAATCCTCCATGCACGCAGCTGACATGGTGTGGCCGCGTGGGGCAGTGCGCTTGGCTGGTTACAGCAGCTTTTGATAAAATCCTTAATCCTGCACCAATGTTCACAACAATTGTGTGCGTGCGTATGTGTTTTAGGAATTATAAAATATATTTAGGAAAATAACTTATTGTAAATATGTGGTTGCCTATTTTACTATTCCCTCATTTACTGTTTGAATTAATGCAGATTGCACTGGCCCTTTGGTTATGAACAAGATCTTCACATCTTTTACCATATTTAATTGTATGTTTAGTACAGTATTGCTGTATCTTTTAAATACCAATATGCACATTTGGTTTGATGTGATAGCGTTGTTCATTGTACCAAATAAAAGTTGGAAGAACAAAGATTTCTTTCTTTTGTTCAATTCGTTTGCAACATATTTTGTGTATGTAATAAAGTAGGATATTTATCTGACAAAATATTTACTGCAAAATCATAGAGTTAGAATCTGTTTGGTTCCTTTTGGGCTGTGGCTGTCGAAGAAAGCCAAAAAACTAACGAAAGACATTGAAGATTCGACTGGACTTCCAAAGCAGCTTTTGCTTCGTGAGAAACTCGGGCCTCGTTTAGATGTACCGTGTAAAATTTTTGAAAAAGAATTTTACAAAACTAATTTAGTGTAAACTACGAGACAATCTAATGAGCATAATTAATCCGTCATTAGCATATATTTACTATAGTTTACTGTAGTAATTGAGTGTCTAATCACAATCTAATTAGATTCATTAGATTCGTCTCACAATTTAACAACAAACTGTGCAATTAGTTTTTTTATTTCATCTAGATTTAATCTCTATGCAGATGCCGCAATATTCTTTTAGAATTTTGAATTTTGAATCTCACCGCGTGATAGTGCTTTTAAAAGACTATGGGATCGATCTCTTTCTCAAAATTACCCGCCTGCCATCGGTCATGACCATACCGATTCTTCTTTTTTGTTCTTTCTCCCGTCCGTGGCCGTTCGCCACCAGTGCCGCCGCCCGCCGCTACCCCCTCCCGTTGCCCCGTGCCCCCGTGGGATAGCTCCGCCGCCGCCCGGCGCGAGCTCCATCTCCTACTCTCTCTCCGTCGCTCCCAATCTCCCGAAAACCGGCCGCCATTGCCGCACCTACTCGAGCTCACTTCGCCGCCAATTTCCTTCACACCCGCGTGAGCTAAGGCCACCAACGGATGCACCCTGAACCACTCAAACCCACAGAAGAAACCCCATCCCGAATTTTCCCTTGAGGCGGGAGTAATCGGAGTTCTACTCCGGCGACCTCATCGACGACCACCATCGACGCCGACGCGAAATTCTTCCACCCTGGTGAGCCTCGTCGTGTGATTCTTGTTTCTAGGTGTGCGAAACTCACCGTAGCACTTCCCTGACCCTCTCGTTTCTTGGATGCTCCGACGAGGTGGGAGCATTTGTTCTTTTCCCCGCCACCCAACTCCGGCCGTCACCACCATTGTCGACGAAGTCCACCTTCCGGTGATTCCCGTTGGCCACCGAGTCTTTGCCGGCGATCTCCTTGCTCCAGTGAAGCTCCTCGAAGTGGAAGCCCATCTCCTCGACGTTTCTGGCGAGCTCCGCCGCGCTCGCGAGCCGTCGCGGGCGCGAGCTCCGCCGCGGGCGGGCAGGCCGTGGTCGGGAAGGCCACGGCGGTGGCCAAGAAGGCCTCGCCGGCGGCCACTGCAGGCGCGCCCGGCTCCCGTTCTCCCTTCCCTGAATGCAGCGGGAGGAGGAAGATGATATTGACGTGTGGGGTCCACTCGTCAGTGAGAGAGGGAGATAATTGAGTGGGTCCACTCGTAAGCATTTCCAAAAAGCCACAGCTCCCAAACGGCTTTTAGGTTTCTCACGGCTTACAGCTTTCCACAGCTCACAGCTACTTTTTCAAAAGTCACAGCTCAACCAAACACACCCTTATTCTGCTATTATTGAAAAGAATGACAGATTTTGTGCTTAGACAGCTCGTAAATGTCCTGCATGCTTATGAAATAAATTAAAGCTAGCCTATGTGGCTGAATATGATAAATGGTTCCATTTAGTTACATTCACACAAACAGTTCTGATGAACAACAACCAAGATGTCCTTTGCTTCATTTCCCTTCAACTCTCATGGGCAAGGAATCTTTGAGGCTTTGACTACCTGCCTTAGGCTAAGGCACACTATGGTTTGAAGCTTAGGCAATGCCTCTCTGTTGCTTGGCTATTTAGGTTCTTTTGATTTTGAGAAGAAAATATTCAATCCCATTTTCTGTTTGACAAAATCTGCTTTACTTTGATATTTACCTCTGGGTTCGATAGTTCACAATTATTTTACTTGATAACCTACATGACATAAAATCTATACTCATCTACAAAGTTGCCCTCCACATTTTATACATGTCTCAAAAAGGTCTCAAGAAACCGGTGGCAGTACCTACTGACAATTACTTAAGCAATGAGATGTTGTCAAATGGATCATGTCGACACTGGTCAGTTAGAGATTGTCAGTATGCTAATCAAACTCAAGGACATTGATATTATTTGAAGTCTCTTGCATTGATGTTTCATGTTTGTAACGAGTGCAACCGGCTCATTGTACTGTTTTCATAATATTGTGGTTAGACTGATATTTTGAGTATCTGTAATAGTATTGTGTCTTCATGACTTTCAGGTGAAGTCGACTGTGAGTCTTGATAGGGCTGTGGTTAATCTAACCCTGCACCTTCGGAGACAGAATGATATGACTTACCTCATGCAGATAATAATTTGACTGGTGCCATAAGTTTCCGAAATATGCAAGAGGGGCCGGAGCAAAGGATGCATGTCCCTCATGGTATCAATCTGTGTTTCTCAACTTCTCTGCCTTTTCAGATGGATTCTAACATTGAGCTGGGCACCGTAGAAGTTACTCCGCCTGTAACATTTGAGAAGTTATCTGCTAACCCACAACCTGTTAGTGATGATGCTGGAGCGGCTGAAGTTACTGAAATGAATGGAAAATCAGTTCAAAAACCTAAGAGGAAAAAACATAGGCCAAAGGTCATTAAAGAAGGACAGTCAGCAAAGTTGCAGAAGCCTAAAACTCCAAAGCCTCCCAAGGAAAAAGGGAATCAGCCTACTGGGAAGAGAAAGTATGTCCGGAGGAAGGGACTAAGTACACCATCCGAACAACCTCCATCAGGAGGTGGTGATACTCATACTAGAGCTGAAACAGGAGTAGTTCAAAGATGTTTGAACTTTGATACAGGAGACCAACATAGGCATTTGGGTCTTGTACCACAAGCCCACACGACGGACATACATAATGGTCCTGGGGACAATCAACCATCAATATCTGGAGTTGAAAGAGGTAATGTCCAGGCAGCATGCCATTGGAGTGGTACCTGCAGCACTATTTGTTCAGTTGATCCAATGGCTGATTTGCAAGAATTACAGGTAGACAGCATACCTAAAAGGGTTAATTTTAATCTGAACAATTCTATAGTAAATCAGATGCCAACCACTTATTCTAATCTAATGGACAGCTCTGGAGAATTTTTTCAGTTTGGTGTAAGAGATAAAGTTCAAACAAATCAGTTACTGGATTCTCATTCTAGTCTTCCAGTTAGATGTGTCTCTCATCTCACCAGATCATTAGATCATATGCAGCACCAATCAGCCAATTTTGATCAGCACATATGCACAACTCAAGCTTGTACAGACAAATCACCTAGAAATTATCAGATGCGTCATGGTTATAGAATGCCGGAAAGTATGACTACAGCTTCCCAGCATACTGAAAGGGTCTCAATGAGGGGCAATTTCAATCCTGAAGCTTGTGTAGGAGAAGGTGCCGTAATCAAACAAATGACCCAATGTTACAGAATCCCAGAAAGTTCACTTGTACCTCCCAAGCATAGTGAAATAAACGTGACGAATGGAGATCTGAATGAATTTTCTGTGAATAATGATTACTTGAAGTTTGCTACCCATGATAACTACCAAACTGGGCCAGCTTTTGGTTTTCATGATGCCCCAGACTATTCAGATGTTTTCGCAATGGGTAAAAAAAGAGAACACAATGCTATCAGTGATCATCAGATTTCTTTTAGAATTGATTTCGACAACTCAAATAGAGCAAGGCAGTTCTGTAGTAATGACCCCCATTCCACTAGCTCTCAAACATCTTATTATCCTGAAACACGCAAAAAAATGAGACCAGAAAATCACAGCAATCGCCTCAATGGAGCCACAGGAAATTTTTCTTCCTCATCGGTATTTTCAGATAGTCGGAATACAAATAAAATTTCATCTGTAAACCCTGGAATTTGTACCTTGGCTGACATACAAAGGTTGATGGTCCTTGAGAAATCACGAGCTTTCCAAAAAATTATTGACTTTGGGGCATCAGGACACAACATCGCACAGCAACAAGTTGAACCTGCTGTGCAAAATATTGTTGGTGAAGAGTTTATTGCTTTACCTGATAAACAGATCAGAAGCTTCAGTGCGCAAAACATACCATTGTCTGGCAGTACAGTGAGCCCTCTGGGAGAAAGTAATATTCTGAGGAATGGAATGCATCAAATTCAGCCTTGGGAAATCACATCTATGCAGGATCACTGTAGCAACAATTTTGCTTTACCAGGTACATGCTCTGGATACTTAAAAGCAGGGTACACACAATTGTCTAGCAGTGTAGTGAACCCATCCATAGATAACTATATTCAGAGTAATGCTATTCATCAGCATCAATCCTTTGAAAATGTTATGGCTAAGGAGCCAATCTTGTTGTCTGAAACACACAACACTTCCAGTCAAGAGGCTCATAAGTACTGCATTGCTGCTGCTACTGATGATCACATCAGAACTACAAGTGATGAAGTTGTGAGGGCCACTTCTCAACCTACAAGCCAGTCAACTAGAAGTGGGAACTGCCATCTAGACCCACCTAGATTGACTGCAGAAGAAAACTCCACCGAGAAGCCAAGAAAAAGGGGCCGCCCAAGAAAAGATGCAAAGCCCAATGGGAAACCAAAAGAAAAAGGTACTAGAGGAAAACAAAATGTTGGTCATGCAAAAACCATGTCGCCGAAAGGTGCATGTACTGACTCCTTAAAAACTAATGGGACTACATATGCTTCTGAACCTTCCAATGGAATTACTCCTAGGATGGCAAATGTGGAGTCGAAAAGCTCTGACCATGATAAGCATACTGGCATAACTACCAAGGCTACTTATGGAGGAATCATTCCTCAAGCTACAGCATCAATGCTAGATCCTTTAGATGGAATAATTCAAAAGCTTAAGGTCTTAAGCATAAACAGAGAAGATGAAATTGTGGCAGACATACCCCAAAATGCTCTTGTCCCTTATGGAGGTGAATTTAGTGCACTGGTTGCATTTGAGGGGAAGTCAAAGAAAAGTCGTTCTCGGGCCAAAGTGAACATCGATCCGGTCACCACAATGATGTGGAACTTATTGATGGGACCAGATATGGGTGATGGTGCTGAAAGGTTAGACAAGGATAAAGAGAAATGGCTTGATGAAGAAAGAAGAGTGTTCAAAGGACGAGTTGATTCATTCATTGCTCGTATGCATCTAGTTCAGGGTATGGAAACCATTTGAATCTTATATTTCTAGCATTCTTTTTCTATATTGAGTACTACCCACTATCTCAAGTTTTTGTTTTCATGGGGTGTGTTCAGTCAGCCCTTTTTTAGTCATTGATCTGCAAATATTCAGTTTGCTCCTACGAAAATCATATTATCAGGTTTGCCACTAAATTGTCTGGTTATAGAAAATTGACAATCACAATTGCATTGATAGACCCTGGAAAGCAGAAATCATGTGTGGCTTGTGATCAATGGGATCATATGGGAGTTCACTTGAACAGTGGTTCGCAATGTAACATGGGATACTGTAATAACTCATAAGATGTGAATCACAATGTGTTTTTGTTTCCACAATGAAACTTAATTTTTTCTATAATCTAACTTATTTACAGGGGACAGGCGTTTCTCTCGATGGAAAGGATCCGTCGTGGACTCAGTTGTGGGTGTATTTCTTACCCAGAATGTCTCGGATCATCTTTCTAGGTGAAATATAAACTTCTAGCCTAGTTGAAGTAAGAATACACTGTGCAAGTTAGCATATCCATATATTAATTTACGTCTTTTTTCTATTTTCAGTTCTGCTTTCATGGCAGTTGCTGCCAAATTTCCTGCAAAGACAGATGTCCCTGAAAAACCTGTGGCTGAGATGTCTCACACACCTGAACAGAAGGATAGTTTTTCTGGACTTTTTGGTGATTCTATCAAGTTGCAGGGGAAGTTATTCATTGAAGAGATAAGTGACATTAGATCATTAGTCACTACAGAAGATAATGAAGAAAGTAATAGTAAGGACTTGATTGGAAGCTCTTCTGGATATGGAGTAAACCATACAGCTGGAGCATGCCAGGTCTCTTATATGAAGTCCCATGAAAATGGGCCATCAGGTTCTGTTCTTCGAGCAGCCAGCTTTTCAAGTGTGGTAGAAGCTGAAGCTGGGTCATTGGAGGATGTTATTTCTTCACAAGATTCTGCCGTTTCTTCCCAAAATTCCCCAGATTACCTCTTTCACAGAACTGACCCAATAGGTTCTAGTTCATTGCAAAATTTCGCAGAAGAGGACTATATCATGAGAAATATGTCCAATGGGATTGGCAGCTCAACTGAGTATACAACGCTTCCGCCAATGCAAGAGCCAAAAGGCATGCCCGGATCATCAGAGTATGATGGACTTAATCTCCCTCCAGTCTCAGGTGTGAACAAGGGTGTGTTCCTTGATCTAAACAGATCATATCAGCCATTTCATACTTCTATGTCCTTTGTTCAGAATGGTGAGTCTGATTTCACAGGTGTGTCATGCTTCAGCCATATAGATAAATCATTCTGCGCAGGCCCTGATAGAGTGAACTCCAGTGTGACACAATCTGAGGCTAGCCATTATCATCTTCCACCTGCTTCTGCCATGGGAAACAATAATAAAACCAAAGTAATTGATTCCTCAAACCATTCTTTGTACAGTGCAAATGCACCACTTAGTCAAGAGAGGAGAACTTGCCCTTCTGACCCTTCACAACAAGACAAATCATCACCAATAATTAAACAAAATTTCCAACCATTACATAGCTCAGAGAAAGTGCCATTTCCCAAGGAGCACTCTTCCTGTGGAAACGATTCTGTGAGGAACAAAACTGAAGCTCCTTTCATGGAATCGCATGTTTATACAAACCTTCAAGAGGTGTACACTACCACAACACAGCAAGTTCAATCAGGATGCAGCCAACATGATAATGGTGTTAGAGTTCAGGCAACAGCATATGAGAATCATCAGTCTTCAATCTTGCATGAAACCCAGAACTCTCATTCAGAGGTCTTGCAAGGAGTTGCTTCAGACTCGACACAGAAGTTCAGTGATACTCAAAAGGGGCCATCAGAAATTTCTCAAGATGGATCAAAGGCCAAGAAGGTACGGGGCCGACCTAAAAAGAAAACCTATGACTGGGACAGTTTGCGAAAAGAAGTGCTTTCCAATGGTGGGAATAAACAACGAAGTCACAATGCAAGGGATGCTGTTGATTGGGAGGCCGTTAGACAAGCAGAAGTGCGAGAAATATCTGAAACTATCAGAGAAAGAGGAATGAATAACAAGCTTGCAGAACGGATAAAGGTGAGTCTGATAGAAGGAAGCTCTCCAAAAACTTCTAGTCATTCAAGCATACCCATATTTTAATTTGTCCTTGAACCATTTTATGTTTTGACTATCTTCTGTGCAGGAATTCCTTGACCGATTGGTGACAGATCATGGAAGCATTGATCTTGAATGGCTAAGAGACGTTCAACCGGACAAAGCAAAGTAAGTCTAGTGGAACACGCTGAGAAGATTATAAGAATTACTGAGTTTCTAATCTTATAACGAACCTTGTATGCATATAGTTTAGTGATACTAATGCATTTTTCACTTTGAACAAACCTGAAGAGTTTAAGTGTCTAACAAGTTTTCTGAATAAAGAGTTTGGAATCATAAAAAAAGAATTTATTCAGTAAGCTTCCCAAAATTTGTTGTCAATGCAATCTTTTTTGCGGTCATGTCCCAATATGAACAATAAAATGGAGAGTGAAAAACTGAAAAGTTCATGCACATCATATTTTTAATAATCACAGTAAGGCCAGTCTCAGTGGGGGTTTCATGGATACAGATACAAAGACTGGGAACTAGGTAACCGTGCTAGATGAGTTTCATGGTGATGAAACTCTCCTCATATCCCATGAAACTCCATCCTTCTCTCTCCTTGCCATGTCAGCAAAATTGATGATGTTTAATGTGATGAAACCCTTCATGAAACCCCCACTGAGACTGGCCTATTAAATATTTCATTTGAACAAGGTGTTACTGCCTTTTTTAGTCTGTCATACACATTTCTTTTAATTCTTCCAGGGACTACCTTCTAAGCATTAGAGGGCTTGGACTCAAAAGTGTTGAGTGCGTTCGTCTGCTGACTCTGCATCATATGGCTTTTCCAGTATGTTTTTTAGTCCCTCAACCTCCTAAAGTTTTTTCAAGTATATTCCTTATTCTGAAGCTCTGTATGCTGATTCAGGTGGACACAAATGTTGGTCGGATATGCGTGAGGCTTGGATGGGTTCCACTTCAACCCCTGCCAGAGTCTCTTCAGTTGCACCTATTGGAAATGTATGTATCTTCATTCTCTGTGGTTGATCTTTATCCATATATGATCAGCTATGACATATGAGTCCAATCTTCTATAATGAAGGTATCCCATGCTGGAGCACATACAGAAATACCTTTGGCCTCGACTATGCAAGCTAGATCAACGGACATTGTAAGATTAGTTCAATCAATACCTTTGATAATATATTCAGCTGGCCAGATTCATTAACGCCTTCCATTATGCAGGTATGAGCTTCACTACCAAATGATTACTTTTGGAAAGGTGATGAACATGAAACGACAAATCTAGTGATCCAACGTTGACTGTTTTACTGTGAACTGACTGACTTTTTCACTTTCCTCCATTTAGGTTTTCTGCACAAAAAGTAAGCCAAATTGCAATTCATGTCCAATGAGAGCTGAATGTAAGCATTTTGCTAGTGCATTTGCAAGGTAATTTCTGGAAATGTAAACTCCTTATTATTCAGCTAATGGACATGCCGAGTGATGTTATTTTTTATTCTACACTCACCTATTACTAGCAAAAATAATTGTCAAAATGCTGAACTAAATTTAGCAAGTTACTGAACAATATTCTGCTCAGTTTAGCTATTAGTGTAGAATAAACTGCTACACCTAAGGTGTAGAATAGCACGTGGGTAGTTCATTATTTATGGAAGTGAATTGATATGCATAGTTATCACATGATGAATCTCATGACAGAGTGTACATACCAAATAATCTTTTAGCTATCAAGAAAGTTATTATATTGTTGTAGATGACTCTCAATGCACTCTGATGTAACCTCTTATCAAACAGAGTGAACTTCCTTTTAGAGAAAAGTTATTTGCTCTATGTTTGCAGTGTACTATATTCATAACATATCTAGAATGTCCTGTAGCTAGATATCAGACTGTAATGTGACATTGCCATTGAGTCTTATTTTGCTCCAGTTTGAGCTCAACAAAAACTTCAGAGATATGTTTTCTTGTTACATTTTCTGTGCTTTGAAATGTCCATTTCCACTAATTGGAGCAGTCAAAACATTTTTTTGGTCTTGTGTCAGTTTTGTGATTTTGCATGCAATCTAATACTTTGTAGAGACAATTGAGAACACTCTGTATAAATATAGTGCTAGGCTTGCTCTTCCGGCACCTGAAGAAAAGCGTTTGGCTACATCTGAAGATCCAAGTGTTGTAGAGTTTTTGCACCAAGCGCACATAAACTCAAGGAATGTAGGCCAACTTGAGTGGAATGCAAATTATCCTAAGCATGCTGTTTCTGGTAACCATCAGCCGATCATTGAGGAACCACCAAGCCCAGAACCTGAACCTGAAAATGCAGAAACAAAGGAGTGCGTAATAGAGGATTTCTTTTGTGAAGATCCTGATGAAATTCCTACCATTAATCTTAATATTGAGGAGTTTACACAAAACTTGAAGAATTATATGCAAGCAAACAATATCGAGATTGAAGATGCTGACATGTCAAAGGCACTGGTTGCCATTACCCCTGAAGCTGCTTCCATTCCAACTCCAAAGCTCAAGAATATTAGTCGCTTGAGGACGGAACACCAAGTGTATGACATTGGCCTTGACAAAATTTAATGCCATTAAGAATTACTTAGTTCCTTCGATCATTTTACTATCTGTATCACTGATGAAATTCACACGTGTTTTTGACATGTTTACTTTCATCTGCTTGTAGTTATGAACTGCCGGATTCACATCCACTTCTGGAAGGAGTAAGATCTCAGCAGATATCAACTAAATACTGCTTCTGTATTGAATATTTATTGCGAATTTAGTTTTGTTTGTATCTTTGCAGTTCGAACAGAGGGAACCAGATGATCCCTGCCCATATCTTCTTTCTATATGGACCCCAGGTAAGACATTTTGCTTGAAACCTTAGTTCATCTACATTCTTCTAATGTTTAAACATTGAACAGGTGAAACAGCACAATCAACTGATGCTCCCAAGACATTCTGCAACTCTGGGGAGACTGGTAGATTATGTGGAAGTTCAGCATGCTTTAGTTGCAACAGTATACGAGAAATGCAGGCTCAGAAAGTCAGAGGAACGCTTCTGGCAAGTTTCCTTGAGTCCTATTTTTTGGGTGTTGGGTATTATTACATCGATAAAACCAAAAGTGTTCATTCTTTGATCAAATTTAAGCAGATACCATGCAGAACAGCAATGAGAGGAAGCTTCCCACTTAATGGGACATATTTTCAAGTTAATGAGGTGAATATTAGTTTCCACATGTAATAAATTTTTTCGTTATTGCAGTAGAAGAACTAACTCTTGGCCCATCAGATTTATCAGTGGTATGAATGTCATTATGCAGGTATTTGCTGATCATTACTCAAGTGAAAATCCAATTGATGTTCCACGAAGTTGGATATGGGACCTCCCAAGACGAACTGTTTACTTTGGAACCTCAGTTCCTACAATATTTAGAGGTGTTGCTCCTGATGATAACCAAGAGTTTGGATCTTACATAAACGTTTTATATTTTCTCCAAAGTTTATTCCTTACTACTGGTTATGGGATACAACATTGAACCATACAACTTAAAAATGGACAGCAGTAATCAAGTTTTGTGTTCGTGATTAAACCATCAGCAGACCACAATCTGACAGAATACAGCAATAAGCAAGAAAATATTTGCAGTTGGATGGGACTGTTTTGTGCTTTCTGCAGCGATCTTTGTTGGGAAAATTTTTGTTGTTTTGTGTTCACCAAGCACTAACTATATATTATCCTTTTGCCAATAGGTTTAACGACTGAAGAGATACAACAATGCTTTTGGAGAGGTGCCCACTTGATCTCCTTGCTTTGATTATGTGTGCACAGAATGATGAAATCTATTGTTGACTCCTATACATTAACGTGAAGTGTATGTGGTTGGGGGCTTCTTGGCTGTGTGCTACATTTGGTACCAGCATCATTTTCTAATGAACATGATAGTACTGTTGAATGATAGACAGCATAGTACCACTAAGGTCATTAAGTCAACTGATCAAGTCACCACTGGTCTTGGTAGATTAGTACGACTAGTCTCGACAAGTTGTTCTTAGGCAGGAGGCATATTAGTATGATGGATTTCATTGCGCATAAGATCACACTCTTGCATCCAGTTGACCACCCATGTGGCCCCAACTTTGAATAACAATCACCATTGCTTTTTCAGTGTATAGATAGAAACAGAAGCTGCTGCCAGCAGGCTCTCCTTGCCGCCCTTTCCCTCACCCTCTCCCTCTTCCTCTCCCCTTCCTTCCAAGTTCGCACATGTGTCTGTGCGTAAACTTAAGATATCACTAACGGAAGCTTTGATTGTTTCATTTTTTATTCATATTGTTTTCTTTAAGAGAGACCTTAAGGATTGGAATATCTCTGAAGAGGTAGCTTTGGTTAGGAGCGCTGCCTGAACCGTGACCTTTGTGTCTTTTGGGTTTCATCTCTAGCCTACCCCAACTCGCTTGGGACAAAAGGCTATGTTGTTGTTGTTGTTGTATTGTTTTCCTTAGTTTTTTTCAAGTATCAACCATGGCAATTATGACATCAATTGTGAACTATTTCCTCCTTGATGCATTTCTTGCTAACAATTGCTTTATTCTTGGCATGTATAAAGGTAGTTAGTTTCATAGTTGACTTAATAGATCATAATAGAAGATTTATCTTTTTTTCATTTGTAGACTCGTTTTTTTCCTTGATTTTATCAAGCACCAACCATGACACTTGTGACATCAATTGTGAACTTTATTTTCATATTTGACCTATGTACTTATTTTCTCAATACATTTTTTTGATTCGCTGCATAATTTTGGGAAAACTAAAAGGAGTTTGATCAAAAGAAATAATAATAATAATTCGCCAGAACAATCATCTCTTTGGCCTGTGCCCATTGCTGCCTTAGTTTCTCAGGACACATTGATGTCCACAAGTCACTCAAATTGTATGGCATCTCAGTAGCTAGCGGGAGAGATGAAAAGGGTCTTAAGAGAGGAGGGAATGGCTGACCGCTAAGTGAAAATATAGATTAGTTTAGCATCAGGAGGGCAGTAGGCTGGCAGCTGCTGCTGTGTGGTGGTGGGGGTCAACACTATTGTGCGTGCAACCCAAGCTCACATGTCATAGGAAAGGGTATATTTAGATAAGGTATGGGGGAGAGATTGCCCCATTGTTGCAACCAGCTCATGGCAAATGGAATTACGGATAAATAAGGACAAAGTTTTGTAAATGGTTTACACTATGGAAACGAGCATTATTGAATGGAAGACCAAGGTCTAGGCAACAATCGGCGGGATATGGGACACTTTCAAATTTGAAAACACAGGTGCCTTTATTTTTTTATTTTATTTTATGGCTCTCAAGGGAATAACTGAATCAATTAATGTTTAACTGATCAGCCAAACTCTTCTTCCCTCATAAAATATCAGTTTACATTGATTTTGGTCTACTCCCAAATAAATCTGGGACATATATTATTTTTTGTATTTTCTTAGTGCTGGTTTCTCTTTCTTGATTTAAAAGTACCAATATATAAGATGATAGAAATATGCGAAAATAATATAGTACTTTTTGGGTTCTTTTTACCCTGCTTAGTTTAAGGAATAATACATTTTTGTAAATTGCATTCATTATTCATGCATTATGTATATAGTGTATTCTTGCCATATCTTTTCTGCAAAACCAACAGGTCTTAAGGCAATTGAGCAAGGTTAATGTAGCAACTACAAACTTTGTTTTATCATCTAGAAATAGCTTATGCTTAGATGCCTTCTGCCTTAAATGTGTGCAGGATTTGTGTGTGTGAGGGGCTTTGACAGGACGGTGAGGGCACCAAGGCCGCTTTATGCAAGGTTGCATTTTCCTGCCAGCAAGGTTGTTAGAGGCAAAAAGCCCGGAGCGGCAAGAGAGGAAGAATAATAATACATTGAAGAAATAGAGGAGCTAACCAGAAAGATGGATAGCCCATATTAAGGTGCTGACCCAATAAGTCGCCAAATCATTTCTAACCGAATGTCTTGCATCTGTAATGAATGCCGGTACCCTGCGCTGTGATGCTGATGTTATGTGGTGACATGACCCGTTAAATTAGGTTCCATCTTTGGTAACAGCCTGGCTGTTCTTGTCAAGCCACATTCTTTACTCCCGAAATTCAATATAGCAAATGAAAAAAAACATAGTGCATAGCCATCCGTTCTAATTGTACCGGTGTATGTGGTATCAGTTGTTGTACAACAGGATTATGAACCTTGCAGTACAATTGTCATACATGTTCTTTGATCGTAGTATAAACAATGTAAGCTTCATCAGCGGTTATTTGATTGTTTCAAATCAAAGGAAAAGCCTTTTCAATTCATACTGTAAACAAACTTTCTTTTCACTCTTTTTCTTTTGCCTGGAAAACTATTATTTCAACCTTTGGTGAACTGACGGTGTGTAGGAGAGTAGAGAATGAGGAAACACCTCTGGTTGGGGTGATCATTTGTATATACAGCCAATGGGTTTGGGATAATTGATAGATTAGGGTGCCAAACATATGTACAAGATATATAGGCAAGGATATCCAAGGGTCATGGGTCAATCAATGGAGGTCCTTGCTTAATGTAGATACTTAACCTAGAAGCAATCAATGGACTGCATTTACTTGCTTCCACTCATCCCACCAGTGCCACAAAATTGCAGCAACCTTAGGTTTAGCTTTCCTTCCAGTTACAAAATACAGTGCATAACCTCAGTCTTCCTCTGGTTATGAACAAACCTGGCATCTGGATCATTGCCAAAAGCCAAAATCATCATCAACATCATATCCAAATAAAGAAAAAGAAAAGGAAGCATCATCAGTAAAACATCTACACTGGGGGCAGGTCCTCATATCCAGGTCCCCAAAACATTCTAAAAGTTCCTGACAACAAGCAAAACATCTAGCCACTCCATTCACACCAATGAGAATGTTCCGCAGTTCTGCACAAAGCCAATTGAATCCTGACACCAACCCAACTGAAGTAAAATGGCATACCTACATAAACTAAAAACTACGATAATCTGAGACTGCAAACAGAACTACAGGACCATGAACTTTTCTTAATTCTATTATGACCTGATATATACTACATCTTTCCAGCAAGCAAGGAAAATTCAGCTATCCAAAGTGAGAAACCATTTGCAAGCTATCACACAAACCCAAGGTGATAAACAATCTCGTATACCTGAAATAAGTCATTCGGATTTCTCCAGTGCTACCACCAAAAATACATCCATTTCTATTATTTGATATTCCTATAAGAAATATGTGATACCATAAAAAATACCCACCATAATGTAGGATGACAAGATAAATTTTGTACAACCTGTGAAAAAACAGAAGTTGGTATGAACAAAGGATTACAGAACTGCAAGACTGCAACCAGAACTACCATACTCAGCTATTCCTAATTCTAGTATGACCTTTAGTGGTCTGATGTACCACTACATATGTTAAGCAGGTATGACAAATTGAACTATACGAAGTGACAAACCATCTCATACACCGGCTGTTATGGGCCAGGCCCAACCGGCCCATGCGCCCGAGCCGGCGCAGCCGCCGCCGATGATCACGTATCAACGCCGCCGTCGCACTAGTGGCTAAGATCTGGTCCTTTAGATATTTTAATTGTTTCCATAAATTAGTTGGTTTGTAAAAGGATATAAGTATCCCTAAACAATAGAGAGAGAATCAAGCAAGAACAATCATATCGCTCGGTTTCCCTCAGGGAGCTGGGAGACCCCCCAAACCCAAGCCGCCATCTCGTGAACAGTACCCGTGGGTACTGTAGCACCACGGGTAATGTAGCGCGGCAACGGCCGTCACTTCTTCCTCCACAATCCTCTCAATCCCACCTGCCTCCTCCCCCTTGCGCGACCACGGCGCCCAGAAGCCGTCGGGCGCGCATCATCCTCCGTCCTCCTCCTTCCCACACCTACAACCTGCGCCCACGCCTTGGTAGGGATCCAATTCCTATCAATCTGGTATCAGATATGCCAGGCGACAACAAGTCTGAGCCACCACCGCCGCCGCCAACCATGGAGGATCTGGCCGCCCTGTTAACCAAGCTGCTGAGCAGCATGGGCGACATGGAGGCGCGCATGGAGGCCCGCCTGACCTTGTTGGAGTCAAGGTTCGCGGCCGCCTTCCCATCGTTCACCGCCCTAGCCCCGTGCCTCCACAGCACCACGGCGAGGGCATCTTCTACGGGAGCGTAGATGGCACCCAAGCAGCGGCGCCGCCGCTGCCGGTTGCAGCGCGCTGCTGGCATCCAGTCGTCCCTGTAGCAGTAGCCTTGCCACAGCTCGGGAAGAAGAAGGCGTTTGCGTGGGAGGATGCCTGCCATGTGTTTGCAGCGGTGCGGCTGCAGGCTGCAGCACGCGGCCTCCTAGCGCGGCGTCGGCTGCAGAAGATGCGCTTGGAGATGCAAGAGGCGGCTTTGACAGCGATCGACCTCGGCAATTGGGGGCGCGACCTCATCAAATGGGGGCGCGACCTTGTCCCGTCGAAAGGCCACCAGCGCTCGTGCCAACTCGCCGTTGTCTTCAAGCGCGCGCTAGGTAGTGAACTCCAATTCTACAGCAGCGATAAGGGAGGCGCTTTCCTCCTTGTTATCGGCGGAGGCACATCGCCTAGCGCCATCACGTTCCGTCACCGGCCGCCACGAGGACGTCTCCGCTGGTCACTATTGCGACTAATTTCCGGTGGCGATACCTGTCCTCCCCTCTCGTTCCGATGGTCTCCATGGGATCCAGGCGGCTACTTACGTGCAGGTCCAGCACAAGGAGGGTGTCCGCCGTATCTTCAAGAGTCAAAAATAAAGAATTTCAGTTTATTTAAAATAAGCCGAGATGTAAAAGGCTTGTTCTTAGGTTTTCGTTTTGCGTCTAGTGGAGTCATTGTTAGCGTCATCGTTAGGTTGCAGCTCGAGGACGAGCTGCATGTCCAGGTGAGGTGTAGTGTTAGAGGAGTCAAGGGGCTATTGGGCCTTAGCCCATTAGGGTTAATTAGTCGCTTGCTTAGGGGTGAAGTAAACCTCTCTATATAAGGAGAGGAGATGTATCAATCTAATCAAGCAAAATATTAGAAGGAAATCCCTTCTCTCTTGCCGGCCATGGGCGAAGCCCCGCAGCCGGCGTTCCCAGCGCCCCAACCCTAGCCGCCGCTCTCTCGGCCTCGCAGCCTCCTCCTGTGAACAGTTCCCGCGGTACTGTAGCATAAAACCCAAGGTGATAAACCATCTAGTATATAACCAAAATGAACTAATTAGCTTGTCCTAGATGTCATAGATTTAAAAACGGAGGGAGTAGCAAAATAAATATGATTTCTCCAGTGTTGCCAGTAAATACATCATTTTCCATTTTTAAGCAAGCATGACAAATTCAAGAATCCAAAGTCAAAGTGATAAACCACCTTGTGCACCTGCTGTCACATAAACCCGATACTTGGAACAGGTCATTTTGGTTTTTCCCAAGTTGCCACCAAAATACATCCAATGCTATTTTAGATACTTCTGTCATGAATTACAGCATAGGAAATATACCCAAGTTATTAGAGCAACAGAATGCACAATGCCAACATAGGAAATATACCCAAGTTATTAGAGCAACAAAATGCACAATGCCAACGTAAACCTGATACTAGACCGCCCGACCCGACAAACCCGACCCAACCAATGTATGGATTGGGCTCGGACCAAATTTTTTAACCCAAAACTCAGAAAAAATCCAACCCAACCCCCAAAATTATACATAATAAAAAAGGTTTTACCTGACCCAACCGTGTGCCGAGCCGGGCCGGGCTCACGCCAAAGAAAAAACCTGCAGGTTCCTTTTCATCTGACCCGAACCCGACCCGACATGACGGATGATCAAGTCTATGCCAACGTAAGTATTATTAAACCATTGAAAAAACACACGAACTTGGCATGCAAAGCCATGCTCATGGTGGTGATTTTGCAAGGCTGGCTCAGATATCAAGAGTAAATAAGCATCACTTCCATTCTTTCATTATACAATTTGCTACAATACAGGAAAGACCATGTATCCATTTTATAAAAGTCACAGGTCTACTAAAAATCACCAAGGAGGGGTGGAACCCTGCCTCGTTGACGGAGACCGGGATCCAAGGCCGGGATCTCTTGAAAACCTTGTCTTGGGAGTGCTTCCAGATGGGGTTGAACCTCTGTAGCTTGCACGGAGAGACTCATCAATGGTGTTTGAGGACTTTGCTGACTTTGAGATGGCATTCTGCACAAACTTCTGTGCTGCAGGTGAGAGGGTTCTGGGGCTTGCACTGCCTCCCCTCACAGGGGATGGTAATGGTGGCTTCTGGAAATTTTTAGAACGCTCCTTTATCTTCCTTGCTGCATCCCTCGAAAGCAGGTGTGCCTTCACATCGCGAGCAGGAGGCAGTGGGATCTTGAAATGTGCTGTCTCACTACCCCCAGAACCACCTGGTGTCTCATCAGGATCCAACCTTAGTGGTGTTCCATCAATTTCACCCCATGTCATGAATGGTGACTCATCCACACCAGGTGCAGGTGATGGTGTCCTCACAAAACTATACCCATTGTTGGCCTTTTTGTCTGACTCGAGGTAGAACGGGTTCGGCGTCTTCCTCAGATCCTCCAAATCATACTTCTTGGCCTTGTCAGGATCATGGTATGCCATCCCTCCTGGAGTGGAGCCTGCAACTGGTGCATACAATATGGCAGCCTCTTCCTCCTTGGGCCTTGCACCATCAGCCATGGATCTCCCATGTAACCTTGTATTTGATTTGTCAATCTCCTTGGTCATCCCCTTGATACGCTCTGCACGCTCCTCCTCTGTGAGAGGCGCCTCTCCACGGTCTGCCGGGTAGTACATGAGCAGGTTCTTCGCTGTGAACTTGGCGCCCTCCAGCGTGCTCGGTGGCTGCCCTGATGTGCCATACCCATCTGTTATCCTGTCGCGGTTGGCGTCCTCCAACAACGCGGTGTTCTTCGCCTCGGCAGGCTCCAGGAGGTGGGCGTAACGCTCGTGGCGGCGGTGGTTGACCTTCTCGAGGATGCGGGAGAAGGACTCGTTGTCCTCGCTGGTGAAGCGGCGGAAGAAACCGTCGAGGGAGAGCGCAGCCGCGATGTCCTCATCCTCCTCCTCGGGGGTGCCAGCGGCGCCGGCAACAGAGCCGGCTGGTGTGGTGAGGAAGGAGGGGGAGCGGAGCGCGGTGGAGGTGGCCGGCGTCGGGGTGGGGATGGGCCCCGTCCCCTGGCGCTGGAGGCGGCGGCGGCGGTCGAGGATCTTGAGCTGCGCGTCGCGGAGGATGAGCGGGTCGCGGGAACGCACCGCCTGGAGCCAGTCGAGGCGGTCCCGGAGGCGCGGGAGGTCCGGGAAGAAGTCCCGCTCGATGATGCGCTCGATTGCCGCGACGTAGGTGTCCTCGTCGAGCACCTCCGGGCGGCGGCGCTTCAATGAAGTGGTGGCGGCGGCGGCGGAGGCGGAGGAGGGTGTCAGGGAGGGAGGGCGCGGGGAGGAAGGCGCGGGGGAGGGTGACGGCGAAAGGTTGCGGGGCGAGTGGCCCGGCGAGCGGAGCATTGCGGCGGCGGTGGCGGCTGCTGCGGCGTGGGGGCTAGGGTTAGGGATTTGGGAGGTCAGGTAATTGGGGATCGGTGAGGGGGAAGGACGAAGGAGACGGGTTGTGTTTTCGGAAATTCGGTGAGCCGTGACAGTACGTCGACAGACACGGTTGCTCTGGGAATATTTGCTGCGCCAAACAGAGTATACCTTCTGAATAGGTTCTCTCTTCTTTTACTAGTATACTCGTATCTTTAAAAGGTGTTTATGTCTTGACTAATAGTATTTATGTTTGGATGAATTAGTGCTAAAATTTAGTATTTTTCAATATTAGCATTTTAGATTCAAACACCGTCTGAATAGGTTTCTTCGGCAGGTATGTAGTTAATGATTCCACTAAAAAATACAATAGTTGTGTTGCAATAGGAGAAAAGAAAATTTGGCAAGCATCAAAACTTAGTGAGCATCATAAATTGCACAAAAAAACCCAAAACTCAACTTAACTCGGTCCATTATACGACTTTCGAATCATTACTGTGCAGCTCAATTCCTTACTAAAAAATATTCATCTCTAGATGAACTTATTTGCGGTTTGTGCTGCTGTTTATGGGCTTGTGTGATTACGGGTGATGTGGGTGGATGCTATAGCTTGGCTTGGGTGTCGGCTGCTTGTTTGCTGCTTCTACTTGGAGGCATGCATCAATCCTCGCTGCTTCTTGTTGAGTACTCCCTTCATCTCAAAATAGGAGTTATTTTAGAAATCCTATGATAAATTAATAAGAATATGAAATGATCATATTTGTCCCTCTTAATTACTCATGGCACTAATTAATTTTTGCATGCACATGCACTTTCTAAATATGGTAAAATGACTTACTTTCTGGGACAAATTTTGAATTCTAGTTGTCTCGATCTTCTTCATCTAGCCACAAGACCCCATGTCATGTCTCATATGTAATGAATTCCTTCATCACATTATATGAGTATAGCATCAACGCTTAGTCATTTCTCCACAATAGCATGTTGCTCATATTACTGTCTTGTGGAGTAATTACTTGTGTATTTCAGTATAAATACTTATTATTCCACCTAAATTCTCACTCAATTATCAAAACTAAACGACGGCTTTTCAAAGGCAGCGGGAGATGGCCATGGAGGGGGACGGCGGCAAGAGAGGACGGCGGCAGATGGGATGGTGCAAACATAGGAGGTGGCGGGATGGTGCTGACAGAGGAGGGAGAAGGTGGGGAGGACACGGTGGTGCGAGAGGAGAAGAGGAAGAGCTCACGTGGGCCTGTAGCCCATCGTATTTACCTTTTCTTACATGGACCGTAGCTAGATCGGTTCACCAATCTCCAAACATGCCTTCTAACCATGTGAGGCAACGTCCGCCATTGTTATATTCGGCGCACGTGACATCGGGGCAACTTTGAATTACGCAGCAGCTGGCTCAGGCTTATCTCCAACAATGACACCCAAAATACAAGACTCATTCTATGTTTGCATAGCCCTACAGGCAAAGGGTTCAATACCCATTTTTGGCCTCCTTGAACAACAAGACCCAAAAGAGAACCCCAAAAGGGTCTTCAGGAGAGAGGATACTAAAATTTAGGTTGTGCCTCTCCTGGTACGCAAAACAGATCTCCCATATAAGTACTATGTTGGAAGCTAAAACAGTACCGTCGAAGATGCATTTTAGATTTAGGCTTCGTTTGTGTTTTCAAGTAGTGTTACATCGAATGTTCGGATGCAATTTGAATGTTTAGATGCCAACTTAATCTAAAACTAATTGTATAAGTTGCAATTAGGGTGCTAGACGAATCTATTAAGTATAATTAATATACAATTAGCAGATGATTACTGTAGCAAGTGATGATAAAATGATGGACTAATTAGACTTAATAGATTCGTCTCGCGATTAAGTCACGACTTATAAAATTAGTTTTGTAGTAAGTTTATATTTAATACTTCTAATCTATACTATAAAGATCGAAAATAATTGAAAACTTTTCTCATCTAAATTGGACCCACCGTACCCCTCATGCTGGAATCGTGTGTCAGGACTGACGGAGGTGGGAGGGGGTGGATACCTATACAAATAGCATGTTGAGGAGTGTTTCCGTCCAAAACCCAATCTTTTTGTCACCATCCCGTTTACCCGCCGGCGTACCCACCCGAATTGTCAACTGTACCATCGACAAGTTCCGGCCTCGCTGTTGTGAGCGCGTCCCACTAGGTGCTTGACCGCCTGGGCGCCTGCCCGACGACGCTGGGGCGCTCGGCCTTGCGGCTTGGGCAGGTGATGTGCACGAGGAAAACCGGCTAGCAATGGCCGGCGGCGTGCAGCAGCACCGTCCGGTGGCGAGGCCTGGAAACAAGCGTGGAAACCACACGAACGCGCAAGAACGGGTGGAGCATGAGCATCACTGAGTCGAGGGGAGTCGATTTTTATACCTAGATCGAATGGACAAGAGCCGGAGGTGGGAGTTCGACAGTGAGGGCGGAGTTACTGTTTATAGGGGGTTCTTATGGTCTGGAAGTTCGATCCCGGCCATGGAGGTCGCAGCTCAAGGGGGAAAGAGGAGGAAAGGGAGGTAGGAAGGTGATGGAGTTGCGGATGGCGGCGATTTGATTTTGGTGGTCGGAATTAGGCGAATTTGACCGGCGCGTTGCTTGTTGGAGCTCGGTTGCGCCTGACCAGAGGAAGAAGAAAGAGTAGGCAGCCAGAGAGAAGAAGAGAAAGGAAGGGCAAATGGATTGATGGGGGATTAAGGGCGTGTTTAGTTCCGAAAAAATTTCACTTCGAAATTTGTGACTTTCCCTTTGGACACTTGCATGGAGCACTAAATGTAATTAAATAACAAAACTAACTACATAGTTTGGATGTACACGACGAGACGAATCTTTTGAGCATAATTAGTGCATGATTAGCCATAAGTGCTATAGTAACCCCCATGTGCTAATGATGCGGTCAAAGGCCTCAAAAGATTCGTCTCGCGGTTTCCAAGTGAGTTCTGAAATTAATTTTTTAATTAGTGTCCGAAAAACCCTCCCGGCATCTGGTCAAACCATTGACGTGACACCCAAATTTTTTTGTTTGGGAACTAAACGGCCCCTAAGATAAGTAGATCGATACAATGAACGAGGATAACCAGAATGGAAGGATCTCTGCCTTGATTGCGTGACGCGCGGCAGTCGCCGTGACCGATGGCCGGTCGCGGGAAGCGAGGTTCGCCGGGCGGCGACGCGTGGTGGGGCGGGGTGGGCATGGGGAAGCTTCGCACGGCCGGAGTCGTGGCTGCGTGCGAGCAAAGCAAGCGGAGCCGAGCCGAGCAGAGGGTCTGAGCTAAGGCTAGCTCCAACGGTGCCCCCCCATCCGTCCCCCCACCCCATATCCGGGGAGCTATAGGGGGAAATCCGATCCAACGGTTCCCCCTATAGCTCCCCTATATACGGGGGGAGTTGAAACTCTCCCCATATATAGGGTGAGTTCCAACTCCCCCTATATCTCTAATCACATCGTTTCTTCACGATATTAATCCCGTTTGAGCCCCGTAACATGATGATAATGTGTATTATGACAATACAAATACTGTATGATTTTTTTTAAATTCAAAAACATTAAATAAATAGTTAGTTAATGAGTGATAGTATATAGGGGGAATAGATATGGGGGAATGGTTGGAGAGAAGGAGTTATAGGGGGAGGAATTTTTTGGAAGGAGGTAGTAAAATATAGTAAATAATACGTTTGGGGGAGTTAGATGGGGGGAATGGTTGGAGATAGCCTAAGGAAGCAGCAGAGCGAGCGGAGCGGAGCGAGCTGGAGGGAACGAACCGAGCCAAGCATGCCAAGGCGAGCCAAAAAGGAGAAGACCAAGTAGGAGTTCATCGTGCCGGATTTGAATCAGTTTCTATTTGAAAGCTTTACAAAGGATCATAGATAATAAAAATTTGGCAGAATTTTACTATTTTTCATATTTTGAAAATTTTAGTAAATTGCAAACACAACATGAACCCTTATTAAAAGTATTTTAAATAAAATTTATCAACACATGGATTAAAATGATAGAAAATTTTATTCAGTGGTTTTACGTATGCATATTTAATGCTAATAGATAATGATGATGCTAATTGTATGCTTAGCTCTAACACAAAGTGATTAACACCTGGGTGTCACAACAGGTGGACCCGGAAGAAGCGAAGTCTGAAACCATGTAGAATTGGTGCTCGATGACTAATGTTATATATCTATATCTATTACTAAAAAAATATATTCTATACTAAAGCGAGTAAACTTTTTACTTAAATTTTTGGTTTGGTCCATCTCGTATTATTGACAGATGGGCATTAGTCTATCCCGTATGCAAGTCGGACCAACCCCTCTGTCCATGGCTCAATCACGTAGATCTTTATAACTATACCTATTACTAAAGCGAGTAAAATGTTTACATCTAAATTTTTGATTTGGTCATTTGGTTTGGTCCGTCTCGTATTATTTACCGTAGAAGGAAACATGCTAAGTCAAAAGTCTATTGGTTTTAAAAAAAATATGTATAGTGTAATAAATAAAGTAGTACAATTTCCACCTAAATTTTTTGCGTTTGGTCCATTTATATTTTTGATTTGATTCACATTATGTCATTGACAGGTGAACTTTACTCTATCACGTATGTAAGTCGGACTATCCTTTCGTCCACAACTCGATCAAGTAGATCCCTTCAAATTAACGCACGAGTAATTATATCGGAATTCTAATTAGACCTGGACAAATCAATCGAAATCTACGACACTAATTTAATGGTTCATATATGTTCGCGCAGGCATTACTACGTGGTTTAAAGACTCGGATAAATAACATGACTACAAAAGAGACTGTTGCAGAGATTTGCAAATATAACTTATTATCTATAAAAGATCCAAACAAAGTATAATTAAAAATGATCAAAACACGTGCGTGCCGCACATGCACTTTACTAATTGATGATGTTTAAATATGACATTTGATGAAACTTATGACTTAAACTGAAAACCAAACCCGACGGCCTTAAACATGCAATTTGACGAGTCACCTGTTGAAGACAGTCTACAAGGCCCGAACTGGCTGGCAACTGGCACCCAGCACCAGCAGGCTGCAGGCATGCCGCGCCACGGACGTCTGATGTCAGTCAACAGTCAACATTTCGCCCAGCTTGTACAGAGAGAGAAAAAAACAGAACAGGTTGATCTACAGCCGTCCGTGCGACGATCCGACGGCCTAGCTGAGTCCAGCTGGAACCCAGCATTTACCTCGTCCGGCGACTCAGACAACCACCGCCGTCTTCCTTCGGGCACCCAGATGAGATCTCTTTCCCCTCCGTTCTAGACATCGCCGGATGGCGGATCGCCATCCCACCCACAATGCGATGAAGTGCCACTCGGTGGCCGCGCTCTGGTCGCCGTCGCCTCCGTCCCACCACGTCACCGCAGCCGTCGCCACCCCGGCCGCGCTCTTCACCGGCGCCGCCGACGGCACCGTCCTCCACTGGCCGCTCGCTACCGCCTCAGCTTCCGCGTCCCCGCGCCCGTCCTCCCTCCTCTGCGCCCACGCCGCGGCCATCGTCGCCCTCTGCCCGCTCCCGTCCCCGGCCTCCCTCCTCGCCGCCTGCGCCGCGGGCGTGCTCTCCCTCTTCTCCGCCTCTGCGCCCCTCCGCTGCCTCCGACGCCGCTCCCTCCCGCCCTGGGCCGGTTCGCCCTCCCTCGTCGCCCCGCTCGCGTCCACTTCCACCTCCTCCAGCCCCGGCGTCGCGATCCTCTGCCACGCCCCCGATGACGGCGGCCACCGCCACGTGTCGGCTGTCGTGGTCGTCGACGCGCGTACCCTCACCGTCCTCCACACCGCTTTCCATGGAACCCTCTCGGTCGCTACGCCGAGGGCGATCGCGGTCTGTGGCTGCGGCGATGAAGCAGTCAGCGTCGTGCTAGCTGATGTGGAGGGGCGGGCGCAGGTGGTGCCCGTGGCCAAGGGTGTGGCTGCCGAGGGTGACTCGCTAAGGCGGCTCAGCGTGAGCTCGATGTCCAGTGTCGCGTCTGCGGAGATGGCGGACGGGAGGGTGGAGGCTGTGGCGTTGTCTCATGATGGGAAGGTCGTGGCGTTGGTGCTGAAGACGAGATGCTTGTTTAAATGTGTGGCAGAAGGGGTTGTGCTGGGTGAGATGTCTCTGCTGGGTACTCCTCTTTGCAAGGATGATAAGGGAGAGGAGAACGGATGCTCTATTGGAGGTTTTTTCCTCCGTGGTGAGGAGTGGAATGCTTGTGCTCCAGAAAATGGCATTGTGGTCAGGAGCTTGGTGTTGTGGAGTAGCAGTGGCGCTGCTGCAGTGTACAGAGTTGTGGTTGGTACCTCATCCTTTGAGTCTGAGGCAGTGTGTGAAATTCCTGACATCTTGTCTATGCAAGGAGAGGGATTGGAAATTAAGTTTTGCCAGTTGAACCAGCATCTTGTTAGGGTGGAATCTTGCTCCTATAAGGTTGCTGGGTCATTGTTGTGGAAACCAAAAATCTCCTTATGGTCTCTAGATCAGTTAGAGCTAGGTATATCAGAAAATAAACTACCTTCAAGCAAATTGCTTCGAGAAGGTGGTGTTCAGGTAGAAGAATTTAGGCCGGAACCCTCTCATTCTCACTCTGATATTAACAGTGGAGTGGAAATGAACTCTCAGGTGTGCTCATCAGACAGCAATAATTTGGAAAGGTATGGAAGGACTGTGTCTTCGTCAATGGTACTTTCTGAGGATTCATATGCTCCATATGCTGTAGTTTATGGTTTCCACAATGGAGACATTGAAGTTATCCGATTTCTGAATGTATCACCTGCTACTGCAAAATTTGGTGGTGGAGGGATTTACCCACATATTTCTGAGAGGTTCTTTTTGGGTCACAAGGGAGCAATTCTGTGCTTAGCTGCACATTACATGCATGCCCGCACTGATTCTAGAAACTTTCACCGAGCACTCATTTCAGGGAGTTCAGATTGTACGATTCGTGTCTGGGATCTAGATGCTGGCACCCTTCTTTCTGTGATGCATCATCATGTTGCCTCAGTTAAGCAAATCATACTACCGCCGGCATGGGCTTACCACCCTTGGGATGACTGCTTCCTTTCTGTTGGAGAAGATGGCCTTGTGGCGCTTGTTTCACTTGAAACCATGCGTGTTGAGAGGATGTTTCCTGGTCATCCTGGTTACGCATCGATGTTAGCTTGGGAGGGAGTAAAAGGGTACATAGCTTGTTTATGCCGGAATCTCCACACTTGTAATGATGCAGGTAATGGATTATATATTTGGGATCTGAAATCTGGTGCTCGAGAGCGAATTATCAGTGGTACAGCCTCTCAGTCAGCGTTCGAACACTTCTGCAGGGGTATATCAAAAAATGCAGTTACTGGCAGCATTTTAGGTGGAACAACTTCAGCATCTTCTTTACTTGTTCCAATTTTTAAAGACACGAGCCACCTTTGGTCTCATGCTGGTAAAAAGGGTCATGATATTTCATCTGTGTCAACCAACCATAATAATGAAAGTACTGTTTCTGTGACTGTAAGTGGCCATACAACATATGATTTTAAGGGAAAGACACCAGCTCCAGATGAAGCTCGTGTATTCCATGGAGGCAATTCTGTATACAGTTCAGAAAAGGCTGTTTCTTCTCACAGCATCCACAAAAGGATAAAGTGCCCAATAAAGTGCTCTTGCCCCTATCCTGGCATTGCTAGTGTGAGATTTGACCTTACAGCAATAATGTCCACTCAAGGAATGACAAACAGCAATACTGATAAGCTGAGAGGTCATCTCCATGGTGAGAATGCTAAAGAAACTTTGCAGCCTGGAATGCTAGATGGGGTTCATGAAATGGATAGCCCCTCTAGAGAGTCACTGGAAGGGCGTTTACTTCGATTTAGCCTCTGTTTTCTGCATTTATGGGATGTTGACTGTGATCTAGACAAATTACTTGTGGATGAGATGCAAGTTTGCAAGCCAGAAGGCTGCCATATAGCAACAGGGGTGGTAGGGGATAGAGGCTCATTTACATTGATGTTCCCTGGCAAAGATGCCACTCTTGAGGTAATTTTTTGAGGACATAACCCATTTGCATGTCAAAGCATACCTGAAGTCTGATTGTGTTGTTTTTGCTTGTTTCAGCTTTGGAAGTCTTCAGCTGAATTTTGTGCCATGAGGTCACTGTCTATAGTTTCTCTTGCTCAACGCATGATTACATTATCTCGTTCTTGTACAAATGCTAGCAGGTATTGCTTCATTTGTCTCTTCTCCCCCATTGATCTTCATGTTTTCTCACAATTCTAGATTGCCATATTTGTTTGGTGTGCTGGAGCATTCAGAAAAAGCTTGACATAACAACCTCAAATGCTTTGGACACAGCTAAAATGTGCCATGTTTGGGTAAATCTTTCAGTAACCAGTGCTGCATTCTAGTTTAGATTCCTAAGATCTATCTGTTTACCTGACCTCATGAACAACCTGGGTCATCGAATAAGCCTAGACCTAGACCCCCCAAGACCTTTAGCACCAGCCAAGCCCCGGAGGTGAGCCTTATCTTTGAGATTTGGCTTGACCCTCTCGGATACAAAGCGAAGTGCCATCAAAGACATCTATTATGATGTCTCCAAAGGGTGTGGGCACCCAAAATGATGAGACTATTGATCCTCTTCGTGTGGGTTTTATTCACCATTTCTTTATTTATTGTGAAACCAACATCCAAATTCAGTAAAATTTATATTAAAAGAACTTAGATAAAGTCTTCTTCCCAAGCATACTTCCTTTTACCAACAACATGTTAGTTTCATTACTTGAAGGGCATAAGATATCTGGTATTGAAGTTGGAGGTTGAAAATCTGACTTCAACAACAGATTAGGAGTGTAATATTGACTTTGCCGCAATGTCTAAATTCATTTATAAGGGCAGTCAAGTTGTTGCAAAAGTTTCATGTTTATCTATTTAAGTTGCATTGTGTGTCAAGAGTTAAGCCAAAGGGTGCTTAGCCTAGCGGTTAAGACACTCGAGCGGCACTCCACAGGTTCTGAGTTCGAATCCCCGTGGGAGCGAATTTCAGGCTGTAGTTAAAAAAAATCCTCTCGCTGGTCCTGTGTGCCAAAGCACTGGTTTAGAGCCGGCCCAGGTTGGCCTGAGGACCATGTATGGCCCAGGCAATTCCCAGGGGTTACGATTCCCAGTGTCAGGGCGGGGTTAGGGTTCGGAGATTTTCTCAGTCGGGGAATCCGAGGCTTCTTCTTAGCTTAATACCGGTGGGGCGGTCTTTCCCCACCCGGCCGAGTTTTTTTTTTTTGTGTGTGTGCCAAGAGTTAACTTTCCATGGAAATTCTATTGACGTCATCACCAGATTGTTCTCCTTTAGGTAACTTTGAGTAAACGAGGCGACGGGTGGAACTATGGTGTCTTACTATGCATATAATAGTGAACTGGTTGTGTTGCATCATATTTTGAGTTTCTTTAACATAACATCTTTTTATGGTTGGGAACCAGGGTTATAGTTAGACTCAAAATGACCCTGGTGCACACGCATTTGTATATAAGGGAACGCATACAAGTTTAAAAGTATTTTTGGTGAAAATAGATCGAGTACATGGAAACTTTTGCTTCATCCTTGTGCCTGTGCACCTGGGTAGGCCAATGTAGCTTCACCCCTGAGGGAACTACATTATAGTTCAGCTGATAGATTACTCTGATGGATGGATATAATCCTTCGAATATGCCAAACCCCTGCTTTTGTTTATAGTATAAATGAACAAAGACACTTCCTATAGTCTATAGTAGAAGGTAGCCAGTATCATTTTAAGGTTAGATATGCTTTTTTGTACAATGAAAGTAGATGATTCGGAATTCACTTGCTTGTATTTAGGTAGTCATCTTGTTTTAAAATATTTTTCATGAATGATTGCATACCTTGGAATGACCTGGGATCAGTAATTATGAAAAATAATCTTGACATAGGGTATGATGCCATTTGCCGTCCCACAGAATTTCAATTTAAATCATTACCTTTATGACGAACAATAAAAATGACTAATATCATTCGGGGGTGAAATAGTCCAGTTTCTTGAACGCTTGGTAGCTGTTAGTATAATAACTTGAATTCATGCCTGTATTACACTTATCTTTGCCTTTGTCTTGTTTCAGTGCCTTGGCAGCATTTTATACAAGGCATTTTGCTGAAAAGGTTCCGGATATAAAACCTCCATCCCTTCAGGTTATTTACTTTTGTCTGCTTCGCTATTTTGTTGCAATCTTTCAACCTTTTAGTACAGAAAAATTCCACTACATATGTTTATCATATGGAAAAAGAAGTAAAATTGGAGACCATCCTACTGTCATATTGGCCTTTTATGGGATACATAACAATTTGTTGATTCTAGGATGTAACTGGCTCAGTTGATGTTCTAAATCTGATAATATGACCTGGTTGGTTTGGTATGCTTACCTGAGTTGATTTCTAAGTGACTAAACAATATCCACTGGGTTAACTTTTTTGCATGAAGTGATTATGGAACACATTTAGGGGTGTAAAGTACTTGGTCCCTTAGTGCAGTCAGTTCCTAACTCCTATTTAGTATCCAAATATTCATAATGCTTTGATGATACATTTAATATAAAATATATGTTTTTATTTTATTTTGATAGGATAACTTGTAAATATGATAAACTTCTAATTTTAAATTAAATGGTATTATCATTTTGACTCAGTACTTGTTTTGTGTCATGTGTTACACTTTCAAATTTACTTCTTTGTTATAGGAGATGAATTTATTTGGATTCAGTATGTATAATCATATTTATGTGTGTATCTATATGTTTCATAATTATATGATAGCACATCTGCATGCTAGCAAATATAAGGTTTTAGGAGGGGAATCCAACTAACTGGTAAATGTCTTACAGCTTCTGGTGAGCTTTTGGCAACACCCTTCGGAACATGTGCGAATGGCTGCACGTTCCTTGTTCCACTGTGCAGCTCCCCGTTCTATTCCACAACCACTAAAGATGCATAAAAAGAAAGCTCCTGATGCCCTCTTGTCTTCATCAGATAATATGAATGATTTTATCTCTGCTGTGCAGAGTGCTTCTATTTCTAGTTATGGGGAGTTGAAGGCAGATGGTGGAAATGTTGACAAAGATGATAGTGACACTGCTAATATGATCTCATGGTTGGAATCATTTGAAAATCAGGAATGGCTATCTTGGATAGGAGGCACAAGTCAGGATGCTATGGCATCAAATATCATAGTTGCAGCTGCTTTGGTTGTTTGGTATCCAAGTATTGTAAAAGCTAAGCTTGCAAGTTTAGTTGTTAGTCCACTAATCAAGCTAGTTATGTCAATGAATGATCGCTACAGTTCAACTGCAGCTGAACTTCTAGCAGAGGGAATGGAAAGCACTTGGAAAGCATGTTTAGGTTCTGAAATCACTCATTTTATGAGTGACATCCTTTTTCAAATTGAGTGCCTAAGTACTGCACCTTCAAGCAGTGTCATACATAAAACTGCAGTTGCTGTTACAATGCGGGAAGCATTGGTTGGCACCCTTTTACCAAGCTTAGCAATGGCTGATGTAACAGGGTTTTTTAGTGTGATAGAAAGCCAAATTTGGGCTACTTCGTCTGATTCGCCTGTTCATGTTGCATCACTCAAAACTCTTACCCGTGCGGTTCGAGGCGCTCCAAAAGCCTTGGCTCCTTACCTCGAAAAGGTTAGAAGTGTTTCGACCTTCTGGTGATTGTTATAATCATTAAAAGAATTATTACGGTCACTGTACATTGTATCACATGTGAGCCTTTTATTTGCTCAGAAGTCATAAACACTGATTATGAGGTATCTGTTAATCTGAAGCATGTTTTACAGAAAATGGTCATCTTGCAGCTGTTATCTTTCAATTTCTTGCTCAAAATGTATAAATCATTCTTTGTTGATAGTTACTGAAATTTATTCTGACGTCTGCTGTGTCTTGTTAAATATGTTACCACTGCAAAGATTATAACTGCTATTATTACCTGTGCATGTTAGAACCTTTTAATATACTTTTGAATATATGTATTTACCTGTGTATGTTCCTTTGTAGTTTGTTTAACATCTGGCTTCAGTAGATCTAAAATGTTTTAGGTGCAAGATGAATTTTGGGATCCTAGTTAAGTTTTAGGGAAAACAATTAGGATTTACTCTCAGTTCATAGAATCTATCCTTTTTTATTTCTTTTTGATGGTGGTGGGGGTGTGGGGTGTTCTTGACCAAATTCTTATGTTTGAACAAGGTTATATTCCATCCAAAATCGATTAACTATGGTAAAGATAAGAGGCCGTTTAATTACATATGTTTTGCAGGCATCTACCTTATTTTTCACAAACTGATAATTATGTCCTTTACTGCTGTAACACTTGTTTTCATTATAACTCCTTAAGAGTTTGTTAATTTACTAAAACAGTATGCTCTGTAGTTCTTAAAGTTGAATAATTGTGCAGGCAATCAGCTACATCCTACACACTATGGATCCAAGCAATTTAATAATGCGTAAAGCTTGCATTATTAGTTCAATGATGGCTCTAAGAGAAATGGCACGTGTATTTCCGATGGTTGCTCTCAATGAATCGATGACACGATTAGCCGTTGGTGATGCTATTGGAGAGATTCGTAATGCCACAATTCGAGTATATGACATAGAAAGGTACATAGGCTTTCAAATTACTAAAATTTATTTTCTTATGCATCTTTTCTCTCTCTCCATTGAATATGTCTCTATGCTACTAGATGATTATTGCATCCTGCTAGGTCTCCAGAAATAGTGTACAACACATCTCTCTGCTCATATTGTGTTGTCAAATGAGCCATTAAAATATGAGATTGCCCTTTTGGCCAGTAACTTTGGAAGAAAGAGGATCAAATTTGGATAGATCACCTCTGTTTTCTTTTATGAATTTAAGTTAGGCCATTATAGGAAAATCTCAGTGTTCTTTGGGTGCTAGTGGGATTGGTACCTAATGGAGTTATCGCCAATACGTTGTGAATCTGGTCAATGTTTGATAGCATTTGTGTTTTCTCTTTTGGTGTTGAATTGACTAAATACATATATAGTTTGTACCTGGCGACAGGCTTCGGACGTTTGATTGTTTTCTTGCATATGCAATATAGCTACATATCATTTCATTTAAGAGTAACCGTGAGCAACTAACACTTTACATTAGAAACTGTGAGCAACTAAGGGCAGAAAAACGACCAGAAACCGCAAGAGCTAGAACCAAGAGAACCTTGATGGCTCCTCGTAACAAACCTTGGAGATCTTTAGCCCAGGCCGCAGACCAAAAATTTCCCTCCTAAAACTGTCTGGATCATTGAACTCACATTCGGAAGAGTGCTATCGAAGACATTCGTTTGACCCATAAGAATTTACTTGGATTCCCAAGATCCTCAACTGTTATGGCTGATTTTATATTGTGATGATCTGCCACTTCATGATTCAGTCAAATTTTGTCCTTTTTATTAAGAGGCTTATGTCTACCTACACAACGTTCCTTTAACATTTTTTTTGAATGAAAATGTTCCTTTAACTTTTGTGCCCCAGCTTTTACCTTTCATATTTGTATGACTTATGGCATAGTTTTTTTGGAATTCATTGGTAGCCTTCAGTTCATTGGTTTATCAAGAATGCTAGGAGAATAAATTAGTTGGTGTCTTCACATACTGCTAGAAGACATTGGAAATATTTGATGATTATTCATTATGTTATTTGGAGCCTGGGCAAAGAAGGTTGTGCTAGGCTTCCTGAGCCAACATAAACAACACCCAGGTACCTTTTAGGAGATGAAACCCAAAAGTGTAACCCTCTGAGCGACATGCCCTCTTCTTGGTGGCTCTTGTTAGGTTTCATCTCTAGCCTACATGCTTGGGAAGAAAAGGCTATCTTTACTTTCTATTATTTTTATCTGAAGCATTTCATATTTTGATATTGATGTTTTTTTATAGTATGGAATTAATGCTACTCTCGTAGTCTTGTGGTATGTTTCCTTGCACAATCTTTAACTGGAACACATTTTTTAACTGTTTTGTTCTTTTTTTCTTTCTTTGCAGTGTCACAAAGATAAGAATTCTTGATGCATGTGGACCACCAGGTCTTCCAAGCTTACTCACAGGATCATCGAATACAATGGCAACCATACTGATATCAGCTTTGAGTTTCTCACCCGATGGAGAGGTTTGACATTACAATTAATATATTCCCTCCGTTCCAAATTAGAGGTGGTTTTGGGTTTTCTAGATACATAATTTTTTTCTGTAGAATGTTTTGAACTAAAACTATACGATTCGTTCACCTCGTGCTGATTTAATGTTGCCGTCAAAGTTATTTGACAAATTTATCCAGTCCATATCATGGATGCTAGAGTAAGTATTTACTTCTGATATCATCTGTGGGCACTTTACATTTGAATGGTCTCTAATACCATATCATGTAACTATGGGCAAAACTTTGATTTTGCTGTTGGTTTCATTGAGTCAACCTTCATAAGGTGTTGTCACCAAGAATATAACGCCTTACCACAAAAAAAAAGGTGTTGTCACCAATAGATGTTTGAGACCCTACAGAGTCAAAACCAAGCACCTAGCTACCTGGCATACCATACTGGTTTGTTGCATTTCCAATTTGTGCTGGTTGTAAATTCAATCTCACATACAGTGATTTTTTTGTGATGTGGGCATGTGCCTCTGACTGGCTGGGTGCAGCCTATAGAAAGGTAGGATAGTTACTCTAGGCCAGCCAATCAGGAGCTGTCATCCCAAGGTGTTTGGTCATTGCCCTGAAGCCTTACTGAGAGAGGGAACTGTAGACAGTTGTCTTTCTTTCTTGCTTCCATCAAATGGATGCTGGACGTACCTTTGTATATAGATATTCCATGGCAAGATAAGCTAAAGGATGTCTTGAATGCAGCTTATCAGTTAGCTAAGAGCATCTCCAGCAGACTACCTATCCCTCTCCCCAATACCAAAAACCTGCCCTTTAGGTAATGGGAGGTGCTCTAGCAGACTACCAATCCCATCACCAATACCAAAAAATTTTTGGCAATCGCCAAAACACACCTCCCTCTCTCTCAAATGTAGGGGGTTTCTCCCTCCACCCTATCCTTTGAGTAATCTGCTACAGCAGTTGCTACCAAAAATGTAAAAAGTATAAGTAGTCTGCTGGAGATGCTCTAACCAGTAGCATGCAACTTATAGTTAATATTTGTGCAGTTTAAGTCTATCCTGTTGCTTGTTGTATTCATCCACAATTGAGTTACAAAACACAATTGCAGTTATTAGGCTGTGTGAGGTTCCTCACTATAAATTTGTATCCCTAAATTGATGCTTGTAGCTCGACCTTAGTAGTTTTTTTTAATATTTTTTCTTTTTTCTAGGGTTTGGTTGCCTTCTCTGAGAATGGATTGATGATAAGATGGTGGTCATTGGGTACTGGCTGGTGGGAGAGGCTCAGCAGAAACCTTACTCCTATCCAATGCACAAAGCTTATCTATGTTCCTCCATGGGAAGGATTTTCACCTAACTCTGCTCGCCTAAGTATAATTTCTAGTATTTTAGGACATGATAAACATGGAAATTCAGAGGTATATTTATTATTATTTGCTTCTCTACTATTATGTTATTTGCGACAATTTTATTATATTATTTTCAGTCTCAGTAGTGCTGTTAGATTTGTTCATTGAGTTGCAGGCCTTATCATGCATGTTCTTATTTCACTACCATCTTGCTAGATCTTAATATGATCTATTTGCTAAACTGCTAACATAAGGATCAGTATGAATTGTAAAGTTGTCCAAATAAGTTGAAATCGAACTGACTGGATATAACTTGAAATTTATCTTAAGAATTGTTCGGTTTGTGTACTTATTTAGTTGGGAAAAATGCAATTATTTTGGTAAGAAACTGGCAATACCATGAATCCATATTGATCAAAACAGTTTGTTTTGACTTCGGAAATTGATTGGATTGGATATGATGATGCAAATGTGGAAAGATAAATTAATTATTTTCTTTACATATTTCTCCCATCTATCTGGTGTTTTGAAGCTCACATGTCATCTTCAATTATTTGTACTCTACTGCTTTGATTAGTTCTTGATACTGATAGCTGAAAGTACAGTTACACATTTATCCTTGTTGGTGTATATTGAGCCCATGTATAGAGGCACACCTAGAGGCCCATGTATAGGACTATATATACCCACCCTTCTAGGGTTTGGAGGAATACATCAATTATTCTCTCCTATATGGTATCATTTGCCTAGGTTTTTCTCCTCTCCTACCTCCCAGGGCAGTCGCCGCCGCCGGCAACCATGGCCGGCCGCCGGCGCCCCCTTCTCTCTCCCCTTCCTCTTCCCCCCCTCCCTTCCTCCTCTGCTCTAGCTACCGGTGCTGGATCTGCTCTCCAGGCCGCCGCCGCCGGCCCTGGGTGCGGCTCGGCCGCCTCTGGCCCCTGGCGCGGCCCTGCTCCGGACGCCGCCGCCGGGGCCCTGCTCCAGGCCACCGCCGCTGGCCCTTGGCGCGGCCCCGCCGCCGCCGGTCGCTGGCGCGGTCCTGCGCCGGACGCCGCCGCCGCTGGGGCCCTGCTCCAGGTCGCCGCCGCTGGTCCTTGGTGCGGCCCGGCCGCCGTCTTGGCGGCCCTCGAGCCTGTGCCGGACGCCGCCGCCGCCGGGCTTGCAGACGCCGCCGCCCTGGACGCCCCGCCCCTGCAGCCGCCCTGGCAGGGCCCGCCGCCGGTGCAGGGGCCCCTGCCGGCTGCCGCCAGCGCCGCCCTGCAGCGGGCTCCCGCTGCTAGTGCCGTCGCTGCTGAAGGGGGTGTCGGAGCCGCGGGCGCGGGAGCCGATCCCGCTGCCCAGCAGGCCCTGCTGCAGGCCACGACGCCCGATCCAGCCGCTGTCGCCGCCGCCGCCGCCCACCGCGCCGCCGTCGCTGCCAGCAAGCAGCCCGCCGCCGCAGTCGCCGATCCCGCGTGGTCCGGCCTCGGGATGGCGCCCGCGGATTCGCCGCTCGCCGCCGCCACTCTCCGAGGGCAGCAGGCCAACGCCGCTCTCGCCGCGGCCCTCCTCGCCGCCAAGTCGGAGGCTTCGGCGGCCCTGGAGCGGGTTCGCGTGGCTGCCCTTGCTTGGGAGCGCGAGCGCGCCATGACCGACGCTCTCGCCCTCCTGGTCGCCGAGGCGGAGCACTTCTTCCGTGTCTCCTCCGGCCAGCCGCCCGTCGTCCCCGAGCACGGCGCCTCCTCCTCCTAACCGGCCCCGGCCCCTAGATCTGGACCACGGCACGACCCGACCGACCCCATGGTCGCCCAACTCCACCTCCAGGCCGCCGGCGTCCAAAACATCCGGGCCCTGGTCACCGTCCTCCTCGACCCCACGTCCTCCTACGGACGCTGGCGGGACCAGGTCCTCCTCGCCCTCCACCGCTACGCCCTCGACGACCACGTCCTCGTCGACTCGCCGATCGAGGCGTAGGACGTGGTGTGGCTGCGCCTCGACAGCGTTGTCCTGTCCTGGATCTGTGGGACCATCTCCCTCGATCATCAGGACCTCGTCAGGACCCACGGCGGCACCGCGCGACAGGTCTGGGTGGCGCTCGAGGGGCAGTTCCTCGGCAACGCCGAGTTTCGCGCCCTCCAGCTCGACGCCATCTTTCGCACCTTCTCTCCATCTGTGAGTTCTGTCGGAGGATGAAGGGCATGGCAGATGCTCTTCACGACGATTGGGTCTTGGTGCTCAATGTCTTGCGGGGCCTGAGCAGCACCTACGACCACCTGAAGACCTGGATCACTCGCCAGAGGCCCTTCCCCTCCTTCATGCAGGTCCGGGACGACCTCGCCCTCGAGGAGATCACCAAAGGTCTCGCGCCCGGATCGCCGGGCAGACCAGAGGTGGGTGGGGGGCGTGGACGTCATTGGCGGGGGGGGGGGGGACGGGGTGGTGGTGGTACTGGTGGCCCTGCTCCTGGGGGTACCGGTACTGGTGGGGCCGTCGGGGGGCGCCGACTCCGGCTCTGGCTCCTGCCCCTGCCCCTGGAGGTACGCTCTGGCCATCCTTCAGCAACCCATGGCCAGGGCACATCTCGATGTGGCCGTTCCAGGGTCCGGGAGGGGGGCCTCGTCCTCAGCTCCACCCGGCGGCCATGTTCACTGGTGCTGCTCCCCTCTTCGCGCCATTCTGGACTCTGCCCGCTCAGCCTAGCCAGTAGCCGACCTGGCCTGGGGGGTGGGACCAGGCCGCTCTGGCACAGTCCTTCAGCACCATGGGATTGACGCCGCCGGTCAGCACCGAGTGGATCGCCGACTCGGGGGCCCTCCTTCCACACCACTCCTGATTCCGGTGTCCTCTCTTCCGTCCGATCCCCACACCCCTCTTGTCCTTCTTCCATCATGGTTGGTGATGGGTTTTGCCTTCCTGTTACCGCAGTGGGTTCAGCTCGTTTTCCTAATGTTCTTGTTGCTCCTCAGATGGTTCACAATCTTCTTTCCATTCGCCAGTTTACTGCTGACAACTCATGTTCTATCGAATTTGACTCTTCTGGTCTTACGGTGAAGGATTCGGCTTCCCGGCGTCCGCTCCTCAGATGTGACGGCCCGGGGCCCCTTTACACTCTTCGGCTTCCTGCTTCCGCTGCCCTGTCTTCGACTTCTTCTTCGTCCGCTGCTTTTGCCGTGACGCCGTCTTCCATCACCTGGCACCGCCGGCTTGGACACCCCGGCCGCGACGTTTTGGCTCAGCTCAGTCGTAGTACCGATGTTCTATGTACTAGGGCTCTTGCTGAGCACCTCTGTCATGCGTGCCAGTTAGGTCGTCATGTTAGGCTTCCTTTTTCTTCTTCTTCTTTGCATACTGTGCATGCTTTTGATCTTATTCACTGTGACCTGTGGACATCTCCTGTTTTCAGCATGTCTGGCTATAAATATTCTCTGGTCATTGTTGATGATTTTTCTCATTACTCTTGGACTTTCCCTTTGCGTGCCAAGTCTTTGACCTTCCCCACCCTTCTCCACTTCTTTGTCTGGGTGTCCACTCAGTTCGGACTCACCGTTAAGGCCGTCTAGTGCGACAACGGGCGTGAGTTCGATAACTCCACCTCCTGTTTCTTCTTTCTCTCTCGGGGTGTTCAGCTGCGTATGTCTTATCCGTATCTCTCCTCAGAACGGCAAGGCTGAGCGGATGATTCGAACGATGAACGACGTCGTGCGCACCCTTCTGATCCAGGCCTCTCTGCCCCCGCGCTTCTGGGCTAAGAGTCTCCACACCACCACCTACTTTCTCAACCGTCTTCCGTCCACTGCTTCTCCTGCTCCTACTCCACACCACGCTCTTTTCGGTACCCCTCCTCGCTACGATCACCTTCGGGTCTTCGGGTGTGCGTGTTACCCTAACACCTCCGCCACCGCTTCTCACAAGCTGGCTCCCAGTTCGACTCGTTGTGTGTTCCTTGGGTACTCCCCTGACCACAAGGGGTACCGATGCTTTGACCTTACCTCACGCCGCGTTCTGATCTCCCGACACGTCGTCTTTGACGAGTCGGATTTCTCCTACTCCTCCACACCTTCTCCTGACCCCGAGCTGGAGTCTCTATTTCCGACTGACCCGGTGGTTCAGCCATCGTTACCTGTTTGTCTTTTCTCTGCAGGTTTTCTCGGCGCACCGGCACCGTTTCCGGTGATCCCTGCTGCACCGAGCGCGGCCCTCAGTGCCCGCGGTCGCGCCACGCGCGGTTCCTGGACCTCCGGTCGTGCCGCGCGCGGAACCACTGTCTCCTGCTGCGCCACGCGCGGCCCCGGTGCCTTTCCCTGCACCTGCGCGGTACGTTCAGCCGGTGCACCTGTCTGCATATGCATAATCCCTGGGAGTCACACCTTGCTGTGCTGAAGCGTCTCCTCCGCTACGTCCGTGGCACTGTGGACCACGGCTTGGTGCTTCACCGCTCGTCCTCAGCTGAGCTGGTTGTCTACACCGACGCCGACTGGGCTGGCTGCCCGGACACTCGCCGCTCCACTTCTGGCTACGCCGTCTTTCTGGGCGGCAACCTGGTCTCCTTGTCGTCCAAGCGGCAGCCGGTTGTCTCCCACTCCAGTGTCGAGGCGGAGTACCGTACTGTCGCTAATGGCGTGGCGGAGGCGTCCTGTCTACGACAGCTCTTGGCGGAGCTCTACAGCCCGCTCGCCAAGAGCACGCTCGTCTACCGCGACAATGTCAGTGCCAGCCATATATCTCTCCACCAACCCCGTCCAGCACCAGTGGACGAAGCATGTAGAGATCACACTTCATGAGCGACAGGGTCGCCATCGGCGATGTTCGGGTACTCCATGTACCGACCACCTCCCAGTTTGCTGACATTTTCACCAAGGGACTACCCTCTTCGGCCTTCTCGGAGTTTCGCTCCAGCCTCAACGTAGCAGGTGGCTAGTTGTGGTTGGGGGGGGTATTTGCCCTTTGTATTTGCTTCTTGTCCAGTCTTGAATACCGCTGCGACGGTAGTTCAGACTACGGGGGATATTGTGTTGGTTTTTTTATTGTCCAGTCTTGAACACCGCTGCGCCGGTAGTTCAGACTGCGGGGGAGTGTTGGTGTATATTGAGCCCATGTATAGAGGCCCACCTAGAGGCCCATGTATAGGACTATATATACCCACTCTTCTAGGGTTTGGAGGAATACATCAATTATTCTCTCCTACAATCCTATCTAGTGATTTGAAGCTCACATTTCATCTTCAATTTTTTGTACTCTCTGCTTTGATAAGTTCTTGATACTGATAGCTGAAAGTACAGTTACACATTTATACGTAGTTTTCACCCGCATTTTAAATAATACCCTACTACTGTTGCTATACCATGAATAATTTATTCGCCTCTGGCCTTCTGGGCTCCACAGAAGATGTCAAAGGAATTAGATGAGGCTGATAATCTGAAGCTATTGCTTCATAATCTTGACCTTTCGTACCGCCTTCAGTGGGTTGGCGGAAAGACTATCAAACTTACAAGGCACGGCCAGGAGTTGGGTACATTTCAGTTGTGATCATGGCTTACCGATGTTTCATGAATCTTGAGTTGTTCTGGAGTTCTGAAAGACAGCTAGGCTTCACTACACTATGATCCGAATGGTTGGCAAGTTCAACCAGAGCCATCATCATGTTGATTCATGTGCCATTAAGGTATCTTGCTGTTTCCTGACTATTAAATAGCATTTTCTTGTGCAGACAAAATGCATTAATTGGATTCCCAATGTAAACAGTAAAAAAACTAAGTGCAATTTTGCTTTCGTGTACAGGACACAATTCACATGCAGCACCCAACGATGGGGCTGTGTTGGAGAGGTGACCGTCAGAATCCGCTCGTAGAACATGAGGGGCATTTGTCTGGCATTGTCGAAACCTTCATCGGTGAATTTTGTTGGTCCTGATCAGTTGATGAAGTTGGAACAAGGAAGGACGACCGTTCGCCGAAGGCTTGAGTAGCGAAGGATCGTTGCTCGGATAGGAGTCCGAAAGTGCCCCGACAAAGGGTCCGAGCGGAGAAGGCCCGCAAAGATGAAGAGGGCACTGGTTGAAAAGTAGGGCGGGCCCACCTGTGCAATTACAGGGTGCCCTTGAATATTTTCTGGAATAGGTTAGTTGAATTAACTCGGATTGTAATTAAACATCCTGACTCTTCGTCTTCCTAAATAGAAGAGCATCGTTGTGTCATTATGTTTTAGCTTTAGTAGTTCAAAGTTTGATTTCATCAAGATAGTGAGGGTGTTCTGTGGTTCAAGCTTAACAACAACACCCATCTCGCACCCCACCCTCACTTTGAAGAATTTTTTTAAATAATAGATAAGTGTAAAGTAAATGCTCTGTAAATATAGGTGTCTCTCGGTCCACCAAAAGCCAAGCCGACAGGTACTCTGTAAATGTAAATATAAGTACCTATATGCTGCTGCCACATTCGCAGCAGCCGCGGGACCTCACGGCAGCTAGATCTGTCTGGCCACCCAAGGGCCCGACAGGCCTATCGACCCGATAAGGACACCTATTGGCCGCTCGGTAAGTACTCCCTCCATCTCTAAATAAAAAGTCGTATCAGTACCGTAGTCTTTTCACATTGTGCGGGATCTGGGGAAGGGTTGTCTTTAAACCTCAAGCCTTACCTATCTCTAAATAACGATCGTTTTTGTTTTCCGAGAAATAACTTTGACTAAATGTATATTAAAAAATATTAATATTTATGGTACATAATTAGTATCATTAGGAAGATTTTTAAATCTAGTTTTTTAATAAATTTATTTGAAGTTACAAATGTTACATGTATTTTCTACAAATTGATTGAAATTTTTGGCACGCACACCAATGGCGACAGTTAAAAAGAGACAGAGGGAGTAGCTGATATCGGTGTCAGGTCCATTTACCCTCATCTTCTACACCCGCTTTTATTGCCGGGCGTGCCCGTGACCGTGCCACTTTTTATTGCTGGCCGCTACCCCTCCGCACGCCGCTGCCACCACCGCACGCCGCTGCCACCACCACTGCACGCCGCCGCCCCTCCGAACGTACCTAAAACGAACCGGGTTCTTGAAAAGAGAACCCAACTTTCTGTATCCTCGTGATAGTCTCTGAATGAGTAGCTATCACATATAGAACTCATTTTAATTACATATCACAGGTCATACTTTACAATAAAATACCACAAAGATATAACTATTACATAATCCAGCAGATTGTAGTACGAAATTCGGATATAAGCCCATTGGACTAAAAGGAAAGAGACAAAACAGAAGCGGTAGCTAGACTTCTGTGCATCCTCCATCTTGATGTCCTTCTTCCACATGCAAACTTGAGCGAAGCACGAGCTGTCATTAGCTCCTCCTTCAATATCGTCGTCGATCTTCGAGTCGGATCCTGCATCTACCAAACTATTCCCAAGGACGAGATAGGTTCACATCACCATCCGTATGCAAGCTTTAAGTGGATACATTATAGTATAAAGAATAGCCAATGGATAAGGCTAGGGTTTCCTATGCACAACATCAACAAAGTATAGCATCAGCCAGATCTCCTGACGCGGGCCATTTTGGTATTCCGGACTCCGGACAACTCACACCTTCAAGACTCACCCAAGTCCCCGATACCCATCCAAGTCGGTGCGAGAACTCCCGCTCCTCGCGCCTCAACTGTTGTCCGAGCAGGAAAGTAGACTAGAGGGAGGTAGAACTAACTAATGGAAGTAACAGAAGAGTAGGTATGTACATAACCGAGTACGTGACTATATGTATAGATTTTATCCTCAGGGGTTATACACTGGACCCACTCGAATCGCCGCCAGCCAGTGGCGAACCAACTGACGTCGAGACACTGGTCTACTGAGAACAAAAACTAGCAGCCATGGTACCATCCTGCTTTTCTGAGTCTAGGCGTGTTCTCTTGCAAGAGATCGCCCCGGGATTGTGAAGCCTCCTACTGCTATTCGGGAAATGCCAGGTCAACACCTGCGATCTGCGAATGGTACCCATCACAAGTAAAGCCCCACAAACACTCCGAGAATCCCTCCGTGTCAAACGACACAAACATGCACCCGCAACACGTGCTCGCAGGGTGTGCCCAACACCCCCCCTCCCCCCCCGCAAAGTCAACTTGCTCGCTCCCAGCTAAAAGCCCTAATCACCAACTCCTCATATATGGTGGATCTTCACTCACGCCAAAACTATCATATCACGAGAAATATCACACATACACATGCAAGTATATCAACCATTCAACATGGTTTATATTAGGATTTTAGGGAATTCAAGGAATTAAGGCACACAAATGGCTATGCAGGTTCATCTCATAACAATAATAAAGCAATAGCAGGTCTAGCAAGCAATGCCTAATAGGTAATCAATTCATAAATGGGCGTGAATCTGAAACTTCTTCATAGTCGTCCTAGGTCTCCGGGTGCTTCTCGTAGTCCGGGACGTCCTTTTGGGCCTCCTGGGCGTCCAGGGCGTCGATCAGCTCCTTCTCGCTAGGGGCCTATTCGTAATTATGCATTACTATAGGGGTCAAAGTGCAAAGATGCACAAAAGTATACAAATAAGATTCAAATCAAAACAAAACCTACTCTGACGGGTAGATCATGATTTTTGAAAAATTATGAAACTAGTTTCATAATTTTTGGAAGTCCGGTTAATTTATTATAAATTTTTGAAGCTTAAATCTATTTCTAAAATTAAATCATTTTTGGAAAAATAAAAACATACAGGCTGACATGTGGCAGCTTCTGGATGCACCACGTGTCATGCTGACATCAGCATGACGTCAGCATGAGGTCAGCTTTTGCTGGCGTGAGCAAGGCTGATGCTGGCGTCAGTGTTGACTTGGTCAATAACGTCCTGTCATCAGCGGGTCCACAGGTCAGTGGCCCCACCTATCAGCCTCACCCTGAGGCTGACGCGTGGGACCCACATGTTAGCTGGGGAAAAGAGAAGAAGAAAAAGAAACGGTTGGGTTCGTGGGCTCAAAGCACAACTGGCCGGCTTGGTTTGGTCCAAAGCTGTCGGCTCGGCTTGGCGAGTCGGCTCGGTTTGGTGGGCTGGTTGGAAACATAATGGGCCGGCTCAGGTGCCGGAAGAAAAGGGTCATGGCCCATCACTGGCCTGCCCCTTCTTCTTGGGGGGTGGGGTGGGGGGGGGGGGAGGAGCAGTGGCCGGTGGCCCGATGGGGATGGGCTGTGGAGAGCTCCGAATGAGGCACCCTACTGGCGGTGCTGAAGGGACACTTCAGGATAACCCGTTCCGACTGTCATATAAGAATCACACGGGTGAGAATTAAGAGCGACATGGCCAAGCGAGGGCTCGATTTTAGCCCGATTCCAGGGTCGGCTTTCATCTATTAGAGATTCAAACAAATAAATTTGATATTCTAAATATTATTATTATTTCTATAAATTCGTTCAAAGTTGATTATGTTTGACTTAGAACAAACCTAATACGACATGTAAATAAAAACAGAGGAGTATGGATTTGATTGAAATTTCGTATTGAAACAAGACAAAATATACTTAATACTTTTTGACTCAATATGCATCAAGGGAGAACAATTCACGCGACACATATATGTACTTGAGTTTAATAAATGCTTGATAGCATTATGGCCTATAGAGACAAAGACAAAGAGGTCTTCTGGTTTTTGCTGATGTCTGCCATGCTAACGCGAGTGAGCTAAAAAATTGGCGAAGGATTCGCCTACCTTTCTGTTTCTTGCTCCCTTGCCATTATAGTTGAGTCAACATTTTGGTCGGGCGCACATCATCCACAAAACCACGAGCCTAATACAAGATGATGCTGGGAGGTTTTGGGATAAGATGAATGTAATTCGACATCATGTTATGTACATACATATTCAGATTTTTTTTCCAAATATTTAGACGTGCATATGTACAACATGTCCATATATGGCTCCAAGAAACGTTTTCGAGACCGCATGTTCCTCATCATCCATTAATTATTACGGCAGCAAGGTTATACGCACGATCTCTGCGGATCCTCCCTTTCCAAATGAGGGGAAATTACCCCGCGTCCGACGCAGTTTCGACCTCTGCCGCCGCCTCCCGTCCCTGATTTTTTTTTCCTTCTTTTTGGCAATGCTCGCCTCTACTTATATATAGACCCGGCCTCCCTCCTGTCGTCGCATTGCCATCCTTGTCCTTGCTCTCCATCTAAGAAGAGAGGTTAGCTCGAAGCAGAGGTGCGGCGAAGAAGAGAGGTCGTTCAAGCAGAGGCAATAACGATGGTGAAGCTGGGCAAGAAGCCGAGCAAGGGGCGGCAGAAAATCGAGATCCGCTTCATCGAGGACAAGGCGAAACGCCAGGTCACGCTGTGCAAGCGCAAGGGCGGGATCTTCAAGAAGTGCTCCGAGCTCCAGCTCCTCTGCGGCGCGCACGTCGCCGTCGCCATCTTCTCCAAGAAAGAGGAGGAGGAGCGGCCCCAGCCCCAGGGCGACGGGGAACCGCCCGCTCCGGCGGCGGGCGGCAGGAGGACCTCCCGCGCCGGCAACGTGTTCGCCTTGGGCACACCCTCCGTCGACCACGTCCTCCGCCGCTTGGCCCCGCTCCCCGGCGACGAGATGGGCCCCTTCCTCCCCGCGGGCGCCGAGCGCGCCGCGGTGGAGGCGGCGGCGCAGGAGCTGACGGAGGCTGAGGCGCTCGTGAAGGCGGAGAAGGATCGGATGAGCGCCGTCGGGGAGAAGGTGCTGCAGGCCGCGGAGGCGGGCGGAAGGCGGTTCTGGTGGGAGGCCGACGTCGAGGCGCTCGGGGAGGCGGAGCTGCCGGAGTTCGCCAGGGCGCTGCAGCGGGTCAGGGAGACCGTGCAACGCGAAGCAGACAAGCGGCGGGCCTCGGCTCCGCCGGCGGCGCCGTGGCATCCGTAGGGCCGGAGTAGTACAGAGTCGCATTAATTGCGGGGTAATTCGATTCAATTACGGAGCCTGTTTACTTGCTTAAAATGTTCTATTTACGTGCTGAGTGTAGAAAGTAGATTAGTACTAGTATGCTCAGGTTGGCCACCTTTATGGGCTAGTATTACCTAGCTTAGGGTGATTACGTACATTACATACTTATGCTGACAACTTAATGTTCATCTATCAAACCAACAGAAGTTTGCTTACAATCGAGATTTCAAGACTTTTGCGATGCTTGCCCAACGAGGATTGCAGACTTAACTTGCCGAACGAGGATTGCAGACTTAACGTTATTGATACTAGAACATTCGGCGTGCGATGCGCGCCCTACCAATTCAAGAATTAAATCCAGCAATAGAATCAAATGATATTTAAGATAACATAAATATTTCAGCCTTTATTGTCAGAAGGTAAAATATGCTCCTATATTTATCACCATTTGACGACCATACATCTAGGCAAAGTACACTAAACCTCAAAAACAAGGTACAGTGCCTCGCTAACATTTCACCTCATTCAAGCACAAACGAATAACAAATGAAGATAAATTTCATGTCTTTTTGTCCGAACTAAGGTATTTCTGAAGCTTTCATTCATGTGAATTGATCCAAAACTCATGCCAGCACTTCTGCACTTCTGCAGTCTTGGAAGAATGCTTCGGATCATCTAAAACACCCATATAAGCTGTTATCAAAAGGAGCTAATTAAGTATGTGAAATTTCATTGGATAGATCTTTGGATCCTTTACAGCTTTATAAATGTCAAACCTTAGAAATAGGAGTTCTGATGTCAAACTATTGTCAAAAAAATTATTTAAAAAGTAACAAACTATAAATTCCAGATTGAGTGCAGAACTATAAAACAAATTTCATGCTACATGTGTAAATTAGTTCTTAGTAAAAGGTTTGGTTCCTTCGCAGTAACCATTAACACTAAGCACACTAACAGCCACAAGCCCACAAAGCATCTGTCTAATCGGATGGGCAAAGCAATTGAGAAACTGAGGTGTCGCCTCATAAAAGGTATCTGTCTAAAATTGAAACAATCATATCTCCACTCCATCATTTGTATGGTTCATCTAACTCAACCTGCTTTCTGTGCTGCAAGCAAAAAATCAAGTTGCCTGTTGCTTGCTAGCAGCAAGAAGCAACCATGCTGATCAAATGGCCCAAACACGAGCTACAGGTAAAGCAGTACATCTCATATGAGCTATAGTTGCCAGCAATTAAAGAAGTACATTTATATATCTAAATGTGATTTTCAAATCAGAATGTCTAACACACAAAAGTATAAGACATAAGCCACTTACTTCATTACATGTATGCTTTAACAGATTACTTGAGACCGAGACCTGACAGAATATCAAAGGTAACAAAGCTGACACTTGTAATAGACAAAATTTCTGCTTATAAGAATTTAAAGAGTAGTAGAGCACACGGAACAAAGAATCAACACTCAGAGCCAACTTACCATATTTCTGAGAGGACACCCATTGCCAATGTACTTAATCCATACACAGAAGCGTCATATATAATAACTCTTCACATATATCATGAGGGTGCTATTTGTCCTATCCTACTATGATGTTTATGGGACTATATGCATCAGATTAAGCAAGGGAGTTATTAGTATTACCTCATGATGGCACACCCTGCAGGCAAGTATCTGTAGCGAGTAACAATACACGGTGTACTGCAGATGGAAATGCTGTGCCTGGAGATAACCCTGTCCGCAAGCCTGCAATAGGGGATTCATTTGACATGTGACAAACTTGTTGCAGCTTTGGCCATCAGTCATCGTATCATGTTTTCTTGTCTGATGCTATTTCTAGTTCAGTGGTCAAAATGCCTACCCATGTTGCGGCTCCATGAATCAGTGTCCAAGACTGTTTTAGAAATTGGTAGCTTTAACAACTCAAAGGTATATCTAGACTCAGAAGTCAGAACAATCAAGAACTTGCTTAAGTTATTACATTTATTTCAACCATCCACCAGAATCTGGTAAATGAACCTGCTTCCCCAAAATCACCAAATAGGAGGCTAAATCAAGGAATTGCCATGATATGGGGGCACACTTCTGCCTAGCTGGAACAAAACCAATCTAAATTCACTAAAAACAATAAAGCAGCAAATTTATCGATTTTAACTGGACAAAAAAGTACAGATAGGAGAATTATATGTGTGCATCAAATGATAATATAGCATACCCTTGAGTAACACTCGATGGCAGTTGCAAAATCCTTGGATTTAAAGGCAATGTCTGCATTCCTTTGACAACAAAGCTCTCAGATAATTCACTGGTCCATGACTGGAGAGACAGCTGCAAGTTCCAGCATTCCAAATACATATGTAAGATGTATATCATGTGTTATTTCTCAATGTCAAAGCATGAAAGCAACACTTCAGGAGCAATTTCATAAAATGACACTCTTGGGATATGCCAGAAGTGGACATTTGGCAAACATTAACCAGCAAGAATGGTGAATTGTCCACATAACCTCAAAGTTGTGCATGCAGAATGTGTATACAGATGCCATTTCTTTTTCATGCACCTGAGAACAGAAAGGTTTTAATAGCACCGATGATTGATGGCAACCTGACTCTATATGCATTTTATCACATCAAAGAGGTATAAAATGAGAGGACAGCCAACACTATTTAGCTACATTCCAATACCACAGTCTAACCATGTTACTGGATATTGTAAGTGAGGGAATACAAATTCAACAGCTAATCTATTAAGCAGTTTATTGGAACAAATAGAGCAATGGAAGAGTGCCTACATTAAAAAATGCATAGATCTAAGATTAAAAAAATATGCATGGCTTCCTAGAAAATTAATTGAAAGAATAACCGCCAGTAACACACCTGTGCAGGAAATAGAACATATAAGCTATGGGGGGATCACATGAAGTGGAGGGGATGAGAGAAGATGGGATGGTGTGAGAGGGCACATGAGTGAAATCCGACATGAGATCCTTGTCCAGACTATAGCAGTGCAGATGCCACTAACCATCACAAATTGAGGGGGAAGGCAAAGCCAAGGCCATATTTCTCATTGAGATCTCGCCGAAAACCAGATCCTCACCCCCCTTCATGTCCGTAGCTGAGGTTACCACTGTCGAGATCGACCATGGATCCATCACCATGCTTCTGCTTGGGCCACCACCACGCTTGACCTCGGTGGTGGAGATGGAGTGGAAAGTCAGAGAAGGGGAAAAAAGAGATGGAGAGAGAGTTGCGGAGGGGGAGGAGATGAGGCTACTACCTCAGGGGGCACCATGCGGCAGGTGGACGAAGGAGCTCTCTAGCAACTGCGGCAAGCTCGTGCGGCACCCCACAACCCATGTTCCACTGACGGCGGTGAGTAGGGAGGCACACGTGGTGAGCAATGTGGTGCGGCGGCGGCGGGGAGCGAGAAAGAGGAGGGAGAGATGAGGTGGTGAATTGCGCTAGGGTTGGATACGCTGATACGGGGGTTCACTGCCACGACGACTCCAGTAGCTCCGCCGACGGCGGTGCGAGCGTGGACGCGCTGTCGCTAGACCAGCTTGCCCACAGGTTGGCAGCCGGGTGAAAGCCCTTGTTTGGTTTTGGTAATTGAGTGACAATTTAAGTGGATTAATAAGTGTTTATGTTGAGATACACAGGAGATAAGTCCATACAAAGACACTAGTATGAGCAACATGTGTCATGGAGGAGAAATGGCTAAGGGTTGATGCTATGCTCATATAGTGTGATCGAAGAGCTCATTGCATATGAGACATGACATGTAGTTATGTGACCAAAGTGGAGAAGATCAAGACAAGGCTTTGCTTGATGGACTGGTTGCAATGGAGAAGGGCAAGTCAAGGCTTTGAAGCGAGGGACCGCGAGGCGGTGAAGCTTGGGCAAGATTTGGCGCCGATGGACCGAGGCATCGGTGAAGAGCGAGCAAGGTCAAGATCGATGAACCAAAGAGGTCATGTGATGATATAGAGTGGATCATATCATTTAAGAAAGATCAAGCCAAGTGTTGACTCATGATGATGATCAAAAGGCTTGATGGAGTTTGGTGCTTGTGTGGCATCAACATTTGGGAAGATGAAATGGAATGCGCAAGGCAAAGGTATGACTTATAGGGTATTTCATTTCACCGGTCAAAGATTGTGTAGAGAAGTGCATGGCCGGATTTATAATAGATGGCCGTACTATCAAGAGGGGCAAACTTGTTTGCATATCGGTCATCTAGTGCCACTTGAGCGATCTAACATTGCGATGTTGCTAGTATCGAGTGACGTGGTGAGATCAAGTGAAAGTTCTTTGAAAATGATTGCGAAATGCTAACACACATGCACATGGTGTTGTTCACGTGGTGGTGTTGGCACATTTGCAAAGGAAAAAGAGTTGGAGTTGATGTTTATCAACTCGGGGAAGCAAGAAAGGCTTGTCGGTGTTCTTCGGAGATTAGGTTGGCTCTTATAGTGAAATACTGTTTTGATCCATTGTGTTTTGGATCAAATATTCAGTTGGATTGTGTAGCCCTCTGAATAAGTTTTCCATAGAGTCCAAGATCACAAAATTTGAACATTGGAGCTAAGAGTTATTGCCGTTTTACCGAGGTATATTTCTGCTGGAAATAGACCTGCGGACGGTCTGCTCCGGGGGGCGGACGGTCCGCCGTTATCTCGGATGTGCTCAAACAGAATCATTTTTGGCTCTGTTGGTGGTCCAAAATGAACTGCGGACCGTCCGGTTCATGGGGGCGGACGGTCCGCCTTTAAAAGCTGAAACGAGCGCATAAACTTGCTAGTTCTGTCTTGGGTGTCCAAATTGTAATGCGGACGGTCCGCCTCCTACTGAAAATTCTGGGACAGAAACACTACGGTTTCTGTGTGTGCTCACTTTTTGAACGGCGGACGGTCCGCTCCTGGGGAGCGGACAGTCCGCCGGTCACTTCCAGATTTAGTCAGAGACGTTTGCAAATTGGTTGGTTCGATGTTTTGAACCGCGGACGGTCCGCCCCAGGGGTGCGGACAGTCTGCCCAGGGCGATAACGGTCGACTCTGACACATAATCATTACAATTCTAGCCGTTAGTTTTGAATGACGGACGGTCCGGTCTCTGTGAGGCGGACAGTCCGCGAAAACTCTGTTTTTACGGGATTTGAGTGTAACGGCTAGTTTGGGGCCTCCCTATATAAATAGAGGGTGTGGCCGGCCATTTGAGGTAGCTGAGCACCTTGGGGACTTGGTGTCCATGTGTGAGAGTGCTTGAGAGCCCTCTACTCACTCCAACTTGATAGTAATCATCCGATCGAGTGAGAGAGCGATTCTAGTGCGATTGCTTTGAGAGATTGCATCGAGTGGCACTAGGTGATCGTGTTGCAAGCCGGTGTGCTTGTTACTCTTGGAGGTTGCCACCTCCTAGACGGCTTGGTGGCAAGAGGCTCCGTTGAAGCCTGCAAGAAGATTGTGCGGTGCTCCGGAGAAGAGATTGTGAGGGGTATTGTGCTCACCCCGTGGGAGCCGCGAAGAGCAACTCTAGTTGAGCGAGCCGTGAAGAGCAACAAGTGGTTCGACCGGATCATGTGCTAGAGCTCGGTGTGAGCACTCCACGTGGGAGAGTGTGACTTGAGAGTCACCACTAGCAAGAGGATCGCCGGCAACCTTGGAGCTTGTCTCAACGAGGATTAGTTTGGTGGCAACCAAGTGAACCTCGGAATAAAAATCACCGTGTCAATTTTGTCTACTCTTCTCGGTGGTTTGCATTCTCCAAATCATAAGCCTTGTATTTACATTCATCTATATCTTGTGCTTGTGTAGTTGCTATCTAGTGATTAGTTAGCTTGTGTAGTTTGCTAATCATCTTTTTGCTTGTGTAGCTAGAAGTAGAGATCCTAGTGTAACTAGTTAGCTTGTGTAGCTTAATTAGTTGCTCGTGCTTAGATTGTGTAGCTAAGCAAGTTGAGCTCTTGGATTTGGATTGCGTATCCTTGTCCTTGAGCATCTAGTGAGCTTAGGTTTGGTTTTGTGCTTTTGTTCATTAGAATTGTGTAGGAGCTCCCCCGATTTGTGAAGTACTAGTGCTTAGGCTTGTGGGACTTGGCATTAGAATTGTTAGGAGAGTTTTTACTAGCTTGGCACTCCATTTGATTTGTGTAGGATCTTTTTGGAGGTGCCTTGGAGTCATAGTTAGAGGGGTGAAGTCTTGGCTAAGCGAATAGTTTCAATTCCGCATAAGTTTCGGTTAGCCGGCGCAATTAGTTTTAGAAAGGACTTCACCCCCTCTAGTCTACCATCTCGACCCTACAAGTGGTATCAGAGCCGAGGTCTCTCATTTGTGGTCCTTACCGACCCGAGGGTATGGCGACTTATGGGCTAGATGTTGAGTGTCCACATATTTTTGATGGCACACACTTTGCACGGTGGAAAAATTGGATGATATGCAATTTTAAATTTATTTGCCCTCGAATGTGGTGGATGTAGGTTTTTCTTATGTGTTAGATGAAGAAAATCTAACTCCAACACAAGAGAAATGCCTAAATCTAGACATCCAAGCTACTAACATCTTGTTTAAATCTTTACATAATTGCATTCTTGGTGAGATCATGGACAAGGAAACCGCCCATGAGATTTGGTGTTATCTAAATGAGAAATATGGGGCGGCCTCCGATGATCATGATGATTATAAGACCAAGGGAAAAGTGCATGAGGATGATGAGCACATCCATGGCATGGTGGTTGTGGAAGATTGCTCCACCTCATGGTCAAGCGATGACGATGATAATCAATTTACAACAAGTTCACTTGACATGATTGATGATGATGATTCAAGTGTTGCAAATTATGATTCTACTCCAAGCATACTTGATGATCAAGTTGGCTCATGTACGGATGATATTGCTACGTCAAGCTTATCCCCATCTCCACATTGCTTCATGTCACAAGGTGACACAAAGGTATCAAATTTCAATGTGATTGATCTTAATTCATATGATGAGCTCTTGAGTAGGCTTGACCAAATTATTTGACGAAGTGTTAGCCAAAACAATCAAATTTGAAAAAGAAAACTCTTTTCTCAAAGACACATGTGAACAACAAAATCATTTACTTTATGTCATAAGTTGTTCACATGAGGAGCTAAAATTGACTCATGAGGAGCTTAGTGTTGCTCATAAGAATTTGGTACTAGACCATGCTTTACTCACTAACAATCTTTCTAGTAAAGTAATTAAAACTAGTGAGAGCTCATCACATGGGTCAAAGGATTAATTGCAAAATGTTGCTAACCCTTGTGATGTAGGCAAGAGATATGTATCCACCTCATGTGATGATTTATTGTCTATGCCATGTACTTCACATATAGATGCTTGTTCTTCTTCTACTATGCAATATGCGACTAACCTTGTAGAAGAAAACAAAGAGCTGCAAAGTCAAGTGAAGTATTTGAGCAACAAGATAGAGAGATGGACAAAATCAAAAGTCACACTTGAAAGCATAATAAAAAACCAAAGAAACTTCGGTGACATGAGTGGCATTGGTTCCAACAAGAGCAAAGTCAAAGGCAAGAAATGGGGCAAAAATAAAGATAATAGGAAGATGAAGAAGCAAGAAGAAATAAAGCTATCTCGTTTCATGTGCTTTCAATGCCATGAGATGGGACACTTTGCAAATAGTTGCCCCAACAAAGAAAAACTCAAGTTGAAGAAGGAAGAAGAGAAGCTTAAACATGTCAAATGCTTCAAGTGCCGCACTTGGGGTCCCCTCACCTCAATGTGCCCAACCAAGCAATTAGTGAAGCAACAAGAACCTCAACCAAAGTCACAAGTTGAGCAAGAGAAGGTACCCCAACCTCAAGTCAAGATCAACCATGATGATCAAGTTGATGACTTGAAGATGATGAAAAAGAGAACAAGAAGGGGTGGCAAGGCAAGAGCAAGGCATCCAACTCACATTCAAGATGCCAAGATGTTGAGCAAGAACAAAATTCAAGAGAAGAATCCACATGCTCACATCAAGTGCCATAGTTGTGCAATATTGGGTCACCTAGCTTCGGGTTGCCCAAACAAGCTTGAGAAGAAGGCTCAAGCAAACTATGAGAAGCAAAGCAATGAGAAGCATCAAATGAGTAAGGAAGAAAAGGCTCAACAAAAGAGAAGATGCTATTTATGCCGGGAAAGAGGACACATGACTTATTTATGTCCCTTAGGTAACAATTCTAAGCCTATTTCAATTGATGCAAATATTATGATTAGAAAGGATGGTAATGGTATCTCATTTGTTACTATTGCAAAACATCCCGCTATTCATACTAAGGCATTTCCAAAGTATGTTGCTCCTAACTTGAGAGGACCCAACCTAGTTTGGGTACCATCAAAGCGTGGATGAATGTGCGTAGGTACCAAAGGCATTGGAGGCTTGATTCAAATTAAATTTATATTTTTATCTTATGATGGAATCAAGGAATTGAAGTTTTCTTTGCATATATATACAACCCAATGCCAAGTCAAAACAATGAAGTCCAAGTGCTACAACATACAAGTATCTTATTCTAATTGTGAGAAATTCATTGGAAATATTTGATGGCTTGCAAACTTATTTGTTTTAAATCTTGCTTTTGGATGAAAAATCTTTTTGCAAATTGAAAAATAAGTTAAATGTCATTTACCTCTCAAATGTGGCTTGAAAACTAGTACATATGACATTTGGTTCTTATGTGCACTCTTTGCTTCAAATTTCTGATTTTTCAAAGCTTTTATGGGCTATTTATGAGTTTCCTTGATTTTCCTTGATTTATTTTTGATTTCTCATTCTTGCTCACTCATATGAGTCTTTGGATGGTGTTCATGCTAGTTTTGAGATTTTTGGAATGTTATTTGAGCAATAATCCCAATTCAAAGTTGAAATTGTGAAAGTTGGAAAAATTCTGGGCTATCTGAAATTTGGTAGCGCGGACGGTCCGCGTGTAAGAGGCGGACAGTCCGCCATTCATGAAGTTTTTCACCAGAGGCTCTGATCAACAGAAAATTGCAGCGCGGACAGTCCGCCCAGGGACCGCGGACGGTCCTCCAGATGCACCGGTAAGCTTCGGTTACACTGATGATGTGTCCACTATGCAAGCGCGGACGGTCCGCCAAGTATCCATGGATGGTCCGCCTGAGATAAGTTGAATCTGCTCATAAAATTGACAAATATTGGATTGATCTTGAGGCACTTAAATTTAAAGGTCCTCAAGTTGGAATCATCTTTACAAGTGGTTGAGGAACTTAGGTTTGGTTTTGAAATGATCTAGAAGCATGACGAGTGTTGGGTACAAGGCCATTTGATTGAGAAGTATTTTTGGCACATTTTTGGTACTCAAGTTGAGAATCAAGACCAACCTCAAGTAGAAAGAAAAGGACTTAGAGCAGACTCCAAAATTACTCATCATGACAAGTCAATTGTTTGATCAATCAACTAAATTCATTTCAAGTGAGTGTCAAGAATGGTTCTTGGATAGATCACTTTTCTCTGGAGAGGGGCGAGCCTCCCAAGAGTGGGATTGACAAGCAAGGTGCTTGGAGGGCCAATATGGAAGTGGTGATCTAGAGTCATTGGAGATGCTTAGTTTAAGATATCAAATGGGTTGATCAAGAAAAGCAAGCAGAGAGATTCATGAAAATTCAAGTAATATTCAAATGGTATTATGTCATGCAAGCAAGGATCAAAGAGATGAAGCAAACCAACCACAACAAGATAGTACATTTGATGATAAGTGGTATTCATTTCATATGGGTGAAGAATGGTTTTCATATTGGTATTCATTGTCTTCACCAAGCTACTATAATTGGACTTCATGATGCTAGTTGGAGAGCTAAATTGGAATCTAATGACTATCCTCTACTCCAACATAGCAAGGTGAAATTGCTTGACATATGCATTCATACTATACTAAGGACATGATTAGTGCATATAGTCATATATAGTGATCATTCATGAAAAATAAAATAATTTTAAATATTCTATGATGCCACTATTGTTTCTATGCTTGATATGATCTAGTGGTAACATATGACATGTTCATGAGCTAGTAAACCCAAGTAGTTGATCTAGAAAATGAGCTTTCAAGTGTTTAACTCAACATTGTCAAGATAACTCTTAGAATGAGGTGTGAAAAAGCTTGTCATTGGTTCAAACCGAGTTTAATTATTTGGACAAGTAGTCTAGATCAAGTCAAAGAGAAAGAAGCTCATGGAAACAATCTATTTCAAGAATTGATTATCAATGTCAAATTCAATAAAGTGATCCATCATGATTTTACAAGTGATACTAGATTCAACAAAATGTATATCATTGTATCTCTACAAGTGATATACATGGTCATACAAGTGGTATTCATTCAAGTAGATCTAGTGCACCAATGGTGGCTCCACAAGTGATCCTCAACTTTAAGTGATCAATTCAAATCAAGAAAGTTACCCTCATCAAGAAGAGCTCAAGATTCAAGTAGATTGACAAATACTTTGACATAGGGGGAGGAGCCCCACTACAAGGTATCAAGGTCAATGATCCTACTAGTGTCCTACATGTGGCATTTCAAGGTGGTCTTCATGCTTCCACATGTTGTTGTTACAAGTGGTGTCAATTCCAATCAAATTGAAAGTGTCCATCAAAAATGAAGATTCAAGACTCAACCATCTACCCAAGTCCAACTCTTTGTATCAAACCACAAGCGCTTCATATGATTGCCTACAAGGGGTATTCAAGTAGTAACCCTATAAGTACAAGAGGTACAACTTCAAGTGGTAGCCATTGATCTTCGCATGGCCAATTTCATGTGGTTTCGGCCCTTTTTATGGTCATTGATGACAAAGGGAGAGAGGAATGAACAAAGATATGAATTATTCTTGATGACAAAGGGGGAGATGAGATGAGAGTGCGATCATGGACATGGATCAAGAGGAGCAATATTGAGGAGGATCAATATTCTTGGACAAGAGGAGCACACAAATAAGGGGAGCAAGCTCATGAACTTAGTTGTTTGCATTTGATATGTGCATATTCATGTGCTTGCTTGCATTTGCATAAGTTTTAAAATTTATATATGCATTGCTTGTGTGTGATGTATGCTAGTCATAGAACTTGATTGATGATTTGATAACTAGCATGCATAGATTGTAGCTAGACATTTTTTTTACAAGTGAATCAAGAGCCTTACTAATATTGTTGATCTCATGAGGTATATTGAGTGTTTGATGAATGTCTAGTTACACGATGATGCTAAGGAATGAACTTCAAAGATGCAACTCAAATTGGTATCACGCTTCAAAGGTTTATCCTATATACCTTAGCATCATTTAGTAGTGATAACAATCCCACAAATTTCATATTTATGCATGTGTGTGAGTTTAAAACCAAATCTCTTGAGCACACATGTAGGGGGAGTTATCACTACCAAGTTGGATTTTTATGGTGCTTATCCAATCTTTTACAAGTGGTCTTAATGGTAGATAAGAAACATAAAATCCAAACCAAGTTAGCTATTTACACGTGTGTGAAGTGCTAGCTTGGAATATACTTAATTTCCATATCTTTGTAGAGTTGTCATCAATTACCAAAAAGGGGGAGATTGAAAGGCCCTTGTTTGGTTTTGGTAATTGAGTGACAACTTAGGTGGACTAATAAGTGTTTATGTTGAGATACACAGGAGATTAGTCCACACAAAGACACTAATATGAGCAACATGTGCCATGGAGGAGAAATGGCTAAGGGTTGATGCTATGCTCATATAGTGTGATCGAAGAGCTCATTGCATATGAGACATGACATGAAGTTATGTGACCAAAGTGGAGAAGATCAAGACAAGGCTTTGCTTGATGGACCGGTTGCAATGGAGAAGGGCAAGTCAAGGCTTTGAAGCGAGGGACCGCGAGGCGGTGAAGCTTGGGCAAGATTTGGCGCCGATGGACCGAGGCAATGGTGAAGAGCGAGCAAGGTCAAGATCGATGAACCAAAGAGGTCATGTGATGATATGGAGTGGATCATATCATTTAAGAAAGATCAAGCCAAGTGTTGACTCATGATGATGATCAAAAGGCTTGATGGAGTTTGGTGCTTGTGTGGCATCAACATTTGGGAAGATGAAATGGAATGCACAAGGCAAAGGTATGACTTGTAGGGTATTTTATTTCACCGGTCAAAGGTTGTGTAGAGAAGTGCATAACCGGATTTAGGATAGATGGCCGTACTATCAAGAGGGGCAAACTTGTTTGCATATCGGTCATCTAGTGCCACTTGAGCGATCTAACATTGCGATATTGCTAGGATCGAGTGACATGGTGAGATCAAGTGAAAGTTCTTTGAAAATGATTGTGAAATGCTAACACACATGCACATGGTGTTGTTCACGTGGTGGTGTTGGCACATTTGCAAAGGCGAAAGAGTTGGAGTTGATGTTTATCAACTTGGGGAAGCAAGAAAGGCTTGTCGGTGTTTGGGATCAAATATTCAGTTGGGTTGTGTAGCCCTCTGAATAAGCTTTTCATAGAGTCCAAGATCACAAAATTTGGATATTGGAGCTAAGAGTTATGGCCGTTTTACCGAGGTACATTTCTGCTGAAAATAGACCTGCGGACGGTCCGCTCCTGGGGGGCGGACGGTCCGCCATTATCTCGGATGTGCTCAAACAGAACTGTTTTTGGCTCTGTTGGTGGTCCAAAATGAAATGCGGACCGTCCGGTCCATGGGGGCAGACGGTCCGCCTTTAAAAGCTTAAACGGGCGTAGAAACTTGGTAGTTCTGTCTTGGGTGTCCAAATTGTACTGCGGACGGTCCGGCCCTTGGGGGCGGACGGTCTGCCTCCTACTGAAAATTCTGGGACAGAAACACTGCGGTTTCTGTGTGTGCTCACTTTTTGAACGGCGGACGGCCCGCCCTTGGGGAGTGGACAGTCCGCCGGTCACTTCCAGATTTAGTCAGAGACGTTTGCAAATCGGTTGGTTCAAAGTTTTGAACCGCGGACGGTCCGCCCCAGGGGTGCGGACAGTCCGCCCAGGGCGATAACGGTCGACTCTGACACATAATCATTGCAGTTCTAGCCGTTGGTTTTGAATGACGGACTGTCCGGTCTCTGTGAGGCGGACATTCCGCGAAAACTCTGTTTTCACGGGATTTGATTGTAACGGCTAGTTTGGGGCCTCCCTCTATAAATAGAGGGTGTGGCCGGCTATTTGAGGTGGCCGAGCACATTGGGGACTTGGTGTCCATGTGTGAGAGTGCTTGAGAGCCCTCTACTCACTCCAACTTGATAGTAATCATCCGATCGAGTGAGAGAGCGATTCTAGTGCGATTGCTTTGAGAGATTGCATCGAGTGGCACTAGGTGATAGTGTTGCAAGCCGGTGTGCTTGTTACTCTTGGAGGTTGCCACCTCCTAGACGGCTTGGTGTCAAGAGGCTCCGTTGAAGCCAGCAAGATGATTGTGCGGTGCTCCGGAGAAGAGATTGTGAGGGGTATTGTGCTCACCCCGCGGGAGCCGCGAAGAGCAACTCTAGTTGAGCGAGACGTGAAGAGCAACAAGTGGTTCGGCCGGATCATGTGCTAGAGCTCGGTGTGAGCACGTGGGAGAGTGTGACTTGAGAGTCACCACTAGCAAGAGGATCGGCGGCAACCTTGGAGCTTGTCTCAATGGGGATTAGCTTGGTGGCAACTAAGTGAACATCGGGATAAAAATCACCGTGTCAATTTTGTCTACTCTTCTCGGTGGTTTGCATTCTCCAAATCATAAGCCTTGTATTTACATTCATCTATATCTTGTGCTTGTGTAGTTGCTCTCTAGTGATTAGTTAGCTTGTGTAGCTTGCTAATTAATCATCTTCTTGCTTGTGTAGCTAGAAGTAGAGATCCTAGTGTAACTAGTTAGCTTGTGTAGCTTAATTAGTTGCTCGTGCTTAGATTGTGTAGCTAAGCATGTTGAGCTCTTGGATTTGGATTGTGTATCCTTGTCCTTGAGCATCTAGTGAGCTTAGGTTTTGTTTTGTTCTTTTACTCATTAGAATTGTGTAGGAGCTCCCCCGGTTTGTGAAGTACTAGTGCTTAGGCTTGTGTGACTTTGCATTAGAATTGTTAGGAGAGCTCTTACTAGCTTGGCACTCCATTTGCTTTCTGTAGGATCTTTTTGGAGGTGCCTTAGAGTCATAGTTAGAGGGGTGAAGTCTTGGCTAAGCGAATAGTTTAAATTCCGCGTAAGTTATGGTTAGCCGGCACAATTTGTTTTAGAAAGGACTATTCACCCCCCCTCTAGTCCGCCATCTCGACTTTACACCGGGCGCGACCCGCGCGACAGCAAGTCGTGCCGCCTCACCGTCCGCGCCTTCGCGTGCACCTGCTCCGCAGCCCGGCGCTGTCCGAGTCCTGCACACCTTCCCGACCCTAGCCATGCTCGACCTCTCGGCCTGCACGGGGCTCGACGATGCCTCGCTCGCCGCTGCACCCAGGCCCGCCGGATCCAAGCCGGCCGGTGCCGCGGGGAGGACTGAGGGGCTAGGATCTAGCAATGCGGAAGCAAGGGAAAGATCCGCGACAGCAAGAGGCGCATGGGCTCACAGATAATCAGATTGCGGAGCAGAGGGAAAAGAGCGGCCGGCAAGGAGGAAGAAGACGAAGAGAGAAGCAGGAGGGCGAAGAAATGGGGGAAGAGGAGAGGGAAGGGGCGCGGCTCTTATCCCAGCGGGAAAGGGGCCGGGCAGAGCTCCGGGAGCACGCCGACACGACGGGGCGGTCTCGAGCATCAGCTCCGATGGGACGTCGCGCGCGCAGCGGAGGACAGGGCGGACAGGCGCCGCCTGCGCACTGTTCCGGCAGGGGGCCACTGTTCCGGCGTGGGGAGGCGAGGGAATCCAATGCGGATCCAAGCGCGTGCAGCTGGAAAGGCCCCGCCTCCGCCGTAGCTGCGCACCCGGCCGCCGCTCCCTTCCCCACCATAGACAGCCGGGCTCCACAGTCGGGCTTCCCCACCAATCAGAGGGTGGGTGAGGCCACGCCGGGCGCGCGCCGCTCGCTCCCGCCACGTCGCCTCCCACGCTGCGCTCCACCCCGGGCCTATCCACCCTAGGGTTCACCAAACCGGTGGGAACCGATCCGGTCAAACCGGTCCGGCCCGGTTCCGTTTTCGGCCGGTACCAAACCGGCACAAATTCAAAATTCAAATTTGAATTCAAAAAAATAAAAAATTCCCAAAAAATTCCTAAAAATATTTCAAGGTGCGACGAATCTAATGGTGTCAAATTTTCTCAAAAATTCGTTCATTTAGTATAGTTTGTGGGGATTTGAAGTTAAACAAAAAAAACGTACATACAAAAGTATACAAATATAATATAAAAGTAGTACAAAAGAGGGTTGGAAGGTTCATTTAGGCTAAAATATATTATACAAACATTTATTTAGTATACTTTGCGGGCATTTGAATTTAAACCAAAAAAGAAAAAAATTGAATTTGGCTGGTTACTAGTCAAACCGACCGGTTACCAGTCAAACCGACCGGTAAGCCAGTCGGAACCGGTTGAACATGCGATTTTAAATTTGATTTTGAATTTGACCGGTTCCGACCGGTTTGCGGCCAAACTGGACCGGTATACCGGAACTGGACCCTGCCGGTTTGGCCGGACCGGTTGGTAAGTTAAACCTTGATCCACCCACGCACTGCACGTCTGCTCCACGCTAGCCGCAGCGAGCTGCTACCGTTGCCAGCCAGGCTCCACCCGACGGCAGGCCCACCGGGCAGCGAGCGCAGGCGACTATACCACCGCTGGCACCGCGCAGAGCGCACGCTCGCTCCCGCGCCGCGGCAGGCACGACGCGTGGTGTGGCGACACGCGTCCCGGCCGTACCCGCGGAGCGCAGTGGTGCGAGCACCAGACAGCAGCTATTAACAATTTTGATAACCTGGGATTGTGATGCAACATGCAAGAATAATTGAGCACCGCATTTCTTTATGAAAAAACTTAGCCGTCTAACTTGGAGTCGGACCCACCTCCGCCGAAAGCAAAAGCATTTATGACAATAAGATTTCTCTATATTTCCGAATTTTACCTCTTTTTCTAGGGTAAATTCCTTCCTTTTTTGTGAATGCTTCCCCTGTACGCATCTACAAAAGCCTTTTGTATCCGCAATGAGTATAGGCTAAAAAAAGAGCAATACCAAAAACTGTATCCAACAAGTCTATTTTTCACAAGTCGCTATCCTACTCGATATTTCATCCCTCCCGCTTGCAATGAAGCCGAGCCCCTCCCGCTCGCCATCCCACACTCTCGCGCTCAGGCAGGGATGTCCCTCCGCCAGGCCCTCCCCGCAGGCGCCTCGTCCCTCGGTCCTGTCCTCCGCCACGCCTCCCCCGCCGGCACTCCATCCCTCCACCGCGTTGTCCTCCGCTGGGCCTCCCCTGCTGGTGGCTCATCCCTCTGCCACTGGGTCCTCGTGCTACCACCACTGCGCTGGGACCTCGCGTCGCCGCATCCTCCTCCGTCAGCGCCTCGTCGTCCTCCGCTCGGCCTCCCCCGCCGACGCCTCGTCCCTCCGCCTCAGGGACCTCACGTTGCCGCCACCACACTGGGACCTCACATGCTGCGTCCTCCGCCGGGCCTTCCCCGCTGGCGCCTCACACTACTACCAAAACAATTAACCAAGGTGGGCAAAAAGCGATTAACCGAGATGTTTTTTGCAACCGCCTTGGAGGCAAGGTCACGGTAAATGACCTATTTTCCGAGGCGGTTGCTCGCTCGCCTCGGTTAATCGTGTAGAAAAAAAATAATGAAAAACCCGTGAAGAGGCCCGCCAAGCCCATCCACGGGCCCACCGACCCATGCATGGGGGAGGCTGCCGCTGGTGCCGCTGCTCCTCCGCTCCTTCGGGATCCGACCGTATCCTCCAGTCCCGAGGCCAGATCTGCAAGCCCCGAGGCCAGATCTGCGAGCCCCGAGACCGGATCTGCCGAGTCCTGCCGCACCCGCGGCCGCCGGGGGCCTTGAGCTCGCATGGGCGACCTCGGTCGCCCGCCCTAGGCAACCTCGTCCTCCATGTCCTCAAACCGCGGAGGCACCGTGCCCACGGCCGCCGGGGCCTCCCGCTGGGGAGGGGCGCGGCCGCCAGGAAGAGAGAGAGAGAGAGAGAGAGAGAGAGAGTTGAGGGAGGGGCGCAGGGGGCGCACGGGAGGGAGAGAGAGTTGAGGGAGGGGTCGACGCGGGATGGGGGAGAGAGTGGGTTAGGGTTAGTTTTTCTTTTATAGTTGAATGTGGTAAATGGGCTGCTGAATAGATCTGGGTTGGGTCTGATTTTTTGAGGCAGATGTTTTATACATGTCCGTCTTCGTAAACGATTAACCGAGGCGGGTATTTTAATCGCCTCGGTAAATAAAATGTCCACCTCGGATAATATATTTTGTGAAATGTTTTTGGCAACCCCCTCGGTTAATAAAAATGATTGCCTCAATTAATGCCTGCCGTTAACCGAGGCAATTATTTTTCCTATCCGCCTCCGAGGCCTTTCCAAAGTGCCTCGATTAATCCAGTTTTATAGTAGTGTCATCCTCCTCTGCCGGGACTCCCCCTCCGGCACCTCGTCCCTCAGCCGCGCGCACGGGGCCGGCTGCCGGCACGAGCGCTGCCACAGGATGCCACACATATGAGGTCTATGATGTGTGGGGTCCATCTATCATAGCAGTTTTTTGGAGGGGGGTGGGGGGGGGGTTTGTGGATGGAGAGTCTTTTGGTTACCCTACCCTCTAAGAAGCTACTTATTTTTTACAGACATGCTAAAACTCTGAACTTAGCTAGGATTTTAGATAACCTCTTGGAGATGCTCTTAGCCCGTTTGGATCCAAATGCTAATGGGTGAAAGTGCCAAACTTTAGCACTAGCTCATCCAAGCTGGAGTGCTAATGCGGTGGCCTAAACTTTAACCCAAACTCAAAAAACTTTTTTTAGATAATGGACAAACCGGTCTCTATATCCAATTGTTGGATATATATAGCCAAGAGTTACAAAAGAGTTCTTAGACTCTAACCTCAAATGAGGATTTTGAAAACATGCTAATGTGCTAAAATTTAGAGTTAGCACTCTTCCGAACAGACCCTGCCTATGTGAATTCCCTCCATCTTTGGCGATGCTCTCCCTTCGACTCATCCTCCTCCAATCCTCTCATAGCATACAGCGCGTCCATTGGAGCGAAGCAATGGACGCAGGTGAGCCGGAAAGCAGTCCTGGTGGGAGGCCGACGTGGAGGCGCTCGGGGAAGCGGAGTTGCTGGAGTTCGCTAGGGCCCAGGGCATTACATCGGCTCAGGGACTTTTTTTCCACCATGGGGAACATCCCCGAATTTCATTACTCGTCGTAACGAAATTACAGCATCTTGGTAGCAGTACTGAGTTTACAGTTCAAACAAACACAACAAAGCAGAATGAAAAGAGTTTGCCGCTCCAGGGCCAGCGCCTAAAACCGAGTAACGATAACCCATCAGAGATAAAACTAAACAACGCGCTCCCATGCGCACAGCAAAAGAGAAACTAAAAGACGCTCTGATATCCCAGAAGGCTTCAGGTATGCTGAATAAGCTTCGTCCCAGTGAGGTCACCGTCATCTTGCGGATGGAAGCTGAGTGCCGCATGCTTTAGGACCTCCATACCCTCCTTTAGTTTGTCCTGATCTTCTTGCTTCTATAAATCTGCCCAAAACGAGAGGAACGAACATGTTGAGCAAATGATCTCAGTAGGAGATCTGATTATTTTTTTCTCAAAGCACACACTGTTTCTTGCAATCCAGAGCCCCCAACATATTGCAGCGAGTCCCGGCATGTTTCTCATATAAGTATAGTAACAACTTCATGTTTCTGGCATATAAGTATAGTAACAACTTCATGCTTCTGGCATTGTCCAAAGATTCTTTCAAACAAATGATTGTGTCGTCTGCGTATTGGAGTATTGCTACTCCTTTGTGAACATATTCGGGTACCAGACCTTCAATCAAATCATTTCCTTGTGCCATGTTCACCATTTTGGCCAGAGTATCAGCTGCAATGTTAAATAAGAAAGGAGACAGAGGGCCCCCCAGCCTAACCCCCTTCCCACACTTGAAGTCAGCTCCCACCTTATCATTGACTTTCACACTCAAGGTCCTGCAGGTGACTACCTTTTCAATCCAATGGCACCACTTTTCACAGAATCCTCTTTGTTTCAAACACTCAAACAAAAAATTCCAACTGATCTTATCGTAAGCCTTTTCAAAATCTAATTTCAGCACTAGCCCATCTTTCTTTCTCACTTTTGTGTCATGCAAGATCTCATGCAGGCTCATAATGCCTTCTACTATATTCCTACCTTCTACTATATTCTACTAGATTCACAGGTTCTAGCCTCGACATCAAAGCTTTGGTGAAAATTTTATAAATCACATTCAGTAGGCAGATAGGCCTATACTGATGAATCTTATTAGCTTCCTTTATTTTTGGCAACAAAGTTATCACTCCATAATTAAGTCTTTCAAGCTCCAACTCATTGTTCTGGAATTCCTTGAACATGTCCTCAAGCTACACCTTTATAACATCCCAACAAGCTTGGAAGAACTCAATAGGTAAATGGTCAGGTCCGGGGACAGTGTTTTTTTCCATTGAAAAAACCACTTTCTTAATTTTCTCCTGAGTAAAAGGAGCAACCAGATTATAGTTCTCCTCTTGTGAGACACAGGAGTTTGGACCCCATAGTGCTGAACTTAAAGTGAAAGAACTCTTTTTAGAAGGACCAAAGAGAGTTTTATAATAATTTGTAGCATGCTCTAAGATCTTCTCAGTATCCAATAGCTCTTGTTCCTCACCCTCCATACTAAAAATAGTATTCTTTCTCTTTTTTTCATTTGCAACCCTATGAAAGAATTCTCTGTTATTATCTCCCTCTAGTAGCCATCTCAGGTTTGATCTCTTATGCCAATATTGTTCTTCTTCTTCCAAAATTCTCATCATTTCTCTTTGAATAAAAGACTTCCTCTCTAAGGCACTACTTGACAGCATATGGTCTTCTTCTGTCTGTTCTAGAATTAAAAGCTCTTTTGGCAAGATTTTTTGTACTTCCTATTATGTCCCTTCAGACTCAGCCCCCAACCTTTAAGCCATTTCTTAACTCTTTTGGTCTTAATATTCCATACCTCCACTGCATTTTTGGCAAGCACCTGTTTGTCCCAGATTTCTTTTACTTTTGGTAAAAAGTCCTGATGTCTGATCCAAGAATTTTCAAAGCAGAAGGGTCTATTTACTTTCTTCTCATCCCAGTCAGTACACAACAACAGAGGGTTGTGGTCTGACAAATCTCTAGGAATTTTTCTCAAGTTAGTCAACGGGAACTCACTTTCCCATTTATCATTTATTAGTACTCTATCCGGCCTTTCCAGAGTAGGATTAAGCTGGTTGTTGCTCCAAGTATACTTGCCCCCATTCAACACCACATCTCTCATTCCATGAGTATTAATCACCCAATTGAACAAATCAATAAACTTACCTCCTGAGAATTTCTTATTTTTATCTTTACTAAATCTCATGATGTTAAAATCTCCCCCAACCAAGAGAGGATAATTCTGTAAGGAGCATATTTGAGAAAGCTCAGTAACAAAAGATTCCTTTTTCTCTTCCTGAGCAGGGTCATAGATTATGGCTAGAGAAAGATTTTGTTTTAATTTTCTGTCCCAAACATGAGCCAAAATTGAAAAATCCCCTACTACAAATCTCTTAAGTTCAAGTCTCTCTTTTCTTAGTCCACAAAGAACTCCACCAGATTTTCCTTTGGAAGGAATTCAATTCCACTCAAAGTCTCTATTTGGGTCAGTTTGCCTGAAGAATTTGTCAGTATACTATTTTTTCATGGTTTCTTGCAAACCCACAAAGTCAACTTTTTGAGAGAGAAACAAATTTTTTAAACAAGTAGCCATCCCTTTCTTACTAACACCTCTACAATTCCATATGATTCCTATCATTGGATAATATTGTGTTTTGTTTTCACCACTTTTCTGAGGTTGTACCTAGAGCAAATCTTAGGTGCACCATCATTCTTTTGGATCCCCCCGTCAAGAGGATGGGTGTCCTTTGTTGATTGGTTCCCCCCATCAGAAGGATGGGTATTAGGTTCCTGGTCTTTATCCATCCCCACCTCACAGTGCTCTTTCTGGATCCCCCCATCAAAAGAATGGGTGTCCACTGGAGTTTGTTTTCCCAGTATATTAGTCTTCCTTCTACCTCTTTTCTTTCTTGATTTTTTTTGCAGAAACTACAATGAACTCCCCCCCCCATCAGATTCATCTGACAGCCATTCTATGCACTTCACATCTTTGACATTTGGTTGTGGCATCAAATCTGAGTTGATCTCCTTGGAGCTTGAGTTACTCCTTGAGATTAACCCTGCCCTAGCTAATTCCAGATCTTTAAGAATGTCAAATTGTTCTGAGGTTAAATTATCAGAATTTACACCCATTTGGTGAGCTCTTATCATAAGTTCATTATTATTGAGAACTGCAAAGGAGTTCTGGGAAAAATGAGAGTTACCTTCCAAGTTTTTCTTCTTTGCTAATACCTCAGCTTTGTTTGCCACCTTGATTTGCCCATTGTTTTGCTTCTTGATTCTTTCACTCTGTCTTATCTTCTCTTGCTGCTGCAGAGGGTCATTTTGCCTCCTAGCACCTTGCTGATCAGAAGGTACTTGATGTGGGACCACCTGCTCCTGCTCACTTGCATCTTCATTTCCAGTGATTCCTCTTGGTGCCACTTCTTCCTGTGTGTGTTCTTCAGTTTGAGATCTCTCTGTGAGCTCCACCTAATTGTTGTCCAATATTTCCTTTAAAGTTTGTTTACTTATTTCTTTTCCAGCTTCTTGATTGTGCATCTGAGTTGTTCCTGGCTCTATCAGATCCTCCTGACTTGACATTTCCCCATGAGGTGCTTGTTGTGACCCCAATTCTAGGCTGGGAAAGGAAGGACTTGCAACCTCTGTCTGCACATTCAGATCACTTTCCAAAGCAACCTCTGCTGTCATAATCCCACCACCCTTGCATGTAGGCGGTGTAAGGGATGTTGTACCAAAGTTTAGAGCATGCCTAGCTTCAATGGCAGCAAGAGGATCAGATTTAGATTTGAACAGATTTGTTCCATATTTATTTATCACAGCAGACATATTGTTAGGCATTGTAACTGCCCACAACTTCTTGATTTCCATGTTTTGAAAAGTGCCAAAATTCAAGTGCTGCCCTCTAGGGGAGATGATGTCATCAAAAGACAGCCCCTGATCCTCACTGTCCTCATCATCCTCCACCATGCCCTCATCCTTAGATGGTTGTTGCTCATGCTGGCTGTCCACCTGTTGTTTCCCTTTATCGGACCACCCACTCTGCCTCTCATTGTCAAGATCATTTCCCTTGGTGCTTGTGCATGATTTCTCTCCTAGCTGACTGACTGATCTCAGCATGAGCTGTGATTTCTGTTCTTTCTACCTGTCCAACATTTTGTCTTCCCCTGCTAGAATCCTCTACATTGTTCACATTTCCTCCTGTATCTTCTTTTTCTTCCCTATCCTTGGAGTGCTCACCTCTTCTCTGTTTTTTAGAAGAAGGGTGTTCTTCAGTATCTTTGTCACTATTTCTAGTCCAAGTAGTCCCTGCAGCATTTGTGAATCCCTCCTGAGGTACTTCCCTCTGAAAAACAAAGTCATAGAAGTGCATATCTAACACCCCCTCGGCCACTGCAGGCACCTTTGTTATGTCTCTACAACTAATTTTGATTCTAACATAAGCCCATCTTTTTAGGTTATTGACATCCACTTCTAGGGGTAAACCCACAAAAGATGCAACAGAACTGACATTTTTGGCAGATCTCTTTTCCATAGGAATCCCAGCAATTCTGAACCAAGCAGTCTCCAGCTTGGCCTTAGCCCCAAAATTTGAATTCCACTGTTCCACCTTAAAAAAGGCATCTGGCACAGTGGCCATCTACATACTAGGAAAGAAAGCAAGATCTTCCACTTTCTTAGCTGATGGGAATCTCATCTGAAAAATACCATCAGAAATTTTCTTGGCATACCACCTCCAGGTTGAACTAGGCCCAGCCTGTGCCTTGAACTCATTTTCTAGCTGTTTTGCCGTGACAATTCCTTTAGTGATCTGAATCAAAGCGCAACTAGTCATATCTTCCCCCCCCTTCATCCATAGTCCCACTATGAATATAGTGAATTCTTTGGCCAGGTGCCGTGAACCCACAAAAAGGAGCAATGCACTCCCAAGGGAACACCTCAGAACACACTCTAGGGACATGGCCCTCTTTGTTGCACCTAGTACAGATCATAGGAGAGTGGCACTCTTCAGTTGTGTGTCCAAACTTATCACATCTCAAGCAACTACCACTTGTATTGTTTACTCCATGTCTGTTGCCCAGCCCTTCCTTATTTACATCTTTTCCACTAGAACTCGCCATATCCTTAGATCTTGGATTAACACTCTTCCCCTCTCGAGCTCCCTGAGTAACATTGTCAGAGTTCTTCAATTCTTCCTGCACCCTGTGAGCTTGCTCCCTTCCCTAGTTTAGGTTGTTCCTAAGATCAAATTGTGGATCCCTGTTTTGATTTGGTAAATTCCGCCGATTCACCTCTCTGTACCTCCACTGTGGTTGCTGAAACTGCCCTCCTCTGAAGCTGTTCCTTTGTTCAAATCTATTCCTCAACGCCTGGTGCTCATCTCTCCTGTCTTCGATGCTTCCTCTCCCGACTCTGTTTCCGCCTCTGGTGTTCCACATGTCTCCTGGATTGCCCCGTCCAGCCATGACCCTAGTTTTAGATTTTACTACCTGGGCGAACGATCTCGAATCTCCCCCCAAGGTAGACCACTGATTGAATCTCGAACCACGAAGGGGAACGGATCCAGCCGAATCGATGCTTCGAGAAAATGGCACAGGAACAACAGCACAGGCTCCCACCACGCAGCTCCGAATCCAGAGATGTTCCAATCGCTCCACCAATTTTGGATCTAATCCTGTGTCCAGAGAACGCAGAGGGTTCTCTGAAACAGAAACTGAATTCACGATTTGAGGCACTCAGATGAACACGGAGGATTCACCCGTGCCTCCCTGCTAGGGTTAGAAGCAGCCGCCCCCAAGTTAGGAAGCGGAGAGGAAGGAGAAGGACCCGAGTCGGCTTGGGATCCCGACTCGTTTCCAATGAAGCGAACACCCCCAAATTCTTCCTCTGACCGCCATGGCCCATCCGTCGGGTTCCTCTGGAGGTGACGTGTGTGCGGGCTTGCAACCACCCCACCAACAACCGCTCCACCAAGCTCCCGCCCATCGGCTCAGGGACTTTGAGCGACGCCACGACGACAAGCTGCAAACCTCTGATCGAGTGATTTCAATGTGCTCAGGATCCGAGAAAGAAATTAAGTATTCCGCTGTGTTTTAGAGAGGTGGAAATACTTTTATTTTTCCGCATTCTGAGCAACATTTTGCTACGCTGCGTGCACTACGTGCTGTACTGAGACTCAGATCCTCCCAATCCAGTGGCATGTATACCTTTGCATTATCTTCCTTCATGCATGATCAAAGTAAGAAATAGCGGGCTAAAATATTTAGCGGAAGCTCTTTCAAAAAGTTAAAAGAGCTATAACAAAAGTTATAGCGGAGATTAAATATTTAGCTGAATGATAAAATAATTAATAATTACATATAAAATAAGAAGCATTATTGGTCTAACACTCTAAAATAGACTCAACACGTCTCTTTACTGCCCAACTGTGCTCATGTTGTTTTATCTATGGTCCACCTTAGTTATATTGATTCTTTATTTTCTCTAGAGTACATCTTTAGCGGACATGTATTACCACTAAATCCTATAAAAATCTCTTTAGCGGACATAGTGGAGAAATATTGTGTAGCCTAGCGGTATATCTCCTAAAAAGCTAATAGCAGATTATAGCGGGCTATTTTGTACATTGTGCATGATCCATTAAACATTTCCATTGTATTTCTCAACTTCAGTTCCTTTGATGCATCATGAAAGGGCGACAGTACTTATTCTTGGGTCATACTGATTTTTTTTTCCAAAACGTGAATCGCATGATAAGAAGAGGAAACAACCAGTACGATTACATAATGCCGAGTATCGCCTGACCACAAGTTCGCGACCCTACTACAACAGAACGACTACGGGAAGTAGCTAGACGATACCCGTCAGGACTTCCAAATACAAAACGAAAACGAAAACAAAACACAAAAGAGATGAAAACCACGCCGCCAACAGAATAGACTTTCATTTCCATGAGGCACTAGCCATACTGAGAAAGCTTCGGTTCGGTTCAAAAAAATGAGAGAAAGCAGGGCGCGCGAATGCATGTCCAACAGAATAGACTTCATTTCCAGGAGGCACTACCGCACTAGCCAAGCATTTCAATTGAACAGTAAGAGTGTAAGACAATGGCTCCCTGTAAGCAGAATCGTAACTTTCGTGGCTGTGACGAATTAGGAAGGAAGAAAGAAGAGTGTCACCTAAAAGAAGAGGAGGCCCCCGAGCCGCTCTCCCTTGGGCGACTCGGGCGGCGACTAGCCCCCAGCGCCGGGAGGCCGCTCCCCACCCATCCTCCTCCCTGCCGCCGCCGGAGCCCGAGGCCGGAAGTCCGGTGGGTGGCAAGGAAGGCGGCGGCCGGGACTTCGGTAGCCGGTGCTGCGACCCGAAGCAGGTTTAGGAGGTGAGGTCGCCGTCGCGGAGCCTGGCGAGGCTGGTCGGCGGGTCTTCTCCAGCGACTTCGCGGCTGGATCCACCGTCCCCATGGCCGGATCTGCCATGCCTATGGGTGGATCTGCGGCGATGGGGGCGGCCGCGCGCGGACGGCGATGGAGGGCGGCGCCCTGGCGCCTGAGACCTATCTTCCTGACGGTGTGCTGTGCGCTGCGAGTCCGCGCGCCACGGTAGCGGCAGCTTCGGCGCGGGGCCCCTGCACGGGGTCGGCGTTGGCGTGGGCCGAGGTGCCGCGCGCGGCGGCTGCCTTGGCGTTGGGGTGCTGCCCTCGCGCGGCGGCGGCCTCGGTGGCGGGCGTGCGGCACCCGTGCTGCGGCTGGCGACGGCGAGCATGCGGCACCCGTGCAGCGGCTGGCTGTGGCGTGGTGCTGCGGCGGGGGGTGGCTTGCGCGTGGCCTCCCCGACGATGCCATGGAGGTGCGGCTGGCGGCGGCTTGCGCGGGGGCCTGCTCGACGGCAGTGGAGGGTGGCTGCGAGGAGGCAACGTGTTGATGCATGTGGCCGCGGTGCAGGGAGGCACGACGGCAACGCCGGTCCCGGGAATGCTACTGTGCTTTGCCGGTATGTGGGCACGCAACAGGGACAGGATTCTCCTGGCGAAAGCCTGCCAGCGGCGATGACGACAGCGCCCGCGGGCGTCGTTGTGCTGTTGGGGGCGTCATCTTGGAGCCCGTCCCTGTGGCGTTGTTTCTCTGGGTGAAAACCCTGTCCACTTGTGGGACGAGCGACGACGGCGTCATTGGCATCGCTACCTTCTTGGAGGCGTCGTTGGTGGAGACCCATCTTGGCTAGCCGGTGGATTCCTTAACTGTGGCTTGGTGGGGCGGCTCGATGCAAGTGGCAAGCTTAAAGGGGGTTGTTGAATTCAGCGGTGGCGATCGAAATCATGTTGGAGGCCAGGGGTTGTCGTATGGGCGTTGGTTTTGGGCTGTTTGCAGCGGACCGCGGCGGCTGGCATTGCCTGGCAATCGTCAGTGCGGTGTGGGACTGCGTCGAAGGACGGCGCTTGCGGCACCAACGTCATGGGACAACTTGGCTTGCAGCGGACTACGGCGGGTCGTTCAGCCTTGCTTGGCGACTGCGGTGTGGTACATCGTCGGAAGAAGGCGCTAGCGACAACTTGGTTTGCAACCATGGCGGCGGTGGCTGGTACGCGGGCTTCGCAACGAGATGCTGTCGTCCGGAGGGCGTGGTTCGGCTATCGACGGGGATCTTGGGAGCGGGGCATCATTGTTCTTCATCTTGGTGGCGACATTATAAACGAATCCGCGACTCGGAGTACTGTGGCAGATGTGGCGAGGCCCCCGGTTGCTGTGTCTTCGGCGAGGCGACGAGAGCGAGGAGGAGTCCAACGGCGGATGTGGCGAGGCCCCCGCGCGTTGTGTTTTCGTAGCGGCGACTGCGAGACGGCCTGCGTGGGGTCTGGGTTCGGTGGTTCCACTCTGCCAGATGATGTACGATATTGCAACGACACTATAGTGGTAGGTCCCGCATGGCGGTGGTCTTCTCGGTGCGGTGCTGTCCGTTCCTCTCGTTTCCCTATCGACTTGGGGCCATGCCTCGACGACGACTTCAGGAGATGAGAAAGTCTGTTAGCTGCAGCGGCTATGCTTCTTTTCTGCCTCCGCTTCCTTGTGTATTGTCCGCGTCGATGTCCCAATCCGTCCAGACTGAGTTGTCTCGTTTGAGACATGTGTTGTGGCTTGTGTCGACGTCCCAATCCGACCAGCCTGAGTTGAATTTGGCGTGTGTTGAGGCCCCAATACAACCCACCGGTGTTGTTACCGTGACGTTTTTTCTTTTTTCCTAATTATGGCCTCCCATGGACATAATCTTGTATTTTTTCTGCTATATCAATAGAAACGCACTCGTCGAGTGTTGTTCGTTCAAAAAAAAAAGAGTAAAATGCACTGGGGGTCCATAAACTTGTAAGGGTGTGTCATATAGGTCCATCAACTCCGAAAGTGCATTTCTGAGTCCCTAAACTTTTTAAGTCGTTCACCGGAGGTCCATATGCATCCATGTGGGCAGCTAGCGCTGATGTGGCATGCTGACTAGGCGCCACTCTTTCTTCTTCCTCCAGACATGGGTGCCAAGCGGCTCCGCTCGCCCGGCGAGCTCCGCGGCCCGCTCGGCAGGCGAGCTCCGCGGCGAGGGGGCACCTCCGCTCGAGGGAGGGAGGGCGGCCCCGCGGCTCCGCTCGGCCGACGAGCTCCGCGTCTCCTCCACCGCCGGGGTAGCCCCTGGCCCGCGGAACTCGCTGGAGCCGCCATCCCGCCCCGCGCCGCCCACGTTGGTAGGAGGTGCGCGAGGAGGCTCGCCGCCGCACCGAGAGAACCAGATCTGGAGGGAGCACCGGCGCGGGGAGGCCGCCGCCGTGCCATGGACCCGCGCGGGCATACGCCATGGCCGCTGCCGCCATGGACCGGAGGGAGGAGTGCCGACGGGAGCTCGAGCCGCGCCATGGCCCCACAGCGGAGCTCGGCTGCGCGCGGAGCTCGATGGGGGCCCGGCAGCCCGGTCTCCACACACGGCGGAGGAGCTCGAGGGAGAGGGACGGGCGCAGCGCAGGATTGGGAGGAGGGGCGAGCTCGGCCGGCGGCACCGCATGCGCGCTCGCGGGTGCTCGCCGGTGGCCACCTCATAGGGCTCCGGTGCGGCGCGGGCCTCCGGCCGCCACCGCCTTGGCCCCGCGTGGGTCCGGCCGGGACGGAGCTCCGGGGCCGCGTCCAGGCGCCCTCAAGGCCGACGGGGCACGCTCGCCAGCCGCCTCCGCCCCGCCTCCGCTCTCGCTGGCCTTGTCGCCGCCGGAAGCCGCGCGCCACCGCACACCATGGCGGGTGCCGCGGCAAGGGTGGTGGAGGGGTGCCGCGGCGAGCGCGGAGGTCGGGTGCGGCGGCGAGGATGGTGGCGGGGCGCCGCGGTGAGCCCGGAGCCCGGGCGCGGCGGCGAGGATGGGTGCGGGGTGCCACGGCGAGTGCGGTGGCGGGGCGCGGCGGCGAGTGCGAAGGCGGAGCGCAGCGGCGGCGAGGGCGAAGGCGGAGCACAGCGGCGAGCTGGTGGCGGGGCGCGGGACGAGCGGCGCCAGCGCAGGGAGAGTGGGAGGGTGGGAGCCGTCGGCGCAAGGAGAGGATGGGTGGGAGAGAGAGGAAGGGGTGGAGAGAGAGGAAGGAGAGATGCATGAAAGATAAAGATGCCCAGTCAGCACGCCATGTCATCGATACTTGCTCACGTGGAGGGGTATGGACCTGCGGTGAACGACTTAAAAAGTTTAGGGACCCAAAAATGCACTTTCGAAGTTGATGGACCTATATGACACTCTTAAAAGTTTATGGACCCCAGTGCATTTTACTCAAAAAAAAAAATTAGGAAGGAAGAACCATCATTGACATTTCTGCCTTGCTGTTTGCATTGGGACGTTTTGTTCAATACAAATAGGAACCGGATCATATTCAATCTCTCTTTTGGGGAATAGAAGCAAACAGAAATATATATTTAGTTATTCTGATTTATGATCATGAACAATTCGACGAGGAACAACGTTAACCGACAAAGATGAGCAGTGTCCTTACTTGAACAGCCCAAATCTATCAGCCTGCGAAGAAGCAGAGGCAAAACTGCACGTTGGGCGATGCACACGCAACACACCGTACAGCCGTACAGGTAAAAGAAAACTACACTGCGAAGAAGCAGAGGCAAAACTACACTACTATAAAAAAAAAGAAAACTACACTGAAAACCTGAAATTAAAGCCTCGAATTTTCAGCATCTAATTTCAGGAAAGTTCAGAGTCCATGTCTCTTCCTTTCAGACCATAGAACTCTGAAAGTGTTTACGACCTCTAAAAATCTAAAAGCTCAAACACAACACATCTAAAAACTATCTAGATGTGCATTATAAAGTAATCCAAGCTACATAAGGCCATTGTAAGGAGAGGAAATTACGAAAATATAAATACAATATCCGCAAAAAAAGAAATATAAATACAGAACGTAAAAAACCAATTAACAACATCACCACAGTGATGATAGCGCCTATTATCTGGTTGCCAGGATGGACGTATAGAAATAAGATGGAAATGAAGGAGATAAGAGCTCGACAGCTTGGACCAAGGATAAAAATAGTGGCAACTACTTAACATAGAAAGTGGCATTCTAAGTAGTACCATTTGGAGAGAAGTAAACTGCCAAATACAGGAAAGAATAGGCAGAAAAATTAGGTTATTGTGTGTGCGTTGGGGGGGGGGGGGGGGGGGGGTCATAATAAGGATTATTAAAAAAGATCACCTCAGAACTCAGCTCAAAAGCAGAGACAGAGAACTTAGAGCTGTGGCTCCTCCTGTAATCTCGCTCAGGTATATGCATGCTAAGAATTCAATGTAATCCAACCCCGACTTCTTCAAAAGAAAAACAGAGGCAGAGAGGTTCAAGTTAAATAAATATTTTAACAGTCACATGTCTAAATGACAGCAAGCAACAAGCACTGAGGGCTTGTTTGGATTGCACCCTAGAAAAGCTGTCTGTGCCACGCAACTCATCCAGGCCCTCGATTTCGTGCGCCTGGGGCAGGATGGCTGCCTGGATGAGGCCTTCAACCAAACAAGCCCTGAGAGTCTGAGAGTAATAGCAAACTTGAGTCACTCGCGTGACTCTGGTAGCATAGCAAGATGCACACTAGGCCTAAACAAGCACTGTTAAATTTATTACTCCTTCAATAGGTCAATCTCTTCCACCATTGGACCGCTCTTGGTGCTACATGTCAAAATCCCTGCAAACAATTGGAGCACCTCAGAACTCAGAACAAGAACAGATATAATGGAGCCTCGATTTATTATTTTTTTGACAGAGTTTTTCTTCTGCATGGGAAGGACCATATACAGTGTAGTTGCTTTTAGAAAACTTAGAACAAACACCTGATGATTGTCTAAAAATAAGTTGAGACTGCCAGGTCAAAAATGTCAGAATAAATTAAGTATATCCTGAGCTTCGTTCCATGCATTCAGGTAAGTAGAAATAATTTTCAGGTATCTAGCTAGAGTTGCAGGCATAATAGCATAAAAAGGATAAGAGAAGGGCATTTTGTTGCATTCGTTCAGACCTAGCATAGTAACAGGCATTACACTGTATAAGTAGTATTCATGAAAGATGCAGACAGATGATGGATCATGAACTGCAGAAAAAATAAAAAGTATTATAATCTGGTGTGCATTAATTTTATAATCAGAGCATTGCTGCTATGCAAAAGTATGGTTTCACACAGTTCAATCCAAAATATATAACCTACGCAATCATCAGCGAAAATGCCAATATATGATATCGATTTCAGGATTATTTGGTACGCGTTCCATTTTTCTTTTCGTAAAAGAAAAACTGCACCATCACAAAAGTTGTTGAGAAACTATAATCTCTGCGATCTGGATATATTTTGGTGCCCGCACGTGGATTATTTGATGGAATTGGGTTCTCTCAATTGACATAAGAATTTAGGATATGGGTGGCGTTAGCTAAAGTGGCCATGTCACGATGTAGCCGACATATCAAACTACTATTGGTCGTATTCAAGTAACAGAAACTGCTAATTTTGGCCAAGGTTGCAGGGTGACCTGTTAATAGAGAAAATAGGGATACAATAAGTACAAGCAAGCATTCCTTATAGGGGAGGTAACTGATAGCATTAGTTGGTTAACAAAGTTGTCGGAGCGGTTTGGATAGTGGAAACATTAACGGTTGTCATATATCAAAGCCACAATAAGCACATCAACTGTGGTGGCATCTAACGCATACATCAACACTACATGGCACAAACACAGAACTGTTACCAACCACTTTTGAAACCCATGAAGTGGCAGGATTATGACATAACTCGCCTTGTATAATATTCGTCTAGCAATTATGACCAATACAAAATAAATAATAAATGCAATACATGACCCTTTTGATGGCAGGAGCCGGAACTAATTTTTGTGATTAGTAAAACATAACATGATAGTGTTATTTCGAGTTATTAGTATTAAAACCTATCTGTTTTGTGAAGTGGACACAGAGGAAACTCAAGTTTCTACATTTGTATGTGGGCTGATTATATCTTTGGCACAACTACTAGAACTTGTTCTTACAACTCGCTGCAGGTGCGAAGGGTCTTGCTGCCCTTGGTGAGGGACGGGTGGCTCATTAGCTTTGAGCCTTAGAGGAGTTGGGGGTCAGGTCTTTCTTGTTTTTTAATTTGCAATAGTTCTTTTCTTTAAGACTTTTGTTCAGCATCCCCATTCTAGTCCAAGGTGGGGTGTGGTGTTTTGTAATTGGACTAATCTTCTCCTTAAATACAATGATGCGCACATGTTGACAGACCAATATAACTACAGCCAAACCACAAAATGGAGAAGCTATAACTCAAAACCAAAGTTCCCAGAATGGCTTTCTGAGTTAAGTTGATCAACAACATGAGAATCAAACGATTTCAGTTTGCCCCCAGCAGAATAAATCAGCATATAGAAGATAAAGCAATAATTTGCTCAAGCACGGCATTCCTGATCATATCGTATTCATACACATTTGTGTTTATGCACAGAAACTAAGAAAGACTGCAGTAAGTAAAGGTAGCAGAAAAATTCACCAAATTAGAATCGTTGCAATCTGAATGGCACTAAAAGCAATCGGGAAACCAAGATAGGCACCGCGTTCATGATCTCATATCCGACGAAATAAGGCTACGCAATTCCCAAAAGGCCAAAATACTAGTTAGTCGTGCCATTAGTGAAAGTACTACGCTGATCGCTTGATTAGAGGAGTGAGGATTAACCTGATAGATGCGATCACCACTGTCTACTGCTGCTTCCTCACCCCCGGCAGCGACATCCGGGCGGATGCCATGGCGTTGATGCGTTCCTGAACCTCGGCCTTGAGCATCTCGAGCGCCCTCATGAACACCGGCAGCTCCTCCTCCCCGAGGGCCTCCACGTCCACCTCCCACCAGTTCTGCTTCTGCGCGGCCCGTTGCGCCGCCCTGACCTTCTCCAAGGCGGCAGCCACCCGCGCCCACTCCTCCGTGACCAGAGCCTTGGTCTCGTCCACCTCCCGCCTCATCCCGGCCACACGGGCCGCGGCCTGCCCCGCCGTCTCGGCGCCGACGCCGGCGGCGGCGCCAGGGGAAGGGGCATGGGGAGTGGGGTTGGGAGCCGGCCCGTCGGCGGCGGGGAGGTAGGTGCGGAGGACGGAGTCCGCGGTCGGCGCGCCGAAGGCGTAGGGTTCGCCGGCGGGGGAGAAGGCGATGACGGCGACATGGGCGCCGAATTCCTCGGAGAGGTCGCGAGCCATGCCAAATAGGGTGGCGCGGCGCTTCCGGAAGCTTTCCCGGCGCTGATGCTCGCTGTCGCAGGGGCGGAGCTCCTTGTCCTTGGCCATCGCGGAATCGGTGGGGGTGGCGAAATGGAATGCGGCTGGGGTTTTTGGATGCTGAGTACAGCTACGGCCCAAGGGAAGAAGAAGGGGTGGGGGCACAAATGGAAAACGATCGCGTTGTGCTGGAAGCTCGCCGCTTGCCCGGTCGGACGACTTGAATAGGTATTTTGGTGGGTTTAGCTAGGCAAGTCTCACTCAGGAGTGTCATTACATAGTTATCAAGATTTGAACTAGAAAATCGAACTGAAATGTTATAGTAATAACTCTTCTCACCATCGCATGACACTTCCCTCTTCTCTCTTCGTAATACCTCTATCATGTCAGCAAATTTAATGTTTATTACACTCCTATAATACTTCCATTGAGATTAGCCTTAGAGCATTTCTACGACTCCACCGGATTACTCAAATCCATCTTCAATACTAAGAAGTTTACTATTTCGAAGATGAAGTATTCGAGCTGATTACTAAACCTATAGAAAATATCAAAAAAATTCTTGTAGTCATCAAAATACACTTCTCTACTATTTAAATGGAGATAATCCAACCGTGGTCACCTATCCGCCTTTTTTTTAGCAGTAGAATATTTTCTATTTCCGTTCACCGCACACGACTCCTCCCCTTCTCCCACACTGCCACTCCTCCTCCCTCCTCCATCGCCGCTCCCCCCTTCTCTACGTGCGCTGCCACTTCCTCCTACGTCCGGCACCCGCGTCGTCGCCCCTCCTTCCCCCGCACCGCCGCGCATCCTCCCCTCCTCCACATGCACTGGCCGCCCTTTCCGCGGGGCTCCACGATGTCGCCCTCACCGTGGCCCTCCTCACTCCCAAGGCCATCCTCGACACTGGCAGCCTCCTCCATGCACGCGCAACCGGCCTCCTTGCCGGTCTCGACCCCGCTGGTCGCCTCCATGCGTGCAGCACCTCCTCGTCCCGACCAGCAGCTCCCACTCCTCGGGTAGTTGCTTTCTTGGTTTTGTTTGTTTTCTTCCATTTGAATATGAAATGTGAATGCTATTTTATTATTGTAGTTATTTTTTTCATTTGAATGTGAAATGTGAATGTTGTTTTCATTATTGTAGTTATATTATTTGAATGAAGGTTCTTGAGGGGAAGAAAGAAGCGATGTGGCAACTATTGAGCAGAACTTTTATTTTACTAAGAGGAACTAAAGATAAAGTAAAGCATCATGCTCAAAAGATGCTGGGTGAATACCTACTGCTGATGGAAGAGTGGTCTGAATACCAAGTATGTCAAAGAGGGCCAATCGCCATTTCCAAATTACAAGAATATCACACCATCATAATGGAATGAGTTTGTTCGACAAAAAACCTGTTAGTAAGCTTTAGCCCTAAACCAGAAGAATCAAGATCTAGCACTAAGCAATATACATAGAGTCCGCCTAAGGCCAGGTGGATACCAAGCAAAGGTCGAGCAGTGGCAGCGTGAAAGAGAGGCGATAATAGCCGTCAGGCAACCTGACCCTTTTGAAGGCTTGGACTAGTGTGGCTGGCAGTGGCTTCAAGCAAGAAAGCCAAAGATAGTTAAGGGAAAACTGAAGTTTGATCAACCCGAGTCCAATGTGGTGGTAGAAAAGATGTTAGAACCAGCCAAGCTTCAAAAAAAAAGGATAGTTCAAATCCAATAGCGAGAAGGATATGCTCGGCGCAGCTATTGGCATGGTTTTTATGGTGATAAAACGAGGCGTGGCAACCCACCCCCTTGCAGATGCCAAGGCGAGTATGGCGTGTGGCGAGATGACGTCATACACATACCCTAACCTCCCATAGGACAGAACAAGCATACACTCATGCATACCTTTTTGCTGCAAAGTCCATCTCTTATGCAGCAAGGTTTGGAGAGACAAGCACATATTCACACCAATTAGGCAAACCACAGGAGCATATACTAGCAAAAAGGAGCACAACTATGAGCTATCTATTCCTATACAACACTACAAATAGCAGAGAGGAGTGGAGCACGAGTACTAAGAAGCAGATTAGAGGAAGAGGGGGAGGAAAAGAAGAGAGAGTAGGGGAGGATTGGGGGGGGGGACAGAAGAAGGACAGGGGACAACATACATACACGTATCGGAGAGGGGCTGGAGTGTGGATGTGGTGGGCGGGCGGTGGACTGATGGTGGCACCGGCTTCCAAGTTCTCTTTCCTTCCCACTCTCACATGGCATGGATTCCAGATGGCCAGCTCCTTGCAGAGGTGCAGGCGTGTGAATCTCTTTCGCTCCCTCCGCGCACGACCTCCCTTTGCCTCTCACGCGCGCCTTCTTCTCCCGCACAACCCTTTTCCTCCCACCCACAACACCTTTTCCTCCCATGCGCATCGCCTTTTCGTGTGTGCGGCATCAATCTGAAGCCTTGGTGAGCGAGACGATGCCATACACACGGAAGACATGGCGGAGCCCGTTGCCTTGATTGGAAAATTGGCTGGATGCCTAGGTGATGCCATAAGAACCTTGGATATCGGGTCCAAAGACCATGAGGCTTTGTCAGAGGCATGTCCTCTAAGTTGAGCATCAAGGATGGATTCCAGAAGGACCGGGATAGGTACTGGAGCCATGACCACTACAAATAAGAAATAAGAGAAGCAGTTGAGAAAGCACTATATGAAAAGTTTAGGGATTTGTTCATGGCAACACTTGCGGACCTGCAACAGTCGTGGCTACTTTGGTTCAACCCATCGCAAGAGGTGCGGCAACAACAGATGGTGGTCATGCCCCATCTGGTACTAGGCCAAGCGAGTACCGGATGGCCTAGATGTTTAGTGCAGTGTCGCGTTGACCGCAGCACAACCATACGTGATGGATAGCATAACAAGTACTACTCCCTGCTTGTTGCTCTATTTGGTCAGCAGAACTGAGAAGACAAAAAGAATTTGCCATGGCCTAGGTGCATCCAGTTTGGGTTTCATTTTAGGGAAAATTGATCCCACCCCTATATACATGTGTAAAAGTGGAGCAACTCTTGAAATCAAGCTAAGAGGATAACGAGATAGACAAGCTATTTGTGAGTCCATGAACGCGGGCCAAGTTGGTGGAAGGACGTTCGTGACATGCTAAGGCAGTATAAAACGCACAAGGAGAAACAAGAAAGATGAAAAGAATTTCACAAAGAGGCTATGGAGAGGGTTGCGGCCTACATAACGGCTATGATGCTATGATGGCAATACATGGATTCCATATTTGCACCATACAACATCAAGTAAGTCACTACTACAAAAACAATTTTTAGGGGCAGGTAAAATCGTATTTTTAGGGGTGGATGCGGTACCCGCCCCTAGTTTTCGCAGCTAAAAATGCCATTTTTAGGGACGGGTCACGGCATGACCCGTCCCTAAAAATCGATTTCTAGGGGCGGGTCATGCCATGGCCCGCCCCTACTAATCATTGTACAGAAAATCAAAAAAGTTCAAAAAATTGAAAACAGCAAAATAAAAAGAAAAAATTATCCTAGCCAACCAGCCACCACCACTAACCCTGTAGTGTCAAGCTACGATTTTTTTTTGAAAGAAACACACTTGCATCACCTGGGATTCGAACAGCCGACCTTTCTTACCATTACACTACACAAGCACTTGTGACTTTGTGAGGTATGCTATTCTTTTATATTAACTCAGAAATTAATTTGTAGGGGCGGGTGACGCCATCACCCGCCCCTAAAAATCATTTGTAGGGGCGGGTGATGCTGCCACCCGCCCCTAAAAATAGTTTTCTATTTTATCCAAAAATTTATTTAATTGTTTACATATAGCAAATCAAATTAAAAAAATTTGAAACTTGTACACTATGGTTATTGTGAACTACAGAAACAAAAAAAATGCCAAGTATAATTCAGTGTATATAAAGGTTAAGATTGTGAAAACCTCAAAGTATGACTTGAGTTATATGAGATACTATATAGTTATAGCTATTAGAGAACTTATACTAATTTTTTGGACCATTAGATGACCTCAAATGAAAAAGTTATCAACTACAAAGTTTTAGGTCTCGTCATTCTCTATAATTTTGATATAAAGTTTGACTTCATCTGAGATAATATGAAAAAGTTATGAATTTTTTTTTGTATGGAACCATTTGTTGGGACGGGTCATGCCATCACCCGCCCCTAAATATGCATTTGTAGGAACGGGTGATTTTTAGGGGCGGGTCGGATGCTACAGTAATCCCGCTCTATTTATAGCAACGGTTGACATTTTGGTCCTCCCCTAAAAAAATTTGGGCGTTCCTACGGATCATTTTTGTAGTAGGGAGTCTAATTTCGATCATTTGTTATAATAAACACTTGCTTTGATCGATGCCTAAAAATTGTATATCATATTTTTGTAAAAATCACTAGATTGCTTTCGTACTACAATCAAAGCATGGAAAAGTAGTCATATTGGACTCTTTGGATTGGCAAAAAAGTAGATATAAAGAAGTCACGTTATTGTGAGCAATTTCCTTATTTTCCATATGTACATCATGCTAATTTCTCCATAAAAAGATACATATATAAAATAACTTCCCATTTCTTTGTTTTTAAAATAGGGCTTACCAACACTACGTTTACAGATGAGGAGCTTGTTGGGTATTTTAGCATCTCGAATAAATCCGCAAGCGCACGAATACCGTTGTAACTTTCACCTTAGAGTATTCCAAAGGTTATCAAATCCAAGAGAACGTGTGTGCACTAAACTCTATTCTAATCGATTCAAGGACACACCAGGATAAAGGGCAAGGGAAGAGAGGATTCCTAAGATAGCACTATAGCTGAGATAAAGGTCAATCTCTCGGACACAATACTCACTTCGGGCACTGGCTTACACCTAGTCTTCCAGGCGACTCCAACCAATAGCTCTACACTATATCCAAACATGGAAGATTGCAAAAGACTAATAGGGTTGTCACCACCTACGGCCTACCTCTAACAAACCGTGGGATATAAGGCAAACGAAGAATAAATCTTAGCCTAGACACCACGTCTGCGCTATTGATTACTATTACAGTCTAACTATGTATGTCGACCCATAACAAACTACAGCACTCCGTATAAATACGGAGCGACGAACCTGCAAATAAGAGAACTGATCTCACTCAACTACAAACACTACTAGCATATACTAAACCAAGTATAATACTAGAGATAGGAACCACAAATACTTACTAAAAGCCGATGAATGTAGCAACATCCGTAGAGATACAAGATGGGAGAAAAGTACCGACACCCCGGCGCTTCTCCCGAACTACCCTCTCACTCTTGTAGAGGTACAAATTGGCGAAGAGTGCCGACAGATTTGCGCCACTCCTAAGTACCTCTACCCGTAGCCTTTACAAGACAACTCTAAATGCAAGAGAAGGTGTGAAGCTCATACTTGGTGGTGTGTTCTCAAATGGAGCCCCCCTCTACTATTTATAAGAGGGAGCCACGGGTTGTTCAGCCGATGTTGACGCTCCTTAGCGCCCCGATTTGTATTCCGCAAGCGCACGGTTCGTGTAGCTTTTCCCTTAGAGTATTCCCCCAAGGTTTATCAATCCGTGGATCGACAAAGAACTACCTAAGGTTTTCCATCTAATCTAACGGATCTATCCTAACATGAAGCATTGATTGCATATAAAGGGTAAACCTTTGACAGATATGAGTGATGTGTAAAGGTTGATCTCATCCATGAACATAGGCTTAATCATAGCAAAACCAAAGACATGACTAGACCTATCGTCATCTAGTTGTAGTTCAAGCTAACGAGCAAATAAATCATGCATCTCAATCAAAAGTATCTTTAAACTCAAAATCTCCAATCCGATCCCTCGATACTCCGCCTACTCTGTGGAGACAGCCTGTCACGACGCCCCCTTTTGAACGAAATACCCTGAAGCAAGTCGAACCCCCTTTGGTAGTTCCGCCATGAACCTCTAGCCACCATGACTACAAGATCATGCTAAGCGATCTATCTCGATAATAGATATAAGATGAAGCAAACCCAAAGAAAAGAACGAAATCGAAAGAGAGAACATGATCGCTAATAGATTCGGAAGACATGATTATCATTACTCACATAATAGATTCGTTTGGATCGTCACCACCGAGTACATACCATTGACGACTCCAACTAGCTCATGAACTCCACCATGGCACAACCTCGCAGGGAGGCCATGGCGGCTAGGGACGGCCTAAGCCATCTCCTAGACAACTTCGAAGACTTGCGGCGACCGTCGTCTCCCTCCGGTCTTGACCCTAGGTTTTCGTCGAGTTCTGGGTGGATGGATGCTTCGAGTTGAATAAGGTGTGAGCTATTTATAAGACGAGGAAGCCACCGGTCGAAGGGGAGGCCGAACCGCCTCAGAAATGGGCTAGGCCGGCCGGCCCCATGGGCCTGGGCCGGGCGGCCTACCCCCTTTCGGGCTCGCCTCGGTCTCATTTTTCGCGTGCAGACTCCTCGCATCTTCTAGAGTTTATGTCCTTCACGATTGCACCCCTTTTGACGTCGTTATCTTGGAGATATCTTCGAGGAAAGGATAGGATAGGGAATCCTTCCTTAAATCTTCATTTGCTTTACTTGATCCCGAAGTATCTTGATCTCATCTTCGTGGGCTCGGTCCTTTGGGCTCTCTTGGAGAATGGATGTGCATGAATGGGCTTCGAATCAACATGGGCTTTGGTCCTTCCTTTGGGCTTTGGCCTTCGTCTTTCTCCGTGTTAGCGCTCGATCACAGGCCTCGTCATTTCATGCTCCAAAATAGACCAAAAACCTGCAAAAATGAAGTTCCTCCAAAATATATGTGCAAGTGTGAAAATGACCAATAATTAGGCTGGGGTTAGGACGGTTAGTGATTTTGATATTAAATTCATGCCATTATCAAGGATAAACAAGGGATAAAGTGGGTACTTAAGGAGCGCCAACAGCCGAGGATCAGCAGTTCTATTACCTAGAACCACCTTAATGGGCCATCATGGTTGGCCGACCAGGAGTGGGCTCCAACCGCCCCTAGCTTTGGTCCTTGGGCTGTCCTGGTCTCCCTTATCCCTAATCCACGTGCTAGGCCTTATCCTAACTCAGTTAAGTGCTGCATTTGGGCCTCTTTCAATCCATTTGAATGACGCACTCTGATTTGTTGATGCCTTTTGCCTTGGATTGAGGAGTGTGTTTTCATACTCTTGAGGAGTGTTTTCTGCCTTATTTCACCTGCATACAAATATTTACCAACACTTGTGGAAATAGTTAGTAATAAACCTCTACCACTAGGTTGATATTCATATTTTATGCATTTATGTAGGAATTGACGGCCTAAAATTGGTACTTAAGAGCAGTCAACAGAGCTCATCCCGCCGAAAGACCAAAAGAAATGACTAAGAGTGAAAACTTCCCGTGCCACAAGCAACCTTTTAGGTTCTGTGTACTGTGGGTACTACACATGCGAGCATGAGGGTGCTCGGGAGATATACGACTAATCCTGAATGTCTAAGGGGCTACTCTTTATTATCGATAGATGCTTATGTGTATATTATTTGTTTGCCTTTGACTAACACTTGTTTAACTTTTATGTGGATTCATTAATTGCATATTTGGCCAGAAAGGCACCGGGCGCGACTCCATGAGCAAAAATTTCTAAATGTAGTCACCGATTTGTGCCATTTCATTATGCATAAAGTGATCAACGTAAGGGGCAAATATTTTCACGATGCACAGGGATTAGCAACATACATTAGTCTTCATGAGTAGGAGAATCAAGGGCACCATGCCACCTCTAGTAGCATTTGTAGGAAATAGGAGAAAAATATGTATTCAATGTGAACTGTAATGATATACTCTAATGAAGTTTTGTAACGATGCACTTTAATGTATGCATGTATACTTCATTTTGTGTTCTTAAGTATGTATAATAAAAATGACCATATTATCCCTAAATAACTATAGCAGTTGTAATTGAAGACCGTGCTGGGGTTGTTTATTTGGTTCTCTAGATCCTTAATAAATGCAAATATATTGGAACCAGAAAAGTAACATCTACTTAAACATTTGATTGGGTTCATGCCCTTTTCAAATCCAATTATTTCATGGTATTCCATATTGCTTTAATTAGATAGACTTTACTACAATCTAAATGAGTAGTCTTTGCACGACAAAATTTGAAGGCTAAATGAACAATTTTTGTGGGATGGAGGAGTAGGTATTAAGAGATAGCATAAGAGATCACTTCTTTAAGAGCAAGGCTTATGGTTCAGCCTGCTACTAGCTAAATAAATGCATGCATAGCATGAGTGCATGTGGCGAATGAGCAGCGAGTGCAGCAGTAGAGTAGTGAATGCGAATTGCACGTGAGCATCTTCCTGCTTTAGCCGGCGTTTCATGAGCCGTTCGCTCCACACTCTATCCTTTTGTCTCTCCGCTAGCAGCGATTTTTCTGGCGTGGTTGTGCTCCCAACCCGCCTTACTAGCTCTATAATACTTTCTCTAATGGTTTAGCTCTTAGCACACGACTCAAGATATAGACTAGCCTAAGCCTCACATACTCTTGGAATACGTGCACGAGACTATCTCTTGAACTTGATCAGGAGATACTTCTTCTCTTTCTCTCTCTTACATCTTGACAAAATATTGTATTTTTCTTCTATAAGGTCAGTCTCAGTGCTAGTATCATAAGCATGTCATAGATATTAAAGACTATGACACATCAGCAAAATTGCTAATTTGGCAACAGAGTTAAGAGGAGAGAGAGATGACTTGGGTTATCACCATGACCCTCTCGTGGCACGGTTGCCAAAACCACGACACGGGGACGACACTCTGTCAGACCCAGGATAGCGGGACTGCTCACAGGCGCGGAATATTCTTGAGTAGGGAGTAGCACATGGATATGCCCTACCTCTCCTGTATCTACCAGAATAGGAGTAGAACTAGTCGACGCACTCGAGAACCAGCCGAACTCCTCGGACTGGGATCCTAACAGAACTCGACTAGGACTTTCCATGTAACCCTGTTCCCCCGGATTATATAAGGGTGAATAGGGACCCCTTCGAAAGGGACGAGACACATCTAGCAACACCTAAGGAATACAAACCACCACACAGGATATAGGGTATTACGCTCCGGCGGCCTGAACCTATCTAAATCCTTGTGTTCCTTGCACCTTCGCGTTCTGATCTCGGCGAGTCCCTACTCATAACCACTCTCCTCGGGATACCCCTCGGTGAACTCGACGGTAAAACATCGACAACTGGCGCCCACCGTGGGGCCTCTCACCAACGGTCGTCATAAGAACTCGATGGCTCCTCCCGACGACAACTCAGTGCCCGAAAAAGGCACCTAGATCTTCGTCACCGACGGATCAGGCGTCTTCGTAAGCTTTTTGATTGACCAGAATCCTCCAGAAGTTCCAGAAGTCGCAAGACACCACAAATTCGACGACTTCATCGACCAACTCAAAGAAGTCGAATTCTCAGCTCTCAACAACGAAACCCGAATTCAACCCGAATTCGGCGCATTGAAGACCAAAATACTCTCCGAACTGGAAGAAGATTTGGAAAGACAGCTAGAAGATACCAAACAAGAAACTCCCTCAGATGGGAAAGTTTCATCCTCCAGCCGTATCCACTTCGCTGAACCAAGTCTTTGAAAGAAAAAATCAAAGACCAGTTTCAAGAAAGCTACTCTCAAGAAGAAGCCATCAGAAGTCATTTTTTCAAACATCGATAACATCGATGAAAAAATCAAACACTGCCTTCAGTTAGCAGAAGGCATGTTCAATAACAAGACTTCCTATGAAGAATCCTCCAACCCTTGGACTCTAAGCACTACAGAGCTGGAACAGGATCAAGCATTCATGAAATACCTTGAAGAACTTGACGAACCAATATCCGAAGATGAACTAGCCGAGTGGTCAAACGACATCGACTTGTTTATGGAAGGACTGACAAATCCAAACATGCTTGAAACACTTTGGGAACAATCCAAAGCCAAAAAGCTATGGGATGATTCACAAAACAAGACATCAGCGCAATTGGATCAGTACCTATCTGAATCTCACCCTGTAAAAGACTCTGTTTCAATCGAAGATTACATGATTTGCTGGTGCAACATCATTCAAACTCCAAATTCGCCCACTCCACAAGAAAATCGCCGCAAGCAGCAGCTAATTTCTCCAGAGGAACACGATAATTTGGACAAGTACAATCAATTCATAAATGAACTCTCAGTCCGAATCGAAGGCGGATGGTCCCCAGTAGACACCCTCCCTTACGATAAAGACCTTCTTCGACTCACGTTTGGACTATCTCCTTGAGTCAAGACAAATGAAGAATTCTACCCAGATTCGGATCAAGTCTTCAAAAGAAACCGACCCGCGATACAACCCGATTCGGACAAAAAGACAGAATCCGACAAGGAGTTGGCTTTTACTGTCACTACAAAAAGAGAACTACAGTCTTCAAATCGGAAGGACAGGAGACAATTCTCAGAATATGAAGCACTACTATTCCAGCAAGGCTTTCCGCTAAAAGAAGACATCAACAAGTTGAAAATTCTCGATCACGATCGAGAAATTTTCATGGCCACCCTTTCGGATCCTACAAACCGAAAGGCCAATTCTACGGCATTAGAAGACCTCGATTACGATGGTTTCCTTTCTGAAATAGAAGAGAGCCAAGCAGTAGCAGCTAGCTACGAAATCCCTCCACCACCTCCGGGAATCACCGTCACTGCCCACATGGACAACATCCCGAAGAAGATTTTCAAGACGGAGCACCATCAATAGCTCGGCGACTCCATCGACTATTCCAACAGCGACTTACATAATGTTATCAACATTGGCCGCAATGCGAAAACGGTCATTATCAACAAAGGCAAAGAGCATGAAGAAGTCAAAGCTTACAGCCCGACATCTAACTATCGACTACCCGATAACTACGGGTACAACTCGCGGAAGTGACGCAACAGCAAAACAGTACCTCCTCCCCAACCAACGAAGCACTCAAAGATTGATTCTACTCACCAGAAACTTCATTTAAAATGCTTCCTGCACCCCAAAGGGAAGCACTCAAGCTTTCAATGCACATCCTTCGCAAAGCACTCAGAGCATCTCCACCTTCTGCCGACAAAGACAAAAAGAATCAACACGAGCAAAATCTCTTCTGAAAATCAAAGAAGAAGGAGCTAGTCGAATGGGTCCAATCACCTCAGGGCTCACGCCCAATCTTACACCCAATAAAGGCTAGGATGGGTCCGTCCGAGGGAGGTTCCACCCCCGAACTACTCGAAGAAGAAATACTCCTCACAAGATGGTCGGTTGGGTCCAACCACCTCAGGGCTAACCCCCGGCCTTACACCCAATAAAGGCTAGGATGGGTCCGCACGAGGGAGGTTCCACCCTCGAACTATCAACAAAAACAAAATAGGAGTATAACAGCTACTCAATCGAGTCGCCTCAGGGCTTACCCCCGGTCTTACACCCAATAAAGGTTAGGATGGGTTCGTCTGAGTTCCGACTCAGTATCCAAGCTACTCGTGTTGGCAGAAGACAATCACTAAAGTCAAATCTCCTCAGGGCCAAGCCCTAGTCTTACACCCTATAAAGGCTAGGATGGGTCCGCCCGAGAAAGATTCAAGAATAAAGAAAAAATCGAGTGCTTCAGAACCTGATGAAGGAGAAAATTTAATCGACAAAGACCCTAGAGACAAGTTCTCTACTTTCTTCAGGAGTCATTACTCCATCAGTTACTGCGAATACGACCCTTTCTTTGTTTACTTAAAGTAAAAGGCACGGCGAATCGAGTAGCTGGGACTAAGAGACATGAGCTCTGCGGTTGTTGTCGGTCGAAACCCACCGGCGAGCAGCGACAGGCAACACGAAGAGCCGGGAGGTCGCTGGGGCGCTGGCAGGCACTGCTCCCTCGTCGACGGCCCGCAATTCCAGCAACGCGATGCGGCTTCTGAAGACGCAGGGCGTGCCACCTGACCTATACCTGATCAGGAAGGTGCGGACGTGCTTGCGATGATTGACCTGCACACACAAACACGTGGAAACATAAGTCCGAGCCGTGGTCGGCTCCCCGGGACGACTCTTGCATCGGCTTTAAAGAGCCGATCGAGTCTCGGTGTCAGATTGGATCTGTATCTATCCGGATATTGATGAATAAAGCAAATAACTGTAAAGCTGCTTCAATTAAATCTAATTGATCTAATCCACAATGGTAAAGGCTTCACCGCTAGATCAGAACATCCTACACGTGACTGGGCCTAATAAACGTAACAGATAACTAAAACATAACCAAAACAGAGGCCTAAGAACTAGCAAGAGCCGATTCCCGGATCAATTCCCTGTTAAGACTAAAGCAAAGCATCTAACACGCCACCGGATCGTCCAACCCGTTTGCAAGGCCTAACCTAGCAGATATTACACCAACTCTTAAGAACAAGAGCAAACCGTAACAGATCAGATCTACTAAACATGAAAGAAGCAGGGTGTCGCCTCTGTGCAATTAATCCTATATGACAAGAACTAGCATAAGATTGAAACGTGACTGCACAGAGACAACATGATATTCGTAGATGATAAACAACAAGGCACGATAGATCTACTAAAAGCCATGCCACGAACATCGAGATAACTAGCATTACTCGCCATCAAAAATGCTTCAGTACGAGTAATACCAAGGTAAAAACAAGAACAACGCTGCCCTGATCGCGAGAAGCGATCAGGGCAGCATGGCACTTACTTGGATGAAACCCTAGGATTAGCGGTGGCGATGCGCCGAGATTGTTGTTTGCGAGACGTGATGACGCTCTCTCTTCATGAATAACATAGGGTACATATTTATAGTCCGGAGACTTGGGAAACAATCTAAACTAATCTTGTCCCGATCGGACTCTATCTCTAATCTTAAACTAAATCTAAGATACATGGCCCATGTGTCCCAAATGCTCACGCAGGAGCTGATTTACATGTCTTCTTCAATCTTCTGCTTTAAGCCCATCTTGCTTTCGGCCCATAAATTAATCCTATTAATTTGTGGCGATAACAGCGGTGCTAGAGACAAGTTCTCTAATTTCTTCAGGAGTCGTTACTCCATCAGTTACTTCGAATACTGTTGACGGCTCTTAAGTACCAAATCTAGGCCGTCAACTCCTTCATAAATACATAAAATGTAAACATCAGCATAGTGGTAGGGGTTTATTACTAACCATTTCCACGAGTGTTGGTAAATATTTGTATGCAGGTGAAATAAGGGTGAAAACACACTTCAAGAGCATGGAAACACACTCCTCAATCCAAGACAAAAGGCGTCGACCAATCAGAGCGCGATATTCAGCCTCACATGGATTCATGGGCCCACTTGAGCAAGTTACCGACTTAAACAAGAGCTATTACCAGTGGATTAGTGATGAGAGCTCACCTAGCTGTCACCCAACCAAAGTTGGGCCGATTCGGAGCCGACCATAGGTAGGCCGACCAACCCGGTCGGCCGGCTTGCCCACGGCACCAACCGACCTCAGGCTTCGACGTGGCAGCTCTCCATTGGTCCTAGAAGTCGGTTCTGGGAGGATCACCTGCTGAAACTGACCTTGCTGTGGCTCGCTCCTATATATATGAGGGGAGGGGCTCCAAATGACAACATCCACCAAGTGCTCTCTCAAGTCTCCTCTTGCATTAGAGTTGTGTTAGATTAGGGAGAGGGTAGAGGTACTCAGGAGGGACGCCGGTATTCGGTGCTCTTCTCCATTTTGTACCTCTACGAGAGTGAGGGAGTAGTTCAGGAGAAGTGCCGGGGTGTCGGCATTCTGCTCCCAGCTTGTACCTCTACTGATGTTGCTACATTCTTTGGTATTTAGTAAGTATTCGTGGTTCCTATCTCTAGTATTTTACTTAGTATAGTAGATGCTAGTGCTTGTAGTTGAGTGAGATTATTTCTCTTACTCGCGGGTTCGTCGCTCTGTATTCATACAGAGTGCTGTAGTTTGCTACGAGGTACCAAACGTAGTTAAACTGTAGTAGTAATCTATATTGTAGACGTGGTGTCTAGGCTAGAGGTTATCCTTCGTTTGCTTTATATCCCACGATTTGTTAGAGGTAGGCTGTAGGTGGTGACAGCCCTATTGGTCATTCGTAATCCTCCACGTTCGGATATAGCGTAGAGCTGTTGGCCGGAGTCGACTAGCAGACCAGTTGTAAGCCGGTGCCCGAAGCGAGTATTGTGCCCGAGAGATCGACCTTTAACTTAGCAGTAGCACTATCTTAGGAATCCTCTCTAGCCTTCTACCTATCTTGGTGTGTCCTTGGACCGATTAGAATAGATGAGAGTGCACACACATTCCCTGTGGATTCGATAACCCTTGGAATACTCTGAGGTGAAAGCTACAACGGTATCCGTGCGCTTGCGGATTTATTCGTGATGCTAAAATACCCAACAAATACCAACCTTTCCTTGTTCACTCAAGGTAAAAGGCACGGCGAATCAAGAAGCTGGGGCTAAGAGACATGAGCTCGCGGCCCTAAAGACAAGTTCTGTACTGACTTTAGGAGTTGATACTCCATCAGCTACTTAGAATACCAACATTTCTTTGTTTACTCAAAGTAAAAGGCATGGCGAATCGAGTAGCTGGGGCTAAGAGACATGAGCTCCGCGACCCTAAGGAACAAGTTTCCTACCTTCCCAAGAGGAATTAATCATCCATGAGGTGACAATTCGTCGACTACTACGGTACTCGACTCAAGATGAGACAAAGTCTCTATTTCCAAAGAGGACTTAGTCATCCATGAGGTGATAATTCGTCGACTGCTACGGTACTCGACTCAAGATGAGACAAAGTCTCTACTTCCAAAGAGGACTTAGTTATCCATGAGGTAACAATTCATTGACTGCTACGGTACTCGACTCAAGCTGAGACAAGATCATTACTTCCCAAGAGGATTTATTCATCCATGAGGTGACAATTCGTAGACAGCTACGGTACTCGACTCAACCGAGACAAGATCTCAATTTTCCAAGAGGATTTATTCATCCATGAGATAACAACACGTCGATTACCACGACACTCGACTTCGAGAAGATACAAGATTTCTAATTCCTAAAAGGAATTCCTGATCCATAAGGCGACAACTCATCGACTACTACAATACTCAACCTATGAAGAGACAAGATCTCTATTTTCCAAAAAGGAATTATCATTCACAAAGATGGAGACTAGTCGACTACTATGGTACTCGAACAATTTCTCCATTTCCAAGGAAGAAACTATTCGTCCATGACATGACAAGCAAATCGACTACTACGGTACTCGAAGAAACAACTCAAGACAACCAACGACAAGCTTCGCGAAAAGGCAACCAGCCGATCGGCCGTCAGTTAAAAAGAAAGTACTATACATCTGAATGTTAAAAAGTACTGCAGTGGACACACATTCACAAAAGAGCCAAAAGAATATTACAACAATTGTTCAAGCCTCTGGCGCCGGCCCCAAGCCACTGATAACCTTATCAGTGATGGGTTTCATTTCCGCTACATATTCAGAGAATTTCTCCTCTGAACAGCCAACAGCCACACCATCACCAATAAGGGACAAGTTTGCAAAAGAAAGAAAGGATTTAACTAATCCTAAGGAATGAGCCATGTAATCCCTAGAGGTGTCGGAGAAGAAGCTACTGAGTCGCTGGAGGGCTTCACGAAGATGCTCCAGCAGACTCTTCTCACCAGCTCCTTCCTCCTCAACCATGTCAACGACTACTTTAGCCGCCGCCTCAAGATCAGCCAGCTGCTGGGCCAACTCCTTGATCTGCTTCATATCTCTGACCATTTGCTTGTCAGAGTCAGCCTTGATCTTGGTCAGCTTCTCCACAGCATCTGCGTGACGATACATAATATTTTTAAGATCAGTCACCAGTTCATCCTTTTGCAACAACAAGCTTTTAAGCTCTGTCAAAGCAAGGAAAATATGAGCACAAAAGAAGCCACTCGAAAAATGCAAGCATCAAAGAAGGACAAAAGTACCTTTCTTCTCCTTGGCAGTAGCCTTGGCCTTCTCTTGCAGCTTGGAGGCCTTATCTTTAAGAGCAGAATTGTCCTGCTCCAAAGCTTCGACCCGGGCCTCCAGAAGCCTGACTTTCTCTGACTGCTCCCGAGAAGACCTCTCGAGAGCAGCCATCTCCTCAAGCTGTCGCGCCTGGTCAGTTGTCAACCGGAGACCCTCTCCAGTCTTCCGAAGGAACTCGGCCTGCTCAGCGACTTGCTTAGCCAGATTCTGTCAACAAAACACAGTCAAAACAGAGTACTCGACAACCCAACAAAAGTACTCGAGTACAAAAGATACTTACAACAAGAGAAGAATGATAGCCCAGAATCCCCTGGGCTACAGCAGTCGACTCCTTGACTGGCTTCTCCACCTCCTACCGCAATGTCTCCAGTAGGATCAGATCAACCTTGGCGGCAGCCGTAGGACTCTTCGGCTGATCTTCAGTCTGCTTCTTTGAAAAACACAAAAATATCAGCAAAGGCACGACAGAAAACCAGTCGATCACATATCATAAAGCCACTCACTAGTACCAGCGATAGGAGACTTCTGGCCCGCCTCCTCAACTGCAGGACTCTCCGCCATTCCAGCAGTAGTATCGCCCAGCCGATCACCATCTTTCGATGGGCTGGAGGGCAACTGGGCAATGCTCTTAAGGGAAGAAAAAATTCCATTCTCCGACTCATCAACCCCAAGAGCGTCTGGGTTGCTACAAAATAAAGGAAGTAATAGACACTTCAATACAAAAATAAAGAAGCAAAAACAAGCAGCCGATCAATAGTTACACTTACTGAGAATAATGTTTCAGCACAAATTTCATCGGCTTAGTAAACTTCGGGACCGCGCTAAGCCTTGAAACACTCTACCCCTTGGCAGAGCCACTCCCGCCAGACTCGGCCGGCGCAGCGGGAGTTGATGCAGCCGGGGTCACCACAGAACTCACCGCCTTCCTCTTGGAAGGAGAAGGAGACCTAGGAAGAAGAAAAATCTTCAAAAACCAACTCAAGACTCCAGAAAAGTAATAGTTCGTACTTATCTATCACTGCTACTAGCAGAGGTAGCCCCCCGCTTTCGAGTCCTCGCTGACTTAATGGACGGTTCGTCCGCCGCCCTGTCCTGGACATCTGACGCCGTCCGACTGGCCGATGGACCTGTGCACAAAAACAACCATCATCAGACGAAAATCCAACAGCTCAATCAAGCAAAAGAGCAAAGCAAAGGTAGTCAGATTCACACTTGAGTCAGTATGCACCAAGGGTGCATCTTCAGGCAGCGGAGGCCTACACTGATAATTTTCGGGGTTAATCTGCTCGAAAGACACCAGTCAACTCGCCTACTCGACAAAAGTATCGGATTCAAACTACAATCTACTACTCGAAGTAGTACCTCCCGAGGACGCCTGCCGGCTCTGAATACCCCAGAAAGACTGGGCCTCCAGTCTATATTCTTCAGGAGCACGGCCACCCGACCCTCCAACTCGTCCTCGGAGATCTTCTCCCGAGTATATCGAGTGGGATCCTCCTCACCCGTATACTCAAAGGCAAGATGAACCCGCCGCTGCAGAGGCTGAACCCTCCGAATAGTCCAATGCGCCACTATGGAAGCACCAGTAATATGGTGATCCGCCTTCAACCCTTCAATCTCCCCAAGAAGAAAGTTGACCTGGTCTGCCCTGCCTCCCCTGGAATTCCAACTCGGTCTCTTCACAGGGGGACCAGGGGTACTGTAACTGAACCGCCCAAATTAAACCGGCTTATGTGCGCTATCTATTATCTTAATGGTTAATCAAGTTACCATGCACTTAAAACGGTGTAATCCAGTCATCTATCGGGTTAAGGATCGAAAAACACTGGAAGTCTCGCACGAAGATGAGCACAGATGATTACAAGCAGACAAAAGTTCTCAAAGTTAATTTACAATGCGGAGTTTTACAAACAAGTTTATGTAAAATATCAGAATTCAAAATACAACGGAAATTAAATAGAAGTTTAGTTTAAAAAAACAACGATAACTACGATGACGTGAGGACATCACATCGAGCCCACCGATGTGAATCCTGATTAGCTCCAACCACCAGCAGTTACCTGAAAATAGGGTGACAACAAACCCTGAGTATACTGATACTCAGCAAGGCTTACCCAACATGGGTATACTTAGCCCACTATCTAGACATGCAAGCTTTTTGGCTCTGGAGTTTATTTTTGCTGGAAAGTGTGTACTAGTGGATCCTTACTTTCAATATTTTAGCTCAAGATTAATGTACAAATATCAACTAGGTTTGCATAAACATCTAGAGCAAATATGGTATATCACATTATATTTTCTAAGAGTATCATAAACATATCTCATCACATTGCCATTCCCATTCCATTTTTTACTACGATGTGACAAAGAGATCAAGGCTCTCATTACCGCGAGTCACGGTGAATCGATCCAATTTAACCTTGCAAGGTGGACCTAACTCACATGACACATGCAAACCATGCCGGGCCACACGCGTCAGCTGTTCCCATCATTACCATGACATCTGAACTTCGCCTGCAAAAACCCAGGTGAAGGGCCCCTCACGGTGAACTCCCGGAGAACCCGGAGGCGACATCCAATCCAACACCCGCCATCATTCCACGCCCAGCGTAGCAGGACGAAATTCAATGTATCATCATAAAGCGGTACACAGTTTACCGGTTTCGACTACCTCCTACTTCCGGTATGTGGTTAGTACTGTTCAATCCAAGATCAACACTGCCAACAATGGTACGGTCCTCAATCGACACAGGCGGAGGCTTACTTTCCATTCATTTCATATTTTTCACCAAACTCATCTCTGCCTGGCCTCCATTTCTCTTTCCTCATTGATTCATTCTCAAGTAACTTTGCCAGAAGTAACAAGGTCCTATATCTCGCGAGTGACAGGAATCACTCGACTTTTACCGAATCCTAATTAAGCATGGCAATACTAACGACCTATACACTAGTAGAGTAACTGAGGAAACCTAGGGATCATGCATCTATGGTTTCATTCAACTCCTAGAAAACTTAATGCACAAATACATAAATAACCATTGAATACTCAAATTAGGGGTTATGCTCCGGGGCTTGCCTGGGATAACACTGAGTCAGTGTTAGTTAGATGATACTCGCTTGGCGAGCATCTTCCTTTGGTCATGCACATCGGTCCATCCGTCCATCTTCTAGATGCGTCCACCAGTACACCATCTTCTGGCTCGGCTCCAACTTTATCCTTTAGTTCCACGCGTCGCGCGTCTAGCATACCTAGATGAGATGCAATGATCCAAGTGCATGAACTTAAGAAAAACACCACATGATGCATTTGAAAGGCATACAAAGCAAGCATAGGGTCACATGAAAAGACACAAGCACCTGAAGTTGGCTAGATAAACATCCCACAAGCGTACCATAAAAAGATAGCAAGCACATCAAGCATGGTACACAGATTCAATTGCTTAATCTACTACAAGACATTTAATTTTCAAGAACCAATTAGCTCAACATCACACAGCCAGTAGGTTGCATATATAAATAAAGTGTTTCACTTCCAAAAGCATTACTAACTTATTCAGAAACGCCAAGCAACGCTATAAAGCAAGCACGATTAACTAGAGACTTTGTTTAACTAACAAGCAAGCATAAGCAAGTTAAATAAAATGAATCATATTCTAACCAGGTCAACAGGATTTACATATGATCAACACAAATTGCTGAAATTAACCATGCAGAAAAGAACTATTTAGCAATAAACATAAAAGGAAAGCTAGAGCTAGTAGCTAAACAAATGCAAAAGCTAGACATGCATCCATAACCTGGTAGCAAAACTTTACCAGCAGGTTAAGGCATTGATAAATCATGCAACAAAAATTTACCAGCATTTATTGATAACAGAAAGCATTTATTTTAGCCTCAAATAGAACAAAAATTGTAACACCCTAATTTAAATTTCAGCTTTTATTAATAAATTTAATTGGCTTTGTTTAATTTTCCAAGGTTTGTTGTGTTTAGAATGGCATTTAATCTAATTTTGTTGCATAAATAATTAAAAATTATTTTAGGGTCAACATGTTTGTGCATTCATGCTGGTGCATACTTTTAATTGATTGAGTGTGGTTTGAATTCAAAGTCAAATTTGAATTCAAATGGTTTGAGTTTGGTTTGAAATAGGAATAGAATAGAAAAAGGAAGAGGAAAACCCTTAGCCAAAACCCCACTCAGGAAACCCAAACCCCTAGGACCCAGCCCAAAAACCCAAAACTCAAATCTAACCCAAACATCGTGGCCCATTTCTTTTCCCGGACCCAACTCACCTCTTCTCTCCCAGCGGCCCAACAGTCTAACCCCGCGTTGTGCACGGCCCGCTCACCCCGCTCGGCCTGCAACCCGCGCTCGCCCGCGTCCTCGTCATTGCGTCCCGCTGACAGAGTGACCCCACTGGTCATCCCCTCCTCCCGCGTACCTCGCCGCGCAACAGAAGTCCGGCCGTGATCTCCGCGACTTTCCCCGCAGGCCCGCACGCCGAGATCCCCGCGCTAGCCCCTTTAAACCGCCCAGCGGACCCTCTGCACCCCATCCACCCCACGCGCCGCCCCGCAAACCCTAGCCGCCGCCGCTCTCTTTGCTCTGCAGCGCAGCGGGAGCTCCGCCGCCGCGATTCCCGGCACTCCCCGATGTCCCCACCACGGCAAGCCGCCAGGGGAGCTCCGTCCGGAGGCCACGAACTTCGCCGAGCCTTTCTTCGCCGACCCCGACCTTTGCAGCGGCCCTCCACCCGAGCTCCGCACGTGCTTCGCCGCCGGCCATCGTCGCTAACTTCCGTCCGCGTCCTCCTTGCTTGATTTCAAGCCTTGGTGAGCACCCCTGGAACCTCCCCGTCCCTTTTTTCTAGTTATTGTCGGCCATGGCGCACCACAGGTCCTGGTGCATCGCATAGCGGCGATGCACCGCCATGCCACCGCCGCACCTAGAGTTCGCCATGGCGAGCCTTGCACAGCCCCGCAGATGCCTGGGTTCTTTTGCCGACGCTTCATGCACACGCGTGGAACCTTTCTGACCCCGGCCTGAGCCCAACAGAGCGCGAACGCTCGCTCGCCGGCGAGTTCCGCCGTGCAGACCCGCCTTCTACCGCAGCGAGCCATGTCCGAGCCCCGATCCGCAGTCCTGAGTGTCCAGGTGGACTACGCATCCCACGCTCATGATCTACGGCCAAGCCACACCCCGTATAGACCTCAGGGGCGCCGGATCGGCCAACCCCGGCGACCCACTGCCGCGGAACAGAGCTCCGGCGATGGCGCCGCCGCGTCCCGAGCGCCCAACTGCCCTGCACCGCCCGATCTTTGATGGACGCGCGAGATTAGATCGCATCCCACTAGATCTGAACCGCTAGATCTCGATCCAACGGCCCATACTCGTAGATAACGGTTCGGCCTGGGATTTTTGTTAAAGAGACCCTGAGGTTTTCTTTATTCAACCCGCGGTCCCTGGTAGTTCAAAAATATTTCCAAACCGGCCCTGTTTTTTTTACTTAGCCCCCTGAGCTCTTTAGAAATATAACCCGCCGTCCAGAGCCGTCGGTTTTGCAGGTTAGCCCCTGAAACTAAGGTTTATTTATGTTTAGGCCCTCAGTTTTTGCAGAAAACCCCCTGGAACTTAGTTTTTCTCCCAGATAAGCCCCTAGAACTTGTTTTTGGCCTAGATTTTGCGTTCTAGCTCCGTTTTAGGCGTTCTTTATATCCACGCGATCGTTGTAACACGTAGAATAGTTTTAGACTAGTTTAGTGTGCTGTTTCTATGTATTGATTTACTATTTCTTAGCTTTTATTAGTGTTTGCTTGTATGCTTATTGTTGTGCCTTGTTTTGGCCATGTGTTCGTGAGTAGATGCTGATCCATCTGAGGAGCCCCAGTACCAGTACCCGGACCAGCTGTCTTCCGACCGGTTTGAGCAGTAGCAGGAGCAGTACGAGGAAGGCAAGTATAACATGAACACCACCTATCACTTTAAATACATTTTCATACTGCATTTTAATACTGTATACCTATGAGGACTTTCCTAGCCACTTTATATCCTTTATACATATCCCCTGGGTTGCATTTTGGTTAGTTGTGCTAGGTGTCGTGCTATAACACACTTGGTCCTTTTTAATTAATTTGATTAATGGTATATGCAACTTAATTCTGAGAGTGGCCCTCTGTGTTGCTTGAGTGGCTCACGCCTCGTTAAAATTGGTTTTGTTAGAAACATGGTTTAGGGGGCCAGCACGATGCTTACTGCCTGGTTGACCACTCTCCATAAGGACCGGTTCATAGAGCGACAACCTGGGACAACAGCGCTACCACAAGACTGGAATGGGATGGTCTTGGCTTACTAATTAGGTCATTTTGGTTCAAGAGTAACTTACCGACGGGGCATGGGGGGTGGTGAGCTTCAATGGTGGCCAGGCTACGAGGCTTGGTCTGCGTACCCCTCGAGGTGGTTACCATCGTTGCGGAGCCTGATTCCTTAGCGGTTACACCTTACCAACGTGTCCTTTGTAACGGCCTCTTAGTGAGTTTGCTAGTCATCTCACCTAAGGAAGTGTGATGAACAACTAGCGTAGCTCATGACTTGTGGGTAAAGATGTGCAACCTCTGCAGAGTGTAAAACTAGTATACTAGCCGTGCTCACGGTCATGAGCGGTCCAGATCCTCCTTTTGATTAGTGGGGTTATCTCCTTCCGACGAGGGGGTGCCTCTCGGGGTTACCTTGGTGGTTGTGGTTTGGTTCTCAGTAGTAACATGATTAATTTTGATTAATTACTATGTAACTGGGTTTATGATAATTCATCAACTTGTAGTAATTAGCTTTAATAAAATTTTGCCAAGACTTAAAAGCTAATGCAGTCAGTCAGCCAACCTAGAGCCTCATAGTTTGTGTTATACTTGTTGAGTGCAAGTTGTGTACTCACTCTTGCCTACTCTACTCTTTTTCCTCTTGGGGATACTCTACTACTGCTTAGTTCCTACCGACGCGAGGGAGTTCGCTCAGCGCTACCAGGACTACGAGGACTTCTAGGCGTTTCGCCTCCCAGTCGACGTCCCTGTGGCGCCTTGCTTCCGACGAGAGTTATCGTTTATGTATTACGCTTCCGCATACTCTGTACCAGAATTTTGTCATTAATGTAATAAATAACATTCGTATTCGCTTTATTATATCTTTTTACGTGATATGTGCTATGATATACTGTTCATTCTGTTGTATATACGTGTGACTTGATCCTGGCACGTATATGATTGCTCAGTTTATGTCCTTTTATAAACCGGGTGTTACAGAGTGGTATCAAAGCCGTATCGACTGTAGGACGAAAGCCTAGATAGAACTGGTCGAGTTTTAAGTCTTCTTCTCTCTCAGCCTTGTCTGCTGAAACTATTTTGCTATTATATTCCTTGAAATTCCAAGATTATTACTCGTCTTGCCTTGAATTCTCTCTATAAGAATAGTCTCCGTAGATTCTGGCCTGGAGTAACTCGTCTGACCATCATAGGTATAAGCTAAATGACCCCTTTATAGTAGTACGATAGCACGTTCCGCGACGCGTTGTGGTTAGTCGAGTCGGATGTTAAACTCGGCTAAGTTATGAACTTTTGAATGTTTGTTATTATGCAAATGTTTGATTTGGATCTTTGGTTGATTGCATAGTTTAGTAGTTAAAATTTGTTTAATGAAAATCAGTTTAAAGTTAAAGTTAATTAACTAATAAAATGAGTTAGATCGTTGGGGGTAAAACCGTCCACTCTATTCCGTCTACTTTATCATGCCTAAGTCTTCCTTGCAGAAATATATCATATCCGTCTAAATTATTCCTGCAATATCTTTGCTCATACATCTTTTGTTCAAATCAGATGGTGAACACCAGGAGCACCGGTTCCGGTTCTGGCCAGCAGCAGGGTCAGAACAACCAGGGTACCGGGATGCCGATGCCTCCACCCTTGACTCCAGAGTAGTTCTTTCAGCTCCAGATGCAGATGATGGCCACCCTGAACAACACTGTTCAGGCACTGCAGCAGATCCACGCTCAGTCGCCGCCTCCTCCACCGCCACAGACCCACGACAGGCGTGCTGAGTTCATGAGGGGTCACCCGCCGACGTTCTCTCACACGTCTGACCCACTTCAAGCAGACGACTGGCTCCGTGTAGTGGAGCGCCAGCTGGACATCGCCCAGTGCGATGATCGTGAGCGAGTCTTGTACGCAGCAGGACAGCTGCAAGGGGCAGCTTTGGACTGGTGGGAGTCCCACCCGGTTCAGGACCGCGAGGCTCTCACCTGGCTCCAGTTCCGGGAGCGATTCCGCAGCCACAACATCCCCGCGGGCGTTATGAAGATGAAGCAGAAGGAGTTCCTTGCACTGAAGCAGGTAATCTCAGAAATAATCATTCAGTGTTTACTTTTGAGCTAATACCCCCTTGTTCTATCTTTCTGAGTCATGAATTAATCCTTCGATATATATATTTGTCTTTTTCACTTCAGGGGACTATGACGGTCACAGAGTATCGTGATCGTTTTCTGCAGATTGCTCGCTATGCCCCTGCCGATGTTGCGGATGACCGCAAGAAGCAGGAGCACTTCATGGAGGGTCTTGAGGACTACCTCCAGTACGCGTTGCTCAACCTCCGCTTCGACGACTTCAACCATCTGGTTGACAGCGCGCTCAACACGGAGCGCAAGTACCTGGAGATGGAGGACAAGAAGAGGAAGATTGTCCCTGTTGCTTCCGGCAGCAACACTCGTCCTCGCCTCCAGCTGCCTCAGCAGTACCAGCAGCAGCAGTACCGGCCTCCCCAGCAGTACCAGCAGAGACCGCAGCAGTACCTGCCTCGACAGCAGCAGCAGGCAGGTCAAGGCCAGAGGTTACCGGCACCTCCGGCTCGTGCTCCACCAGCTCCGCCAGCACCTCAGGCTCCACGGCAAGCAGCTCCTCCTGCCGGACAGCAGGCACCTCCTCGCGCGTGCTTTCACTGCAGTCAGCCGGGGCACTATGCCAACACTTGCCCCCGGAAGGTGCAGGCGGGACAGCAGGGGCGCCCAGCTCAGCCCAGGGTGCCACTTCAGGGCAGAGTGAACCACGTGACGGCCGAGTCAGCGGCCGAGGCTCCTAACGTGTTTATTGGTACGTTCATGGTCAACTCCCATCCAGCTACGGTGCTTTTTGATACTAGTGCTACTCATTCATTCATCACCAAGTCATATGTTGAGCAACATAGTCTCTTTACCACCCCATTAAAGAAGTGTCTGCTAGTCTCTTCACCGGGAGGGGAGTTGAGATCCCATATTGTTAGCCCTCGAGTCAGTGTAGCTATAAGGGGGGTAAAATTCAGCGCAGATCTGAGGGTGCTAGACACCAAGGGTATTGATGTGATTCTGGGAATGAATACTCTTGCCAAGTGGGGAGTCAGAATTGATTGTGCACATCGGGCAGTTCACTTGACAGCATCTGAGGGCCAGGAGGTGACAGTCAGTGCTTCAGAGCCCTCGGGATTTCTTCATCAGAGGGAGGCTAGACCCACGGACGGTATTCGCGTGGTGTCTGAATTCCCGGATGTCTTTCCGGATGATTTGCCAGGTATGCCACCTGAACGCGACATCGAGTTTTCTATTGATCCTTTGCCTGGCACAGCTCCTATTGCAAAGCGGCCCTACCGCATGGCACCTATAGAGCATGAGGAAGTTAAGAAGACTATTGATGAGTTGCTAGCCAAGGGATATATCCGTCGCAGCTTCTCTCCTTGGGCTTTTCCATTGTTGCTAGTAGATAAGAAGGATGGCTCGAAGAGAATGTGTGTCGATTATCGGGAGCTGAATGCAGTTACTATCAAGAACAAGCATCCACTGCCCCGTATTGAGGATCTCTTTGATCTGCTTCGAGGTGCTCGTATATTCTCGAAGATTGATCTGCATTCGGGTTATTTTCAGTTGAGGATCCGTCCTGGGGATATTCCGAAGACGGCATTCACTTGCAAGTATGGGCTATATGAGTACACAGTCATGTCTTTCGGCTTGACTAATGCCCCGGCTTTCTTCTTGCATCTGATGAACATGGTTTTCATGGATTATCTGGATGTCTTCGTGGTGATCTTCATTGATGATATTCTGATCTTCTTCAAGACAGAGGAAGAGCATGAAGAGCATCTGAGGCTCGTGTTGCAGAGATTGAGAGAGCATCAGCTGTATGCTAAGTTCAGCAAGTGCGAGTTCTGGATTGACGAGGTTCCATTCCTCGGTCATATCATCTCCAAGGGAGGTATTGCAGTTGATCCGAGCAAGGTGAAGGATGTGCTCGAGTGGGAGACACCGCAGACGGTGAAGGGAGTCTGGTCATTCTTGGGCTTAGCAGGATACTATTGGAGGTTCATTGAGAATTTCTCCAAGATCGCGAAGCCTTTGACTTCCTTGCTAGAGAAGAATGCGGCATTCATATGGACTGATGAGCGTCAGATGGCCTTCGATGAGCTGAAGAAGAGGTTGACTACAGCGCCAGTCCTTACTCTGCCAGACCAGAGCAAGAGGTTCACGGTGTACTGTGATGCTTCGAAGGATGGTCTTGGTTGTGTTCTGATGCAGGAGGGCAGAGTGATTGCTTATGCTTCACGGCAGTTACGTTGTCATGAGCTGAATTATCCCACTCATGATCTTGAGTTAGCCGCAGTCGTGCATGCTCTGAAGATTTGGAGGCATTACTTGTATAGGCAGCAGTGTGATATCTACACTGATCACAAGAGCCTCAAGTATATTTTCATGCAGAATGAGCTGAACATACGGCAGAGGAGATGGTTAGAGTTGGTCAAGGACTATGACCTGGAGATTCACTATCATCCGGGTAAGGCCAATGTTGTGGCAGATGCTCTGAGCAGAAGAAGCTATGTCAACATGGCCGTGGCTTTCCAGATGCCTCCAGAGTTATGCGAGGAGTTTGAGCAGTTGAGTCTGAGCTTCTTGCATCATACTTCGAGTGCAGCATTCGAGGCAGTACCCACTCTAGAGGCAGAGATCAGGCAACATCAGAAGGAAGATGAGAAGCTGCAGGAGATTCATGAGTTGCTCAAGAAGGGCAAGGCTCCTCATTTCAGAGAAGATGATCAGGGTACCTTGTGGTACAAGAACCAGATCTGTGTGCCAGATGTGAAGGATCTCCGGAAGTTGATTCTGAGTGAGGCCCATGATACAGCTTACTCTATTCATCCGGCCAGCATGAAGATGTACTATGATCTGAAGGAACGTTTCTGGTGATATGGTATGAAGCGTTTAGTGGCAGAGTACGTGGCTATTTGTGACACCTGCCAGCGTGTCAAGGCTGAGCATCAGAGGCCAGCAGGTCTGTTACAGCCTTTGAAGATTCCAGAGTGGAAATGGGAAGAAATCACTATGGACTTCATTGTTGGATTGCCTCGTACTCAGAAAGGGTACAACTCCATATGGGTAGTAGTGGATCGTCTGACGAAGGTTGCCCACTTCATTCCAGTGAACACTACTTACTCCGGTGCTAGACTTGCAGAGTTGTACATCCCTCGGATTGTCTGCTTGCATGGTGTGCCCAAGAAGATCATATCTGACAGAGGGTCTCAGTTCACATCACGGTTCTGGGAGCAGCTTCATGATTCTTTGGATATGAAGCTACAATTCAGCACCGCCTATCATCCTCAGACAGATGGGCAGACAGAGAGAACCAACCAGGTGTTGGAAGATATGTTGAGAGCTTGTGCTATTCAGTATGGTACTAGTTGGGATAAGTGCCTGTTGTATGCTGAGTTCTCCTACAACAACAGCTACCAGGCCAGTCTGAAGAAGTCCCCCTTTGAGACATTGTATGGCAGGAAATGCAGGACTCCTCTCTATTGGGATCAGATTGGAGAGAAGCAGCTCTTTGGCCCTGATATTATAGAAGATGCAGAGCAGATGGTACAAGTTGTGCGAGAAAATCTGAGGATTGCACAGAGTAGGCAAAAGAGCTATGCAGATGGCAAACGGAGGGACCTGACTTTCAGTGTTGGTGATCATGTATACCTGAAGGTGTCTCCGATGAGAGGAATCCGCAGGTTTAATGTCAAGGGGAAGTTAGCACCTCGGTATGTTGGTCCATTCAAGGTGCTAGAGAGGAAAGACGAAGTTGCTTATTGCCTGGAGTTACCTCTCAGCCTCTCAGGAGTTCATGATGTCTTCCATATATCTCAGCTGAAGAAGTGTCTACGAGTACCCGAGCAGTAGGCACCACTGGATGGAGTAGATGTGCAGGAAGATCTGACCTATACTGAGCATCCGGTGAAGATTCTAGAGACATCAGAAAGGGTTACTCGGAACAAGCGCATCAAGATGTGCAGAGTTCAGTGGAGTCACCACAGTGAAGCTGAGGCTACATGGGAGCGAGAAGATGAGCTGAGGAAGAAATATCCAGATCTCTTTGCTAGCCAGCCTAGCTAAATCTCGGGGACGAGATTTCTTTAAGGGGGTAGGGTCTGTAACACTCTAATTTAAATTTCAGCTTTTATTAATAAATTTAATTGGCTTTGTTTAATTTTCCAAGGTTTGTTGTGTTTAGAATGGCATTTAATCTAATTTTGTTGCATAAATAATTAAAAAATATTTTATGGTCAACATGTTTGTGCATTCATGCTGGTGCATACTTTTAATTGATTGAGTGTGGTTTGAATTCAAAGTCAAATTTGAATTCAAATGGTTTGAGTTTGGTTTGAAATAGGAATAGAATAGAAAAAGGAAGAGGAAAACCCTTAGCCAAAACCCCACTCAGGAAACCCAAACCCCTAGGACCCAGCCCAAAAACCCAAAACTCAAATCTAACCCAAACCCCGCGGCCCATTTCTTTTCCCGGGCCCAATTCACCTCTTCTCTCCCAGCGGCCCAATAGTCTAACCCCGTGTTGTGCACGGCCCGCTCACCCTGCTCGGCCTGCAACCCGCGCTCGCCCGCGCTCGCCCGCGTCCCCGCCGCTGCGTCCCGCTGATAGAGTGACCCCACAGGTCATCCACCTCCTCCCGCGTATCTCGCCGCGCAACAGAAGTCCGGCCGTGATATCCGCGACTTTCCCCGCAGGCCCGCACGCCGAGATCCCCGTGCTAGCCCCTTTAAACCGCCCAGCGGACCCCCTACACCCCATCCACCCCACATGCCGCCGCCGCTCTCTTTGCTCTGCAGCGCAGCGGGAGCTCCGCCGCCGCGATTCCCGGCACTCCCCGACGTCCCCACCACGGCAAGCCACCAGGGGAGCTCCGCCCGGAGGCCACGAACTTTGCCGAGCCTTTCTTCGCCGACCCCGACCTCTGCAGCAGCCCTCCACCCGAGCTCCGCACGTGCTTCGCCACCGGCCATCGTCGACAACTTCCCTCCAGGTCCTCCTTGCTTGATTTCAAGCCTTGGTGAGCACCCCTGGAACCTCCCGGTCCCTTTTTTCTAGTTATCGTCGGCCATGGCGCACCCGAGGTCCTGGTGCATCGCACGCCGGCGAAGCACCGCCATGCCGTCGCCGCACCCAGAGTTCGCCGTGGCGAGCCTCGCACAGCCCTGCAGACACCTGGGTTCTTTTGCCGATGCTTCACGCACGCGCGTGGAACCTTTCTGACCCCGGCTTGAGCCCAACAGAGCGCGAACGCTCGCTCGCCGGCGAGTTCCGCCGTGCAGACCCGCCTTCCACCGCGGCGAGCCACGTCCGAGCCCCGATCCGCAGTCCTGAGTGTCCAGGTTGACTACCCATCCCACGCTCGTGATCTACGGCCAAGCCACACCCCGTATAGACCTCAGGGGCACCGGATCGGCCAACCTCGGCGACCCTCCACCGCGGAGCAGAGCTCCGGCGACGGCGCCGCCGCGTCCCGAGCGCCCAACTGCCCTGCACCGCCCGTTCTTTGATGGACGCGCAAGATTAGATCACATCCCACTAGATCTGAACAGCTAGATCTCGATCCAATGGCCCCTACTCGTAGATAATAGTTCGGCCTGGGATTTTTGTTAAAGAGACCCTGAGGTTTTCTTTATTCAACCCGCGGTCCCTGGTAGTTCAAAAATATTTCCAAACCGGCCCTGTTTTTTTTCACTTAGCCCCCTGAGCTCTTTAGAAATATAACCCGCCGTCCAGAGCCGTCGGTTTTGCAGGTTAGCCCCTGAAACTAAGGTTTATTTACATTTAGGCCCTCGGTTTTTGCAGAAAACCCCCTGGAACTTAGTTTTTTCTCGCAGATAAGCCCCTAGAACTTGTTTTTGGCCTAGATTTTGCGTTCTAGCTCCGTTTTAGGCGTTCTTTATATCCACGCGATCGTTGTAATACGTAGAATAGTTTTAGACTAGTTTAGTGTGCTTTTTCTATGTATTGATGTACTATTTCTTAGCTTTTGTTAGTGTTTGCTTGTATGCTTATTGTTGTGCCTTGTTTTGGCCATGTGTTCGTGAGTAGACGCTGATCCATCTGAGGAGCCCCAGTACCAGTACCCGGAGCAGCCGTCTTCCGACCAGTTTGAGCAGTAGCAGGAGCAGTATGAGGAAGGCAAGTATAACATGAACACCACCTATCACTTTAAATACATTTTCATACTGCATTTTAATATTGTATACCTATAAGGACTTTCCTAGCCACTTTATATCCTTTATACATATCCCCTGGGTTGCATTTTGGTTAGTTGTGCTAGGTGCCACGCTATAACACACTTGATCCTTTTTAATTAATTTGATTAATGGTATATGCAACTTAATTCTGAGAGTGGTCCTCTGTGTGGCTTGAGTGTCTCACGCCTCGTTAAAATTGGTTTTGTTAGAAACATGGTTTAGGGGGCCAGCACGATGCTTACTACCTGGTTGGCCACTCTCCATATGGACCAGTTCATAGAGCGACAACCTGGGACAACAGCGCTACCACAAGACTAGAATGGGACGGTCTTGGCTTACTAATTAAGTCATTTTGGTTCAAGAGTAACTTACCGACGGGGCATGGGGGGTGGTGAGCTTCAATGGTGGCCAGGCTACGAGGCTTGGTCTGCGTACCCCTCGAGGTGGTTACCATCGTTGCGGAGCCTGATTCCTTAGCGGTTACACCTTACCAATGTGTCCTTTGTAACGGCCTCGTAGTGAGTTTGCTAGTCATCTCACTTAAGGAAGTGTGATGAACAACTAGCGTAGCTCACGACTTGTGGGTAAAGATGTGCAACCTCTGCAGAGTGTAAAACTGGTATACTAGCCGTGCTCACGGTCATGAGCGGCCCAGATCCTCCTTTTGATTAGTGGGGTTATCTCCTTCCGACGAGGGGGTGCCTCTCGGGGTTACCTTGGTGGTTGTGGTTTGGTTCTCAGTAGTAACATGATTAATTTTGATTAATTACTATGTAACTGGGTTTATGATAATTCATCAACTTGTAGTAATTAGCTTTAATAAAATTTTGCCAAGACTTAAAAGCTAATGCAGTCAGTCAGCCAACCTAGAGCCTCATAGTTTGTGTTATACTTGTTGAGTGCAAGTTGTGTACTCACTCTTGCCTACTCTACTCTTTTTCCTCTTGGGGATACTCTACTGCTGCTCAGTTCCTGCCGACACGAGGGAGTTCGCTCAGCGCTACCAGGACTACGAGGACTTCTAGGCGTTTCGCCTCCCAGTCGACGTCCCTGTGGCGCCTTGCTTCCGACGAGAGTTATTGTTTATGTATTACGCTTCCGCATACTCTGTACCAGAATTTTGTCATTAATGTAATAAATAACATTCGTATTCGCTTTATTATATCTTTTTACGTGATATGTGCTATGATATACTGTTCATTCTGTTGTATATACGTGTGACTTGATCCTGGCACGTATATGATTGCTCAGTTTATGTCCTTTTATAAACCGGGTGTTACAAAAATAGATTTACAAACATGCACATAGCTTATGGACATGAAATTTTTATAGTGAACTAACCATGCAAAGATTAAGCTACTGCATAAATTTAATAATTTTTCGACTTCCAGAATTGCAGATATTGAATAAACAAGCTAAAACAAGCATTAACCATGATTAAACCATTACATCATAGAAACATTAACCAAACAGCAGTTTTAATATTTTTCTAAGTACTACATGTCAAAACAAAGCTAACCCAACTGGTTTTACATTTTTACCATTTTTCTACTATTTACTATGCATTTTCAAAGGTTGCAACCGCTTAAACTAACATTTAAACTAGAGCAAAAAATATTTAGAAACTGAAGATCAACCTGTAAGCAGAGTTGCAGATCTTAGAACAAGAAATCCAACAAATTTTAGTTTGCATTTTTCTAATTTTTCTTTGATTTACTATGATTTTCCAAAGTTTCAGCCAATTTATTGCAAAAGAACCCTTCGCAGCACTATTCGCATGAGTCACAGACTTCGCAGAAAACCCCCTAGAAAAGTTTCAATTTTTGCACGAGGTCCCTAGTCACGAAAACAGGGGAGGGGCGGCGCTTGCCGGCCGGATTCCTGCGAGGGGGCTCACCAGCGGCTAGGGGCCCGAGGTGGAGGAGGTAGAGGAGACCTAGGGCTACCTTTGGGTGGTCTCGTTTGGGGTCGGGGCGGTGGGACTTGGGCGGTCCACGGCGAGGTAGGGGCGGCGGCGGCAGCTCACATCGGCGATGGCCGTCCGGTGGCCCTGGGCGCCGGCGAGCGGGCCGGGAAGCTTTAGTGCGCCGTGGGGAAGCTAGCCTCGGGGTCGATTGGGGCCGAGGAGGGTTGGGTAGGGGTGCTCCACGGCGAGCTGTCCATGGCGGGCGTTGGTTTCACCGGCAAGCTCAGCTCGCGACCGCGGCGGCCTTGGCAGTGATGGTGCATGATGCGCAAGCGGCACAAGGCGGCAAGGGCAGGCCTGGCCCCGCGACCGTGGCGGCGCACACGCGTCGCGCGCAACACGCGCGGGCGGCATCGTGGCGAATTGGGCACGGCTCTGCTCAGCTTGTCTGTGTGTGCGTGGATGGTTCGGAAGAAGATGAGGCATACACAGAGAAAATATCTGGACCCATGAACAGTGCACGATTAGTACTAATGATCATGATAAGCTCCCGATTAATCCTAATTTAAGGTAACTAGTGCACGGGGTGTTACAGGTACGAAGAGAAAGGGAAGACGAAAGATTCCTAACATAGAACCACATCTCCTTCCAGTCGATGACCTTGTCGCTCAACTCGTAGGGCATGTACATGGTTTTCTTCCCCTAGCGAAACTGTAACCCGGCTCTCCCGACTACATCTACCTTAGAGTCGTTGGGATGGGGTTTCAGATGAATGAAATATTGGAACAAATCAAAGTGGGGCTCAATCCCCAAGAAAGCTTCGCAAAGATGGACAAAGATCAAGATATAAAGAATGGAATTAGGGGTCAAGTGATGCACTTGAACCCCCCAATGGTAAAGGAGGCCCCGGAAGAAATCAGAAATGGGAAAACCGAGGCCCCATAGAACGTAAGGAAGAAAAACAACAGATTCGTCCGTTCCCTCATGAGGAAAAGACTCCCCATCGGAATGCCTCCAATGGATCATGTTCCGGGGTTGAAGAAGATGCTTCTCCACAAGATCCAGAAGATGGGAATCGGTACACTTACTCGACTTCCACCCTCGGACCTCCGCCTCTCCCCCGGCAGCGTCGCCCACCTTCCCTTTCGAAGTAGATTTCTTCGGCGCCATAAGAACAGGGAAACGTGGATTCTCTCTCTCGCTTCATGCTCGGGGGCTAGCTTTGGCTAGTTTCTCGCAGCACTCGGAGGCGAGAGCAGATGAGTTAGCAGCTGCGGAGTAGACTAAGGAAGCGTGCTAAACCTAGATTTACTCGAACAGTTAAATAAGCAAGAGCTAGTGGCAGTATGGTAAATAACAAGAAGTTCAAAGGTCACGAACCAAAGTTCTCAGAGTTATTTTCAGCCAACAACGTCGGGATTCGCTCCAAAGGAAACAAAATCAACTCAAAAACAGAAATCTCCTTACAAAGATTACATTCCAAATAGAGGAATATACACAGATCTGAGCAACTTCACCACTCAAAACTACTCGAACCGAGCTACAAAGGAGACAGCCCGAGGGCTGATATAGAGATACAAATCTTATTACTCCCAAAAGGGAGTAATCCAGGAACATTCAGGGAGGAAAAGGCTTGTTGGCAAGAAGAGATGCATGATCAGAAACATCGCAAATCCTCTTCTTTCACCTGCTTTTCTCCCTGTTATGTTTTGCAACAAAAACAATGCCATCTCTCCAGAAGCCACCGAGGGGGAAACCACTAAAATTTCCACCCGGAGAATTACTCCAACAGACCACAAAGGCTTCTGATACGGCTTCCATCATCGGCCCACCAGGTGCAAGATGACCAGGATGGCTGCAATGTGAGAAGCAAAGGTGGCGGCTACGAAGATAGCAAATGTTTTTGCTACTCGCAAACACTCTTCTAGCACCTACAAGGATGAATCGAGTACTCTCATCAGGAGGTCGAGTACTCTCTATCAAAGAACTCCAGTTGGAACCCATAACTGCAACTGCAAGATTGAAGAATCAAGCGCCACAGACCCTACTTAAATAGAAGAAGCAGCGGAGCCTCACTACCCCTCGTGACACCTACAGCAGTACTCGCCACGTGAACCCACGAGCACATAGTACACCGCACTATCACCTTTTCAGAAGATTCACCGCAACACTGATGATCTCAAAAAGATTGCAAAGGACATGATACGATCTCCTGGACCCTTAACCCCAAATCACAGATTTGAAATCAAGGCTCGGGGGCTGAGGGACATGTGTCATAAATGGCAACTTTTTTCAAAAATAGTCCATACTTCAAATGAAATAATCGAAGGATCTGAAAGACTGAGTTGATCCTCAGCCTGATTTATCAAATCAAACTAAGGCTCGGGGGCTACTCCATATGGAGCGCGAGTACATCGCGCACCATATATTAAGACAGATTTGGGGCTTGAGCACCTCATAGCCTCGATGCAGCCGAAGAAGCGCTCGGAAGACTACTCGAAGCACTCGATGAACTCCAAGGATGAACAACCTGCTCCCGAAGCACCCGAAGCGCTCATTGCCTAGACAGAACTCCAGAAGTTCTCGAAGCACCCGACGTACGTCTTCAGAAGCACTCGACGCCTGCAGGACTCGACTATGAAGAGCTCGGGGCTTGTCATATCTGGGATAGCGGGGCTGCTCACAGGCGCGGAATATTCTAGAGTAGGGAGTAGCACATGGATATGCCCTACCTCTCCTGTATCTACCCGAATAGGAGTAGAGCTAGTCGACGTACTCGGGAACCAACCGAACTCCTCAGACTGGGATCCTAACAGAACTCGACTAGGACTTTCCATGTAACCCTGTTCCCCCGGAATATATAAGGGCAAATAGGGACCCCTTCGAAAGGGACAAGACACATCTAGCAACACCTAAGGAATACAAACCACCACACAGGACGTATGGTATTACGCTTGGGTGGTCTGAACCTGTCTAAATCTTTATGTTCCTTGCACCATCGCGTTCTGATCTTGGCGAGTCCCTACTCATAACCACTCTCCTCGGGATACCCCTCGGAGAACCCGATGGTAAAACACCGACACACTCCCACTGAGAGTAATTTTTGTTGAGTTTTAGCACATTTGATCACTCAACCATTGCACTATTTAATATTGTAAACTGTCTATGAAACTGTGCCATGACACTGTGCACTGAGAGCAACTATGTCATTCTAGTGTCAAGTTGATGTGGCACTCTCGGCAACTATGTGACGACACTTCCCACTTAGACTACCCTAAGCTAGCTGATTGCACTAGTGAAAATCGATCCATCGGTGACAAACAACTTTTGTCACAGAAGGATCCAAATTCGTCGTGTAAAGAATCCTGTGATGAATTTGTGACTATTAGTGACAAAATTCGGTTCGTCAAAAATGGAGCATCGAGTTAGGTCTGCCTTGACAAAACAGTCGAAACGTCACTAAAATGTTTTTCACGACGAAAGGAAATTTCATCGCGAAACCATCTTTGCTTTGTTGACGCGTCGCTGAAACATCACTGGATGCCCGGATCCACGTGTGCACGTCCGCGCTGGCAGGCGCCATACTACACGCTAGCGCTCCACATGGCTTCGTCCACACTGGCAGGTGACGTGGTGGGCAGCACATGTCGCAATGAGGATAGCGACGTGGCGAGCTGATAAAAGTCCACTTGGCGATATGAGCAATTGACACGTGTCAGTTTGTTTTCGGTCGCATGTCATCTTTCAGTTTTTCCATGTGTCCTTTTTCAATTTGACCATGTGTCATTCTCTCGGTGACCTACGTGTCGCTTCCTTTTTGTCCACGTGTCGTGTGCCTATTGGTTCATGTGTCACTTTCGAGGTGCTGCACGTGGCATTTTCTGGATGTTCCACGTGTCAGTTTCTGGTTGTTCCATGCGTCATTTTCATACAGGTGCACGTGGTGCTTTCGTCATAGAACTTTTTACTGGGCTGGTTCTGGCTGGCGGCAGCCTCATTTTTATTATTCCATTCCAGCCCAGCCAACTATTTCAGCCCAACCAGCTGAACGGACTGTATTCCGTCACAGAAGAAATGATGCGGCAGGAAATCACAGAAAGGGAACCACATAAGTTACAACCACATATAGTTCATCACACCACTACAGACAATAGATATATAGTTCATCACAACACAACAGATTGTTCATCGCACCACCAAAATAGTTGAGAACCCACAAGCAACGGAGGTAATGACAGGATCAGGGCTGAGAAGAGATACCAGCAATGCTCTCCTACAAGATTCTTTGAAGAACGAGATTGTTCTCTTCCTGTCGCTTCTTCATGTCTTCATACAATTGTTGGGTCTTCAGCAGTGCTTCCTCTGCTGCTTCACTCCTCTTTCTGACCTCAGCAAATTCTACAGTGATAGCAGCTTCTTTTTGTTTCTGCGCAGCAAGTTCTTCAAGTAGTGCTTGTTCTGCAGCCGACGGAGGCTTCAAGGAGCGAGTGGATAAACCAGCATTCTTGAAGAAAGTGGAGTAGGAGCTTTCAGGCGAGACGACATTGGAAACCATGAATCGGTTCGAATTGAATCCTGGATGAATGATGTGCGCGATTGGCTCAAATCCAAAAGTGGTCGTATGTAGTCCATATTTCTCTTTTCAATCCTTAATAAAAACTTGTAACTGGTATTTCTCACTCATACTAACTCGAAATTTGATGATTCTTTTTCTTAATTTTGTATTAAATCACCCTCTTTCAATTAATTTGTGTTATCCCAAAGTTATGTACTGTTATTTAGATCTTGTACATATCGCGTAGTTTAGTACGCATAAGTACTTAAAAGAAACAACACAATTTTCATAGAAAAAAGCAAATATAAGTTCATATTTGGTATTTGTAAGGTAAATACGACATTGTGTCCCAATTTGAAGTGTATATGAGTTCACATGTATTGTTGTGCTATGGAAACTTGAAACTTTGTGTTGGGTTATAGGTAACCATGTGGGTGATGTATTCATTTTTGAACAATATATGACCGACTTTGTCAAAACTACTTGATTTTGTTTTTACAATATTATGAACCTACATTATGTTGTTGTATTAGTTTGTACCATTTTCTGATATTTTATGGGTTCTATTGGAGGGACACATAGTTCAATTTGAATATACTTTTCAAATTACTTGAAAGTTTAAACGGTCAATATTTAGACCATTGGGTTAAATCGGAAAACCTACCGTGGGCCTATTTTCTAGTCCAGTCCGATTCCTCGTGGCCATTCATGTGCCCATCGATGATTGACGATTCAGATCTCACGTACGGCCGCAGCCGATTGCCGGCTCAATTGCTGTTCTCCAGCGCGGGTTGACTTCTCATGGAAGCCACGAACTCCTTTATTTAAATTGGTTAACTTCTCATGGAAGCCATGAACTCCTTTAAATCGACATTTGACGCCGCGAGCACCCCTACAGGCCAAGCCGGCCATACAGATTGTCCTATATGAACAGAACAGAATTACTGGTATGAACATATACATGAGGCCACACAAGATTAAGATCTTCTTACCCTTGGCGGAGAAGGCGGGCACGGAGTGGCAGATTGCCTTCTGGAGCTCCATCTGCTGGGCGCTTGTTGTTCCTACCCATGGGAGATTGAGATTTAACGGCCATGGAGATTGAGAGACTGGAGGATGAGAGAGACTAGAGCAAATGAGAAGGTATAGATTAATTTTCCCGATTTTGTCAGAATTTGTATTTATAACTGCGGTGAAATTGACGGAGAAGGGACGCGGTCGCCGGCAAGTTCAGGCGAGGAGCGCGAAAAAATGAACCATCGCGCATGAAGTGGCAAATGTCTAGCGCAGTGATTTTTAGCGATCTCCAAACTCCGCATGGCCCCTGTTCGAACCCGCGCGGCAGCAGATTTTTTCTCGACCTTTTATGGAACGTTCGCCACACATATTTTCAATGCGGGTTTCACTACTACAGAAAATATTTTCCGAGGCGGTCAAAATCAGTTTTCCGAGGCGGGCACGAGAAACGCCTCCGAACAGAAGTCACGGTAAATGGTGTATTAACCGAGGCAGTTTGGTGCCCGCCTCGGTAAATCAAAAATAAAAAAAAGAGAAAAGCCCGACGAGCCCATCACGGGCCCACCGAGCCCATCGGCCGTTGCCGCCGCGCCCCGCTCGACCGCGTCCCGCTCCGGGCCGTCGCCGCCGCGCCCTGCTGCTCCCGTTCCCGAGCCGCTCCTACTCCGGGCAGCTACCGCTTCCCGCTCCGGGCCGCTGCCGCGCCCCCACTCCACCGCCGAATCCGCCCACGCCGGGGCAGGATCCGGCCTCCTTGAGCGCATCGTAGGCCCGCCGAGCCCATCTCGCCGCCACCGTAGGATCCTGACGCCGCCGCCGTGCGCCGCCGCCGGATCTGAGAGAGGAGCTCGAGGTAGAGGGGCGGCGTGACGGAGGAGCTCGTGGTAGAGGGCCAACGCGGCGGAGCTCGAGTTAGAGGGACGGCGTGGTAGAGCTCGAGGCCGACATCTGCGTCCCCGCCGGATCGGGCCTCGGCGCCGCCAGATCCAGCGCGAGGGGCCGCCGCACGCCCCCCCCCCCCCCCGCACGCACCGCGAGGGGCAGCCCACGAGGAGGCAGCAGAGCGGGGCTGCGGTATAGAAGGTGTGGAGGAGGTCGCTGCGTCGGCTGCTTCGTGGCCCGCGTGCTGCTCCCACACGCCTGCGCCGCTCTGGGGCTGCACGCGCGCCCCCCAGGCCCGGACCCGCCCTGCTGCACCGCCGCTCGCCACTGCCGCAGCCCCGCATCTGGGCCCGCCCGCGCAGCCGCCACCGACCGCGTCGCTAGCTCCCACCGCTCGCAGACACGCCGCGAGCAAGCCGCCGGATCCGCGCTGGCTTCCTGCCGCGCGAAGGGAGAGGGTCAGGGAGGGGGCCACCTGGTGGAGGGGGCCGTCGGGATGGAGGGAGCTCGTGGGAGAGAGGGAGCCGCCGGGGTGGGTGAGAGAGTCTGGGAGATGAGGATAAGAGAGAGAGGATTGAAGGGAAACCCTAAAGTCTTCTCTATATATGTGCTCGCAATTGGATCTGGGCTCATTTGGGCTTTTTTATTAATCGAAGCGGACATGTTAAGACTGTCCGCCTCGGAAAATAGGACTATTAACCGAGGCGGGCGTGTTAAGGCTGTCCGCCTCGGTTAATTGATTTTGCGAGGCGGTTTTCTGAAACTGCCTCGGTTAATAAAAAAATGACCGCCTCAGTTAATCGCAGACATTAACCGAGGCGGTTTTTTAAAGTGCCCGCCTCCGAGGTCTTTTTTAAGTGCCTCGCAAAATAGAATTTTATAGTAGTGTTTGTTTTTCTTCCTGGGCCGGATCAAGCTTCAATGCTAGATCCTAGTGAATCCTGGCCCATACATGTACACCTCCGGAACCCATTACACGTGTAAACGATGTCGGCCTGCTGCCCTGCACTCCTACTCGTGGCTGCCAGCTACACAAACTGGACTAATCAGCCAGCAACGTGGCAGCCATTATAGTTCTATGACGAATCGCGCTGATCGTAGGGACGAGGAGTTAATTGGCGCACTGTTTTTTATGATGATATGAAATGTTGTTCTGTGACGCGCGTTTTACTTTCGTCATACTTCCGTAGGGGCTGAAGGTTTCGGCAATGAACTATGACAAAATTCCTGTTTTCACGTGACGCGTTTTTACTTTCGTAACGGTTGAGCACTGTTCGAGGGATGTCGACGAGGATCTACGACGAACGTGGAATTTTCGTTATAGACACGATTGGTTCAATGACGAATTCAAAACGTCATACGAAAAAATAGCATGGATGCTACTATTTCTATTAGTGTTGGCACAATTAGTAACAACTTTGCATCCGGGTACTTACCAGCTGGCGAATCAACTTGGATTTCTAATAATTAAATTACTATTCGCTGTCCCTACTAAAATCACTGTACTAGCTAACGCAAGGCACTATTAAGTTTCATCCATCTTCCTCAATTCAATGAATCCATAGCAGATGTAGCGCTCGCTATTATTTGCAGCTAGCAGATATTAATGAGTACATTCAATACACATAACATAGACAAAGTAAAAACAGAGTAGCAGTTTTGGAGCTACTATTAATAGGTAATTAAGAGGGAGATATCCCAGATCAAAAAGTACCATTGATCGTATGGTCCTGATCGATCTGCAAGAGCACGACGATTTTCATTCTGACGTCAGGCATGACACATTGACACAGATTGAGCACAGTGAAAGAGATGGGATAAAAAGATACTCCGTATGTGCACAATATATGCAGAGTCGTCCAAACACAAAACAAATTATCTGTTCAGCAGTTTTGTCTTACATTATTTCCTGTTCCTTTCTAGTTTTCCCACCTATCAAAATAAACTTCGATGCATGTTTGATACTTTGTTCATATTGCAATTAAGCATTTACAACCAGCAATCGCTAAAAAACAGTAAACCACTAGATCTACATCTAGTACTTGATCCTTTTGTCAAATGAAAATTGGGGAAATAGAAAAAAATGAAACACCGGCGATGGATCCCAGATGTTTTGGGGTTGGGTGGGATTCGTCTCTCCTGCTTAGGGCAAGTACATTGGTCTAGTCTAATAGATGGTCTCATACATAGACACATCATCTTGAGATGATGTAAAAGACAATACATACAATTAGTTGTCTTATAAGTTGTCTCATAGTATTATATAATTCCATAATTTAGGCATTGAAAAAGGAAATATTGTGAGTTGTATGGCAACAACAACTTGTACAATGGTAAGAAAATGATCTTGTAGTTCTAAATTTTAGCATTTAAAATGGTTGTCTCGCGAAATAACCACCTTGTACTCTTTACCCCCTCTCCCTAAGCCATCTAATAAAAAATTATACTACACTTGCATAAGACGACCTATGAGACTGCTAGTGTGTAGCAACATGTAAGTGAAGAATGGTAGAAAGGTTGGACAAGTGAAGGTGGCGGACGAGAGTGTGTGTATGGTGGCGGGTGGTGGTGATGAGGGGGGGGGGATGAGGGGTGTTGGGCAGTGGTGACTGTTGGGCGGGAATGGAGACATTAGCATCAACAGGGGGTCAGGGGCGCGCGAAGCACAGGTTTAATTTTTGGTCGGACAGAATTACGCTTCAGATTGAATTGAGAGTACTAATTACGCAGTACGAACGAGCATCTGCAGGTTAATTTAATTTTTGGTGGGACAGAATTACGCTTCAGATTGAATCCAGAGTACTGAGTACAGACGAGCATCTGCTGTCGAGAACACCAAATCGAGTAATTCCCACATTGTTCAAATCGTGCTCCACGGTATTAGCTGCTGCCAGCGCAAGGGCGCTACTCCACGTCTCGGTTGAACCAAGCAACAGTCCATACGTCGTCGTCTCCACGGCTCCTCTCCAAGCAGCCTTCGAGGCAGCCGTCGGTGCCTCGGCGGGCGGACGGCACAGATGAGCAGCGCTTGTCCCTCATCCTTGCCGAATCAAGTCGATTTACGTGCAGAGATAGCAGACGGCATGATGTTTGGAAGTAGATGATAAATTGGTTTAAACATGCTGGGCCAAAAACTAAATCAGGCCATCTGATTGGACCTTGCCACCGTCCAATACAGACTACTTCTTCCTCCTTCAGCCAACACGCCATGGGAGGATGATGAGGTGCAGTCTTTACTCCACCGGTAGATGGGCAGCTGCCTTACCGTGCTGTATGGTGGGGAGCTCCGCCTATGAGCATCAAGCTCTGATACGGCCGATGTTCATGTTGGATGGTGGTAGTGGTGGGCAGCGGCAGAGGAGGCGGAGGCAGCGGCGCTCGACCTGGAGACGACAGCTCGAGCTTCAATAGCCGGGGAGGGCGTTGGAACGGCACGAGGGGAGCTGATGTCGTGAGGTTGAAGAAGGTGTTGAAGAGATAAAGGAATGGGAAAGTAGAAGATGAAGATTAACTTGTCAAGTGGTTGGCTACCTTATAACAACACTATAGGTTTTTCCTTTTTGGACTAGGAACCTGTTTGGACATTTTAGTCACCTAACTAGTCAAGTGACAAAACTTTAGTCATCCCCTGTTTGGAACAGTGGACTAAAGGCCATTAAAGACCCTAGAAAAAGACTGAATTGCCCTTGATCGATGCATGCACAAATGGATAGGATTGGGCGCAGGTGGAGGTAGCGGAGGAATTTTTCACTTTTAGTCAGTTCTAGCAGGCCCCCATAACTAATGGACTAGAGAATTTTTAGTCCCTCTTAATCACTCCTGTTTGGGAAATATGTGATTAAAATGACTAAAAGGGGTGACTAATTTTAGTCACCCCTTCAAACAGGATCTAGCTAGGGCTGCCAACGAGCTATGTATAGCATTGAATAGGAAACCATCTATACATATAGATTTATCATGAAAAATAACATGAAAAATATAGTTACTATAGTTATTGTGAAGAAAACACAAATGAAAAGGAACTTTGTAATGTTAGAAGGGATAAATAATATCTACGTAATCTTAACATGTGAATAAAACACAAACTCGGTAAATGAAAAACTAAAATATTTCTTTGTTCTACTTAGAGCAACTCCAAAAGACTCTCTATATCCTTCCTCATTGTTAGGAATAGAGATTTTGATGAAGGAAAACTCTCCAACAGCTTTTCTAAGTGGTTATCCAAATGTAGTCATCCTCTGTTCCGCATTTCTTGCTAGCCAAAGATAGATAATGAAAATAATTTTCTATAGTACACACAAGATATAGAAAAGTTGCTGGAGAGTGAAAATATATAGAATGCAATTTTTATGCATAAGGCTATCCAAATGATAATTTAGAGAGTGAAATTTAGAAAGACTCTTGGATATGCTCTTAAGATAATAATTATGCATTACCATACCACATATTCAAGTTATTCGGTTCAAATGGTAGGTCATTCTGACTTTTACAGATATATAATTTTTACTTCATATTTAGACATTATGCTTAGACATACACAATGTCTAGATACATAGTAAAAACTATATATGTATAAAAGCAAAAACAACCTAAATTAGCACTTAACATTTCATTACAACACCTACTAGTTGATTAGCCTCACTACTGCTACTGACTACGCTTATGGTTTTCTTTTCTCTTGTCTTCTCTTCCACATCCTCTCTTCGATTCCTTACCATTATTCTAATCATCAGCATAATTCAACTGCTCTGATTCTACTTTGTCATGTCACTAGCAACAGTATGCTGTGTTGCATGGCAAAGTAAGCACATGTCACGGCCAGTACCAGAAGCTGCCCCATGGTTCCTGCTGACAGAACGTGTCGTCGACGAGGTTCCCGATGGGGGCCGGGACTGGTGCGGCCGTCCTGGTGCTGCCATCTCCGCTGCTGCTGCTGCCTGCTGCCGTCGTCTCATCATAGCTCGCCGGGAACACCATGTTATAGTTGCTGCCGCCGCCTGGTGCGCCGTGGTGGACCGGTGCGAGCTCCTCGGGCATGGGGAGCGGAAGGCCGCCGCCGTCTTGGGGCTTGTCCGCGTCTACGATCATCATCGTGACGGCGGAGGCGTCGCGGTAATCCTCCACGTCCAGCTCCAGCCCCGCGGACGGCAAGCGCAGAGGCGTCGTCGGCGAGAGCGAGGCCGACGCCGCAATCGCCGGCGGAGCAGGAGCCTTCCGCGATTCCTCGACGAGGGTCTTGAGGATCCGCGACAGCGAGGCCGCTGGGAGCGCCGGCAGGGGTGCCGGAGCCTTCTGCTTGCCCTTCACGGCTGCTGGGATCCTGGGGAACGGTGACGGTGGCGCAGGCGGCGGCGCGGTGGGCGACAGCGAGGCCGGCGTCACCGAGGGCGGCGGAGCAGGCGCCTCCGCCGCCTGCGCCACGGCGGTGATGTTGGGGACGACCGGTGGCGGAGGCAGGGGCGGATTCACGACGCCGTAGTCGTTGTTACGGGTGACGGCGACGCTGCGGTTGAGCGGCGTGTCGTGGGTGTGCTCGCCGGTGTAGGAGACGACCAGGTACCTCGAGTCGTCGCGGCAGCGCTCCACGTACTTGCGCGCCGTGCACTGCTTGTCGGTGCTGCACTTGTAGTAGCTGCGCACGTGCGGGGATCCCTTGATCCCCTTCTGCCCGTACTTGCGCCACATCCACGTGTCCGGCGGCGGCGCGCCGTCGTTCAGGTCCCACGACCTTGTCACCGTCCTCCGGTCCTTCTTCGTGCTGCCAGAAATGACGAGGTACGTGACGGGGAGGCATATTTCTCCCAAAATTATTATTATTTATTTGCGAGGAAATAATGGAGTTAGATTTGGTCATTCAGGTGAGTAGGTAGTACTGTAGTAGGTACCGTACCTGTACCTTCTCCTAGGTCGACTGGGGCCGGCGCCGTCGCTGGAAGGCCCCGTCATGTCGGGCGACGGGGGATTGGCAGCTGGTGGCTGCAGGACGGACGGCGCGGGCGCTTGGGTTCTTGGCGGAGACGGCGGCTGCGGGGGCGCCACATGAGCTTGGACCGACGACACCGGCGAGATGACCATGCAGCAGTCGTCGTCCGATAGGGCATCGACGTCGATGGGGCCCTCGTCCTGCAGCAGCAGGTCCAGGTCGCACTCTGCCGAATCGGGCAGATCCGGCTGCGGCGGCTGGGGCGGCGCAGCAGAGATGCCCTGGCCGGGGCTGACGACGACGACAGCGGCCGGATCTGTCGCCGGCAGCTGGTCCGGGGCCATCTGCTGCCACTCCATGTCGTCAGGGATCCCGTAGTGCAGCTGCGGCTGCAGGAACGACGCGAGAGGGTCGAAAGCCGGCAGCGCCGGCGGCGGCAGCGGCGGGTACACCGCGAAGGGGTCGTCGTCGTTGGTAGGCGGTGGCGGCGCCAGCGGCGGGTACACCGCGAAGGGGTCGTCGTCGTCGTCGTCGGTCGGCGGCGGCGGCGCCAAGGCGTCACCGCAGGCGAAGTGCAGGAAGTCGTGCAGGTCCCAGTTGCTTCTGTCGCTGTTGCGGCCGTCCCCGAAGCCACCCATACCGTCGTCGTCCATCTGCCGGGGGGCTCTCGAGTTTTGAGCCCCTCGGCAATGATGGGGAGGAAAGAGGGGGCGCTGGCTTGCTGGTCCTAATTAATTGTGTTTGGGATTTTGGGAGGAGGGAGAATGATTGTCTTTGTCTCACTCTGACTGATGCCTTGAATGGGCACCAGGGTGCTGCTTAAATAGGAGCAAGAGGGCGGCCGACCAGACCCCGGGCCAGGGCCCTGGGTTTGTTTAGGGCCTCTAGGTTTCTGGGTAGTGGTTTTGAAGGTACTCCAATCCACTTGCATTGACTTTAGGTAAAATGTCAAATGGGTGAGAGACAGAGAATGTAGTGGTATTTGGTGAAAAAAGATAATAGACAATGCAAGAGAGGGCAGCATGCATGTCACATTATTTTCTATTCGGTATTTTTATCCTTAGAGGACACAGTTGGCTTCTGTCATGAACTATGATTTAAGAGTTACAATGAAAATAGGTAAATGTTATGAGAAAGTAAAAATTAATGTATTCTGTAGCTCTGCAGTGGCATAGGCAAGAATCTACGAACTACAATGCTTGGAATATTAACCATAATACGAGTATATCTCAATATATATAGAGGTAATGCTTAAGAATAGTTCGGTTGCATATTGTATTATCGGATGTCGCTAGGTCGATAACATCGCATGTACTCGATCGGCATAGGTCATGTGAGGCGTTATCTAAAGTGGCCATGTCACAACGTAACCGAAGCCTCGGACCGCTATTATTGGTCGATCAAATACGACAAATATCCGTACACATGCATCATTCGCCGGTTACCAAATTTGCGGGAGCTAGTAGCGAGTTTGGATAATGCCAACATCAACTGTCGTCAAATATCCTGATTGAATTATGTGGCACCTGACGTATACAACGTTACCCAACCACAAAAACCGTTACCGACCACTTTTGAAAACGATGAATTGGCGGGATTGCGAACAAACTCGCCTTATCGATTACAAACAATCCAAAATTATTACTATTATTAATAAAACAATTTCCTGTTGTGCTTGTACCCCTACTGAAAAGCCACTTGATTTTTGGAATTAGACGAGGATCGGAGGAAATTCGTGAGACATTTTGCAGTAACAAATATTGTCAGTCAGAAATTTCCAACGGCCAGCTGTAGCTAAAAGGAGATGTGCAGTAGGTGGAATGAAATAACACCATACCACTTTTGCTCCATCCAAAAACCAGCGGTGCGGCCAAGAAAACCAGCCGGCGCGGCGGCAATCCTGTGGGCGAGCGAGCACCGACCCGGCGAGCCCGCGGCCCACGGGCTCGACGACCCAACCCGCGAAGCGCGTGGGGGGGGAGGTGACGGAGGCACTGTAGCTATGGCTGCAGAAACCGTCGGAGCGTTTCCAGGTTTCGCGACGGGAATGCCGTGCAGGCAGGCTCCCTCCCGCCGCTGCTGCGTCTCCAGCCTCCACGCGGGGGCCGCGCGCCCCCCCCCTGGTCGCCGCCACGCGGCGCGGCCGGCGCCGCTGCGCGCAGGCCAGGCGCAGGCAGGGCTAGGCGACAGGACAAATGGCTGCTGAATCGTGACGTGACACTGGCTGCGTGCGTGGTCGAGCCTCATCACGTTGACTCCAGCTATGTGACCAAGTGGCCGCCCCGGCGACCGGTGAGTGGCATGCATGCATGTTTGCAACTGGGAATCGTGGCAAGTCGGGCCGCGAGCGACTCCGCCGGGGCGGGCGTCTTCGGGATCGGTCGGGCCGGACAGGCCAGCAGCACCAGCGCCGGACACCGCCAAGGCATGCCACCGAGACTACCGTAGCTATACCGGGCAGACTAATTTAGAGCACCTGTTAGTACGGTCGATTTTTGGACAGACAAAATATTTTTATTTTTGTCATTTTTTATCATTTTCTAATAAAAAATTTTCAGAAAATTTTACAAAGAGAGAAAAAAATTTTGATGAGAAAAAATTTGAAAGAAATTTTGAGAACAAATTTCAAGAAAAAATTTTCATCCAAAATAAAAAATTCAAGTAAAAAAACTTTTGCATCCCAAAAAAAATCTTGAGTAAAAAAGTTTTTGTAAAAAAATTGCATCAAAAAATAATTAAAAAAGGAAAAAACTTACCTCAGCTCGCCCACCACCGGCTAGCAATGCCGCTCCTCCTCGCCACCGCCCCCCGCGCCGTCCCTCCCTACCACCGGCCCCCTGGCCGCCGGCCTCCACACCGCCCCTCCTTACCGCCAGCCCGACGCGCCGCCCGCCACATCCCCACCACCAACTCCGCCGCGCACCAGCTCCACCACGTCACCCCTCCTTGCCGCCGGCACGCCGCGCCGCTCCTAGATCCCTGCCGGCAGCCTGCCACGCTGCGCCGCCCCTCTCCTTCCGCCGCCATGGAGTAGAGGGAGGTGTGGAGAGAGATGAAGAAAAAAAGGGAAGGGAAAGAGAAAAGACATAGCAGAGGGAAGTGTGGAGAGCATGCAGCTTGTGGGGCCCACCCATGTGCGCACCAACTACGCCGAAGAAGCACGCGGTCGACCGGAAAAGCAACATTGGGTAGCTATACCCCAGTCAATGGAGATCGAGCGAGGCAGCTAGCCTGCATAAGGTTTTGGTGAGCGCATATATAGGGTAGTCATGCTGAGAAAATCCTGGCTGGCCAACAGCCCCAGATGCATTGGATTTTTGTTTTGTCTGTTTCAATTACGTGCAGTGGTTGTATTATTTAATTTATCTTTTGTATATAAAATCTATCTCTATTTTTTTTTGCTATATCTCCAAATCTATAACTCTATATTTCTATCTCTACCTCATTAATAAGATCATCGCGTTTCACTCATCCCAGTAACCGCTCAAGAATTGGTTGTTGCCTTGTTGGAGGATAAAACCATGTACAAACGGTTCATAGCGTGCATAGATGAAAAAAAAAACCTTCCGCTTCTACATTTAGTTGGGTCGGATCAACGAAAACCAGAGTCCTCGACGCGTTACTAGCCGCGCCTCGAGGAAAACCGTGTGGGCTCACCGAATTTTCTATCGGTCTTCCTCAAGAAGTCAGAATTAGTCTCACAGATTTTTGTATCAAAATAAGAAAATGTTGAGTGACGTTAGTGATAGCGGGATGTAATTATTGAGATAGATGGGATAAATGAACGGGAAATAGTCAAGTACATGACTTAAAGCATCTCGTGGGCTAGGTCCAATGGGCTGCAATGCCTCACGAGCACGACCAGGGCATCCCTTTGACGAGGGCCAGGATGCCTACGAGTCCAGAATGATGTTAGAGCATCTCTCTCCAGCGGAATCCGGATATCCAATCCAACTATACTGCAAGAGTTTGTGTAAGAACATCTCTAGGAGTTTCTAATATTTTTTTCTAAAACTTGTTGTTTACCAACTCCCCAAATAGATATAGAGAAAAAAAAAGAGTCTATCTCTAATAGTTCCCTATTTTTACTCCAAAAAATGAGAAGTTGGGCCCCGAATTTCACGAGAAACTTCCATGGCTGGCGGACATGGCTGGCAGACAGGAGCTTCTTGCAGGTTAGATTGCCGGTGATTTAGGGAACGAGAGGTCTTGAAATTTAGGGGAAAAGAAAGAGAATGACGAGAGGGTTCCATTTTACCTCTTACTTGCGCCGGTGATGCACCGTGGCGGTCGGAATCGGTGCGGAAAGAAGTGGCGGCGGGCGCAGTCCATGGTGGACATGCCAACAACGGTGGCGACGGCCATAGAGACTAAACTCTAAATCCTAACGTGGAAAAAAAACCAAAAAAATGGATTGGATCCATGGCGCAAAGGAGGGATGGCGCGGGAAAGAAGATGACGCGGCAAAAAAAATCACGAGGGAGGGGCGATGGGGAGCGACGGAGGCGTGCGTATTTTTACGCACAAAGGAATCCAATTTGCCAATTGTTAGGAGATGGAGAATTAGGATGGAGAACTATTGGAGAATAATTTTTTTATTTTTTCCCCAAAAAACAAGGATGGAAAAGAGAAATAGGGTACTCTTGAAGATACTCTAAAAAGTGCTTCATCAGATCCTCTCTATCTTCCCTTTTTTTCCCAATATTATTGGGACAACCAATAATCCATCCAAGTCTCAACTCTTCCCAAATAGGAGTTTTTTTTTTGCGAGGAAAATAGATGTAGAGTTAGCTCTCCGCCAATATGGTAGTTGGCTTGAGATGCGATTATTGGGAAAATGTAAAAGCAACTTTTTCCAATAACCATGAAAGAATTATTGGGATATCCATTAGATGGTTATTGGGAAAGATTTATTGAGAAACTATTAAAGATGCTCTTAGTCTTTGCCCCACTTCCGGGTTAGTTTCACTATATTTCGGCCCCATCTGCATGACCGTGGCGTAGAGTTGATTTTGAGCTAGAGATCGTAATCTGAATTGATATAAATGTGTTAGCCTAATTAGAGATATAAAATGCTGAAATAAAATGATACTCCCTCAGCCCTATAATATAGCTACTTCTAAAATTTTTCAGACAGATTAAGAATGGAGAGTAAAAGTTTACATTACCTTTTTAGTTACCATGCACTAATTAAGGAAATAATTATGGCTCCCTATTTAGCTTGCATGCAGATCTGCATGTCATAATTAATTTGCACAAGAGGAGGGGTCTTTTAGACCCATACCAAAAAATTGACATGGAAATTTAAAAGTAGCTATATTATGAGACAAAATTTTAATTCTAGAAGTAGCCATATTTTGAGACAGAGGGAATAGTAGTAAGATAGATGTTTCACACCAAAAGGAAATATTTGAACCCGTTACGAAACAAGACTGACAACTCTTAGAATAAACCATTTTAAAGATAATAGAACTGTCGGTGTTTTTACCATTAACCTACCTAGATATCCTGAAGTAGTATATTATAGGTAGGGTGTCACTGAGATTAGAAACTTAATGGTGCACACAACACACTACTAAAAAAAGGCATAAAGTACTGGTTATACAACTAGTATTGTGCATCCAGGACTAAAAACTCGGGTATAACACCGACTGTATGGCCCAGGACTAAAAGGATCATATAATAAAGAATTTGCACCAACTAATATTTTATACCTGAGAAGAGAACCGCACTCACATTTTTAGTCACAAGTCATGCGATTATTTCACACGAAATACGAGTGTGTGCAGTGAATAGGATTCGAGCTCAAAATCTCTTGCCTCGGGCGTACCTCTCTTACCATCTCATCTACACTATAGTTGTGATGGGGAGGGAGATGCTTTTCTTTTAAAGTAACTAGTGGAGGACCCTTTAGTGCCAGGTGGCAACACCAACTTGTACTAAAAGGTCCATGTCAGTACTTGGTGGTGTTACCAACCGGTACTGATGTTGGAGGACCCTTTACTACGTGGTGGTAACACCACCAGAACTAAAAGGTCAAGGTCTTTGTGGGCTTCCATCCTCCCAAAAATACTGGTAGCAAAAGGACCCGGTACTAATGGTGGGGGTGGACCGATAGTGTGTTAATTTCCTAGTAGTGACACAAGATTTATACAAGTTTAAGCCGCTGAATAGTGTAATACCCTATGTCATGTTTAGTGGTTTGTAACTTTATATTTGTGTGAAGTTATATTGTACATGTGCCCTAGTTTAGACTTGATGTGGTTTTGCCCATCTATATACTCCTGCCCTCCTTTATATATTTTAGAAGTCGGCATTACTAGTCAGTAAAAGGTACTAGTAGTAGGATTAGAGAAATCCTAGTTAGAGTATGTTGCTGTAAAAATCGACCGAAGTTCTTCGCGAAGCATGACGCGCTAAGTTCTAGAAGTTCTGCTTATCTCCGGCGGACCCAAATGCTCAATTCCCATTAAGTGCCGACTAAACCTGAGCTCAGCTTAACTAGCTAGCCCTTCACTATTTGGGAAATATGATTCACAAATAATCCATTCCTGGATGTTGCTACAAGAAGCCAAGATTTAATAGCATCCTATCACTACGGGAGGCCGGCTGTTTCCCGTGTGCCAAAGGCACACGGCAAAGCCACATGGCAAATGACACACGGCAAATAGGCATCGGCAAAGAGGTCTTTTGCCGCGTGTCCTTTATCGGGCACACGGCAAGGAGTTTGCCGAGTGCTACAAAGCACACGGCAAAGAAGTTTTCAAAAAACTGATTTTAAAAGTAGAAAACAAAAAATATTTAATTCGAAAGAGGACCCCACCGACCAGTCACACCGGCTCCACTAAAGTTGCAAGTTGTAATATTTTTTGCACACCATGCGACCCACGAGATTCGAACTCACGGCCTCTCTCTCACGTGTAACTCTACCACTACACCACACAATCACTTGTGTCTATACTTCATTTTCTTTCCTCACATATTATACTAAATCGAGTGTATAATATTTGTTTGAGGCCCTAAACGAATTCAAATTAAAAAGTTGTCAACTACAAAGTTTAATAACATTTTGAGATCTACAATTTTCATTTTGGTAGTTTCTCCATCTGAAGTCATTTACGAAATTTGAATTTAACTTTGCCGTGTGCCAGATCTAGGGCACACGGCAAAGCATAGTTGTTTGCCGTGTGCCTTGATCTAACACACGGCAAACCCTTACTTTTGTCGTGTGTCCTTGATCTGGCACATGGCAAAGCATGTTTGAAATAATTTTTTTACCTTTAATTTTTGTACCATTCAATTTGTTCCACTATTTAATATTTGCATAAATTTATCACAATTTTTACCTTGCCAAAGTGACTCAACTATTCATGTTTGATGATTCTATGCGAAAAACTATTATTTCATGTGTTTCAAGCTCGAATTCAAATTATATTGTTTAATTGTAAAAAAATTTAAAATTATCAAACAGCTCCAGAAAATAACCAAAATTTTACATGAAACAATTTGAATTGTCCATTGGCTATAGAAAAAAAATTTGAAGTCAAACCAAAATTCAATCGTAACTTTCACTCCAGACTTAACCATATCCTTCTCAACTCTCTGATTCTTCTTCGCAGATGTTTCCATTTGTAAACATCGTACGTGAAAAAATTTCAAAATCCACTCAAACTTTTACCATAGACTCCACATATGATATCATGATATATTGGTAAATTTCATAATTTTTAGACATCATTTGCTTTTTTTAGAATTTTAAATTCATTCGGACACACTTTCATGGTCGTGTTCCTGCACAGGATGTTCGAAATTTCTTTTCAATTCATGTGTAAGGCCTCAAACTAGGTTAAATAACATGAGTATCATTTTTTGCTCATCTTATTCTATTATTTGAATCACTTACGGTTCAAATTTGACTTGATTAAAAAATTGCTTGAAATTAAATTAATTAGTTAAATATAACAAATAAATAAAAAAATATACCAAATTTTAACATGAAGTACCACATATTGTATGTGAAGAGTAGAAAAAGTTTTGAGGTGATAAGACCAAAAAATTTTATTACTTTGCCGTGTGCCAAAAAAAGCACACGGCAAAGTATGTCTCCACCGTGTGTTATATTTTTGCCGTGTGTACATATGGCAAAGAGGTTCTTTACCGTGTGCCCGATAGAAAGCACACGGCAAACTACTAGGCACACGGCAAAGAGCCGGTTTCCGGTAGTGTATGATTAAAGATAACCACAACAAATGAGATAATAAATAGTATATATGCTACATCTGTTTTATATAAGTGCTCCACTGCTAAAAAAGAGCCAACAAAAAAGAATGCATTATGGCCTGAGCTAGCTAATACAAAGTGTGTGCGTATGTGTATATATATATATATATATATATATATATATATATATATATATATATATATATATATATATATATATATATATATATATATATATAGTAGCTCTATTGAGTACCCTGGGTATGGAATAAGCTATTCCATACCCGAGCCTTCCAGCGCGTCCGATCCGCCGCGCCTGATTTTTCCCGCCTGGTGTTCCCCTCCCGGTTTTTCCCGGTTTTTCCCCCCACCTCCCCATGACCACCACCACCACCGAACAGCTCACTCCCGAAGCCGCCCCACCCAAACCTCACAGCTCGGATCTGCCGCACCTCCCTGCCGTTGGCGACGCCGCCCAAACCCCGGCGCCGCTCCTCCCTCGCGACGCCATACCACCCTCCCCAGCGCCGCTCCTCCCTCTCGACATCAATCTCCTCCCGACGTGCTCGCCAACCGCGCAGCTCGGATCCGGCGCACCTCCCTGCCGTCGGCGACGCGGCCCCAACCCCGGCGCCGCTCCGCCCTCCCGACGCCGCACCACCCTCCCCAGCGCCGCACCTTCCTCGCGACGTCGATCTCCTCTCGACGCGCCAAGCGCCGCACCACCCTCCCATCGCCGCTCCCTCCCCCAGATTCGCCCCCAACCCTGGCGCTGCACAGCCCTCCTGGCGCCGCACCGCCTTCCCGCGCCGCACGACGCGACGTCGCTCTCCTCCTCCCGGCGCCCCCGCCGCCGCACCATCCTCCCCAGTGGCGGAGCTAGGCAAAAATTTTAGGTGGGGCAGGCCAGGAAGGGGCCACCGGCGGGGCGCAGCAGGCGGGTGCGGGCCAGCCGCCTGCGGGGTGCCGGCGGGCGGGGCCGGCAGGGTGCGGCACTGCGGCGGCGCGGCGGCTGTGCCAGCGGGCGGAGGCCAACCGGGAGCTGCGGTGCGCCATGCGCAGTGGTGGGTGCCGACGGGCGGGGGCCAGCAGGGGGCGGCGGCGCGCGGCGATGGCCGGCGGGGGGGGGGGGGGTCTGCTCTGGCCTCTGGCTGTCTGGCGGCTGGACGAGCGAGCTGAGCGGTCGGGGATTGGGGACCGGGCTACAGACTCGTCGGAGGAGGAGGGGGTGGGGTCGGGGTTCCCGGCGGCTAGCTGGGGCATATGCCCCACCCTGCGTGACACCGGTGTCGCATCCTCCTCTCTCCCTTCCGCTGCGATATTTATTTCTCAATTCTGATTCTGATCTATATTGTCCTTGTCTGCCTCATGTGACCTGAATCATGATCTAGTTTTTTTCTCTTGCTAGATTTGCTGGTTTAATTTACGTCTTGCTCTCCATCGCAGATCCCCCGCGCCCCGACGCCACGGGCCTGCACCACGCCATTGTGCTTGGCCACCACCGATTCCGTCGATGTTCGCCATCCGTGAGCCCACATCCGTCTTTCCCATTATCTTATCTCTTCACTTGCCCCCTTTAAATACCTCACCAGGTGATTTCTTTTGATCTGTTGCCTTATTATTAATTAATATATGAGCCAAGAAATCCGGATTGGGTGAGATTTCATCCGATTGGCTGCTGTTCCAGCCCCTAACGTGATGAGTTTGTGACTCTCATTGATGGCAGGATCGATCCTGATGTGTGGTCACCCATTCCTGGCTGACGAGCTGGTGGCATGGCTGACGAGCTGGTGACCATGAGCAGATGCACGACGACGTGCAACATCACCGAAATGCCGAATCAAGCATCCAGCAGAGAGGATTAGTGCCGCGGCCCCTGCCCTCAGGTGCCTTGCCCGGCCCTTTTGTGGTTTCTTCTATTATCAACTGGTGCATTGTATTTTTTTTATGAAACTCCACGGGTGCATGTGTTCAGGAGGGGATTTTTTTTGTTTGCTAATTAATCTCGGAGTCCAACGTACGTGGATAGTTGTAGATAACAACATCTCTTGGCAGAGTTATGATTACTAGATTAGCTAGAAAATTATTTGGCAGATTTTGCTGAATTTGTTGATTGATGGTTCAGTTTATTTTTAGCTGACAATTATAATACCCTGCCCGTGCCTAGACAGAGCTTGCAGCTGTTTTTCGTGGTTCTGTTGTGGATCTGTGCAACTAATGATCCATGATTAGCTTTATGTTTTGGTGGATTAATCAGATGCATAATTTATCAAAAATATTCAACTTTCGTCAGTTATATCATTGAGATATAAAAGCTGCCTTGCCATGGCCATTTTTGTTCAGTCAAAATAATTTGTGTCCATTGCCTTCCGGATCTAGACTGCTCTTAGTTCACAGGCTACAAATGAAGATTAAAACTGTTATTTTGGATGACTTAAAATCACACTAGTAATGAAGATGGTGTTCTGTACAATGTAAGGTTTTGCCATACAGATATACTTTCTCCTATTTTGTGTTACTGCATACAATTTTCTATCTGCGGACCATTTAATTTCCGTTAGTTGATTTACCTTGGAGGTTCTGATGATTTGTCCAGGTTGTAGTTCAAAATAGGTCATAGGTTGTTCCAATTGGTAGCTGCGTCATTCTTTTCCCTGTTTCATTATTTTATAGTTCAGTTTCTTGATGATTTGTTCAGGTTGCAGTTGTGCCCCCCTTTTCTTACCTTCATTCTATCCCCCAGCTGTTTCTTGATTGCCTGTGTTGGTGGCGATGGTGTGTAATAATAATCATTAGGTTGGAAAATTAAATCGAGTATCTGCTGGTGTTTTCAGTCAGTTAGTATTCTATTCCCCTGCTGCTGCTTGATAGCCCGCGTTGGTGGAGACGGTTAGTGGGGACGATTTGTAATAATGGTGAGAGGTTAAAGAATTAAATTGAGTAGTGGGTGTACCTTCTGGTGTTTTCAGCTTATTGGCAGTCCCAAATTTAGTGACCTAGTGTTTTCAGCTTATTAGCAGTCCCAAATTTAGTGATGGCTGGGTGCTGAGGCAACCAGTTCAGCTTCTTTTTTGCTTGTGCCCCGTATTTAGTGATAATGGGCGTCATGAAGTATTTTCTGGCATGTCAAGAGCCTATTAGCCAGTACTAATCCCTGTGTGTGCAGATTGGAGACCCTTTCCACGAGAGCATCTTTGGCGACCATCAACATTTGTGTGCGATGTAGCTCAAATTGGGATGTCGATAGTTGCAATCTGTATCTCCGTGATCCCTTTTCCTTCACGCGTCCTAAATCTCATGTGACTGAAATTACCTTTGTTTTCAGCCGATAGGGGTTAGCTTTGCCATTCAGGCGATAGGAGCTTTGACATCAACAGCTGTTCTGGATCTGTCCAGGGACAACGAAATGGGGCCTTCACAGGGACAAGGAGCTCTCTGTATCTCTCATTTTTTTTATGACCACGGGCTGTGGCTAGCCTAAAACTATTGTATTCAAATTGGAAATATCTATTAGGATGCTCACGAATAAGATCTTGTTGTAGCCAAGTTATTGTATTTACATTTTCAATTACTAGTTTTTGCCAGCATGAAGATGATGGCGTAAAACATTTGTATTCAAATTGGAAATTTCTACTAGGATTACGATACCCATGAATGAGATTGAAAGCGATCGGGTGCTCAAGCCTAAGAGGGGGAGGGGGTGAATTAGGCACTATTAAAACCTTAACCAATGGCTCTAACTAGTTTGCACAAAACTTAAACTAGATCAAGCTATCTAGATGTGCAACTACGGTTCACCTTAGCGTGAAACCCTCATCCCAAAAGAGTTTTGCAACCTATAGTCAATCCTAGCAAGATACTATACTAAGAAAGTAAAGGCACACAAGTTGCAAGATGAAATGCGGAAGGTTAAATGGAGAGATGAGAGGAAGTGAACTCTCGACACGAGGATTTATCCCGTGGTTTGGATTGCCACAAAGGCGCCCCTACGTCCACGTTGTTAAAGCACTCACGAAGAGTATCGCTTTCCGGCAATCAAGTCTCTTCCGTGAATATAATCACGGTCACCTTGATCCCGATCTTCACTAAGGGAGATTGCCCACGAAGGAGGGGTCTCCGTCCCCCGCACAATATCGTCGACGCCGCTCCACACCAAGCCGGAGGGTCGTAAAGTGTGGTTCACTCTAGAACCAGCCACAAGGATCTCAACCTTGCTTGTTCACTCACTCAAGAGCTAATCTAGCACTCACACTTTACAAAGCTAGTGCTAAAACCTAAGGATTTGATCTTTATGCTCTTGGATGGCTTGGAGATGTTCTTGGGTGTGTGTGTGGGATGTTCAGCAACTCCAGCAAACTTCAAATGGTCGGGGGATGCCATATATATAGGCCTCCAAGTCATGGAGCCGTTGCTCCAACAGTCAGTTAAAATCTGCGTACCATCGGATGAACCAATGCCTCTGACTGGGGTAGCGTCGGTTCATCCGGTCACTCTCAGACCCGAAGTAGTCGTTGAGCTTCTGACGCACTGTCTGCAACCCCACCGGTTTAACCGATGACATGGCGTCGGTTCAACCGGTCACTCACAGCCCTCAACTAGCCGTTGGACTCTTTCTGTCCTGCTAACGTCATTATACCGGTGCTTTGCTCCGATGCATCACTGGTTCAACCGGTGCTGAAGGATCTTCTCCTGGGCGCTTGACATCGTCTCTGGAACATAGTATGCCCAATGCACCTATGCCTGTCGTGATGCCGTCGGTTCAACCGGTGCCTCACATGATCTACACTTGAGCTTCAGAGATGCTCAGACTTGCATCAAACACCAGGGCCTCGGATCTTCCAACAACCATCGGATGCACCAATGATTAGGCATCGGTTCTTCCGGTGCTACTGATTTCTGCATAACTCGTCCAATTCAGCGTTTCTTTGAGTTCTTTTCTTCGTGTTTTGCTTTGCATGACCTTTTTACTTCATCTCTGGGATCTAGAAATGTTCACTTAACAATACCATTAGTCCCATTGATTGCGTTGTCATTCGATCACCAAAATCACTCGAAATGGCATAAATGGTGCCATGTTCGTTACAATTTCCCCCATTTTGGTGATTGATGACAACACAATCAAAGCAAGCATAATATTTGCAAAAATTGACAAATTTAACCGCTTGATACCAATTGAAACTATTTACACTTGCTTGGATGCTTACCATCATCCAATGATGACTTGGTCTTCCCCTAAAACCATGATTCCCCCTTTGGTTCTCCCCCTTTTTCGCTACTTCTCCCTCATGACTTGATTCACTTGGCATGTCTCCTTTGGAATATACTTTTTCTTCTTGGGAAAACATCTCTTCCCCTTTGTTGGAAAACATGCCTTGCTTTGATCCACATTTCTCCCCCTTTGGAATCAAATCACCTAAAAGGTCTTGCACCTAAAAGGTCTTGCAAAACAATATAGCTCAAGAGAAGATTAGTAGCCTAAGGAGTTAGTTCCATGACTCATGATCCAATGATATGATGTCAATGAAGATACCAATTGAAAATTTCACTATGGTGGATCACAAAATCACGAAACTAGCATGACATGAGCTAAGCTCTCCAGAAGTATGTGCACAAAATGCAAAATGATAATGTGAAAATCAAGTGCACAACTAGATGTTATAACTAGAGAGCTTAGATCATATCCTGCACGGAGGTAGCTCTAAAATAAATAGAATATGACAAGAATACCAATTGAATGAATTTAGAACCTTGCATACCTCCGGGGGTCCTTTTGTTTACCTTGCATGTACCAATTGAAAGTGACTTGCAACCAATGGAAAGTCTTTAAACAAAGAACACTTGGTACACCAAGGTTAAGCAAATGTATGAGCACATAGACTATGAACTTAGATATGAGCATTTAAGTTCAATAAAGCATGGCTCAATATGCATGAAAGCACAATTTATCTAATCACTCTTATAGAGTTATTTGTTCACATTTGATCATGAATAACATTCTCTTAGAGTGTTAACTCCATGTGAGACTCATGAAGTCCATGTACCATGAAGAGTAACCTTGTGTAGCTTTCTACACACTTATCAAACCATGTAGGTTGCTCATGGGTTAGAGTCATGACACAAGCAACCTACCATATATAACACTAGGAGATGCAAAACATTAAACATCCTAGCAAGAGCAATGGAGCTACATGATGCTTGAATTTAAATCTAGGTACCATTACCTTATGGGGGACTTGAGCCACAAATGTCCAAGTTGTGAGCTTAGCTTCTTTGGCTTGAACCTTCACTTCAACTTGTAAGCTAAGCCTCCAAATCCCCCTATGCCGTTCTTGGCTTTAAGTTTTCTTTGGAACCCACTCCATTTGAGGCCCCTTCATATGAGTGATTATATCCTTGGGCACCCAAATGGAGTGGTTCCAACTCCTTTCCTTCTTCCCAATCTTGTGAGCAACCCCATGCCATTGGTCTTCTTTTTGATCACATAGGAGGTGCTATTGCTTTTGTTCCTCCGGTTGAGCTTGGTGTAGATGAGAGAACTCTTGATCGTGAGCTTCTTCTTGTTCTTCTCATCCGGAAGCTTCTTCCTTAGTTGAGGACACTTGTTGGACTTGTGGCCTTCTTTGTGGCACTTTGAGCAAGTCACGGTGGACCCCTTCTCAAGCTTCTTCACCATGTTTTCACGGTTATCTTGAGTAGGTTGGACATTGCTCTTTATGCTCTTGCCCTTCAATCTATACAAGTCCTTCATGAGCCTTTCCACTTCTTGCTTGAGCTCATCATTCTCCTTGGCAATGAGATCATCACATGATTCTACAACAACATTCTCATAGCATTTCTCATTGCAAGGGTTAGAGCAAGAATCACCAATTAAATCAATGCAAGAAGTTGAAGCATCTAACCTAGAGATAGAAATTTCACAAGGGATAGTTTGCTTCATTTCCAAAAAGTCATTAGTATCATTAATGCTCTTAAATTTCAATTTAAGCTCTTCATGCTCCTTGCTAAGCAAATTGAATTTGCACATCAAATCTTCAAAATTTGTAGCAACAGAAGCATTTATATCATTGAGAGCATTAAGGTTTTTAATTTCTTTTGATTGCTTCTTAATAACTTTTTGGTGCTCATGAACAAGGTCAAGAAGTTCATCAATTGAAGGAGAGTCGGAGTCATCATCACTTACATCGCTATCTATACCTTTGGCCATAAAGCAAGTGTTGGATGATGATCCCATGCGGGTGGTGAATTTCTTATTTGATTCATCACTTGAACTTGCACTTGATTCTTCACCACCGCTTACCCATTCACCAAATACGGCATATGATTCATGCTTGGGTTTATTCTCCTTCTTTTGCTTGTTCTTCTTGAACTTCTTATCAATCTTCATAAGTTGATGGTGAGGCCCATCTTTGAAGAAGACCACATACCCCATTGAGTTTATTTCCTTCAAGCATTTGTTCATCTTCTTCACTTGCTTGTGGAGGTTGGGGTTCATTGGCTCTTTTTCATCATTTGAGGAGCTTCTTGCATCCTCTTCTTTCTCATCACTTGAGCTACATTTGATGGCCATCTTCTTCAACATCTTGAGATGTTTGCATGCAAGTGCGCTATGTGTTGGTGAAGAAGATGGCGCTTTTGTCTTGATGTCATTGCGTAGCTCATGGGCGATCACCTTGTTGAGGACTTGATTTGGTGTCATTGTGTCGAGCTCTTTCTCATATAGAATTGTGGTCACCAAATCATAGTCCGGCCTTCAGAGTGACTGAAGGATCTTGCGAATGAGTTCCAAAATCTTCAATTTGCTTCATACCTAAGGAATTAATCTCATTCACAAGAGTGTTCAAACGTGAGTACATAGATTCGGCATTCTCATCAAGTTGCTTAAAGCTATTAAGCTTATCAATGAGAACATAATATCTTTCGTTGGGTACATCCTCCGTGCCCTCATGGTTCTCAATGATAGTCTTCCATAGCATTTTAGCATTTTCACAAGAATAAACCCGGTTGAACACATTATCACTAAGAGAAGACAAGATTATGCATTTAGCGGTGACATCATATTGCTTCTCTTGTTGACTATTATTTTTTACACCTTCACTCACAACTCTCCAAATGTTTAATCCCGTTGCTTGGAGATGGGCTTGCATCAAGACCTTCCAACATTGGAAGCCCGTGCCGTCGAACCATGGAGCGGGTCTAAAAGGATCCTAAGTCCATGTTCCCATCCTCACAGTAAGGCTTACCATTTTTACCAAATATCCATGGGTTTACTTTTCCTCCAACATTCTAAGTCCTGATTTTGTTTTTCACGAATTCAAACATAGGCAAACGGACGTTTGTATAGGTCTGAGCTCTTATTCTACGGCCTCTACCATCCACTGAACACTATCAAGAAGCTCCCTGCTGGACTAGAAGCATACATGCCTTGTCTGTGACCCTCCTGTCTCCTCCAAATTATCGTCGAAATATGTGTGCAAGTGAACAAGTCTGTTATCAATTTTTTCCCACTAGGACAAGACTGAGTTGTCCCAGGGTAATTATAGTTATCTATAAAAAAATTCTAGAATACTATGCCCATATCTATGGCATGGAAATACTACTTTTCAATGTTAATTATCATGATTATGTACCAATCTACTACCTTGTATTATAAGTTACTGCAATAAGATGCCTAATTACCATAACTTAGTCACTGTGCTTGTTAACTCAGTCTGTTAACTATGCTGTGTGTTTACTCCAATATGCATCCTGCTGGTACCAATAACTATAAGTGACTTGTCAATTTTGACTGATATTTAGTTCTCAACTTCATCTGATGACTACTTCTCAACTTCATCTGATAATTATAGTCTATTTCCTAGTATCTACCTAACTTGTTATACAATAACGATGGCAAAGAGATAGCTATGACATACATTAATTGGAAAAGTCCAAGATGAAATATAAAACACCTTGTTCCGATAATTATGATGTCCATTTACTAAAATCTGGATTTAACTGACTCTAGCCATATGGTTGTCACAATGGCATACTAACAAACTATTGTTGACCGGAATTAGTGCACTATGGTGACTCATTTTACTTGAATTACGTGATACACCTATGTAATCAGGAGACAATAATTAGGGTGATGAGCTAAATATAAAGTGCTAGCGAGGCAGAAGACAAGGTCCATATGTGTGCCACTGTGCACTGCGGACATGAATACTTCGCCACGAGTGACAGATACAAAGAATTTAACAAGAGCACATCGATTAACCTTTCATTCCAAAGGAATTTCCCAGTCAACACACTAAACAAAATCATAAGGTGCATGCAGGAACAAACTATGTACAATATAATAAGCAAAATATAGTAAACACATCATCGCCTTTGCCCACTATTAGCGCCTCCATTATTATGTCCATTCTGATGCCTACCTCATGCAGCTTCGTCAAACTCCTCCACCAAATGCCTTTTAGTGGGGGGTCGTTGTGGCGGAACCACCCAAAACTACTGGGCCCGGGTGCCCAAAACTATTGAATGATGAGCGTTTTCCTGGTGTATAACTTCTGATGCACATGGTTTTCATGCATGATGTGGTATATCTATTTGGTAGAATGATCATGCATGTGGGCATGGGGTGCTCAGGTTGTAATGTAGGTTAGCTTTTGGAAGGTTAGGCAAGTACTCTTAATTTTTGTTGAACCAAAATAGAACTCAACAAATCAACACATTATTCAGGTTGCGAGAAAATAGATTGCCACGGAGTCGCTATCACAGACCAAGATACCAGCACGCACCTAGTAGCACAATCGTGTTGCGGTAGCACACACGAGGCCCTAGGTTCCGTCGCGGCACCTTAGGTTAGTGACGAACACCACGACAAGTTAAAAACATAGCAACCCAATTAATGCTCGTGGCAAGAAAGGAAGATGAAGAGCCAGATAATATTCACAATTCCTTCCTAGATGCATATGTGATTTAAATCGTGGGAATGTAATAACAATGCATCGGTAGTACTTGGTCTGTGATAGCGACTCCGTTTTGCATGAATGTTGCAGTCATGATTATGCATGATATTCTAGCATTTTTGTGCACCTATTTTTAGTTTTCAAAAGACCCATTTGAGCAAGAAGGGCAATAAGAATTCCTTCAACTCGTCCAAGTAAATTCAGTCATCCCTTGTGTCATTCTTCTTTTTGTTGAGATATTGATAACCAGCATCCTGAGGTTGGAGAACATTGCACTTCAACAATATGGAAGGGTTAACACCAGCAATATGGCCCCTAACATTGGTATGATTCAAAGGATAGATGGGCAGATGAGTAGAACTCGAAAGGCATGGTTAACCGAACGTGCAGGAAGCTGCAGGTTACGAGAAAACTCATAACTCGCGTTCATCAGAATGCCTTGAAATTTTGACAGGAGTTAGATAATTTCATATGCTACAGCTTTGGTAGTCAACTTAGAGGCTAATTCTAAGAGTAAGATGGTCGAAATTGTCCATTACTACACCTCTGATTTTCTGAACAGAGTCTCTGTATTTAGGCCATAACTCCTACTATATACATCTAATGAAGTTGAAATTTTGTAGGAATGTAGCTAAGGATGTTTGGAGCAACTTTGGTATTCAACCCCAAGGCTGGAACAATGGTTAAAATGGTCGAAATATTCAGTCTTTGCTTCTCTGTTCTGGCTGTTTTCAGCAGGCCGGGTGATAGTGTTTTCTTCACCAGGGACAATCTACTTGGCATAAAATTCTCAAACTTTTATAGAAGATGCCCAAGGTAGTTAGGAACATTTCATCTAGTCAACACTAAGGCCAGTTCAGAACCTAACAAGGTGATATGCTCAAGGTTTGGAAGTGACGTGAAACCAGCAAACAGATTGTCCAGAGAAAAAGTAATTTGACCATATCTACCAAACCACTTGACAAAGATAATTCAAAATTTTACAGTGAGTTTTTCATCAAGTTACCTACGACTTTCGTGTTGAACGATTTTTCAGATAAGCATCTTAAGGTGGTCAAAAAAATTCAGTTTAGGCAGACTGCTCCGAGTGGACAGATTTGCAGAAGGTTATTATAAATTTAAAAACACTAAGGTGGGAAGCTTCAAAAATTCCCAAATTTTTACAGCAGATTTGAATTTTATAGCTATATTTCATCTTACAGACCAAACTTGATTTGAGGTTATCTTCATCATTTAAAGATTCAAGGAAACCAGAATTCCAGATTTCACAGATTACCTAGACGATCCTTAAGGATGGATTTTTTTAATTTTGTTATTGCGATTTCATTTAAACATTTCTTTGCTGAAGATTTAGGAATGGATGCAGATCCTAATCGTCCTCACCAAGGAAAAGAATTGCCAAGTAACCTTGGTCTTACGCAAATGACTTTGGTGGCATACATATTACGTCTCTCACTATGTAGCTACTCGATATAGCTAGATAGCCTAAAATTCGATTTCGAGTTAGCGTACCTGCAGAAAATTGACAGTATATAAATGAACCTTTCGTGCCAGCACTCACGAAAGCGTTCCCATTCATTACCGATCACTATAGAACCGGCATCCATACAATTACCGCCGTATGGACAACGTTAAGCATACGTTATCGAAATAACGTATTGACTGTGTACCGTCTTTGACGGGGAATTGAATTCCAATTTCGAACCATTACTCCCCATATAATCAACCGAAGTTGGTATATGGGCAGCAGCTCAAGTAGGCCACTGCTTGAGCTCCAGCGTTCGGCTCGCATCACCGACGGGAAGGTCAGACTCCCTCAGCTGACTGAGTAAGCATACCTCCGTGGCGACGATGTAGTTGCAGAATTTAAATTACAGAATTTAAATACTGAAAGATAATGTGCTGGAAGTTAGCCATACAATATAAGCCACCTGATTGTACCCATAAGATTCCCTAGGGCTTTACGTCTAGACTTGTCCTTGGAGATCCTAAACTCTTTCAAAACTTTAGTAGTTTTGAAGTCAAGTTTTAATTTGTTGTTTTGAAAACCGAGGCTGTCATCTCTGGTAGGCTGTCTGCGAGCTCTGATGCCAGCTGTGGCGGAACCACCCAAAACTACTGGGCCAGGGTGCACTGATCTTTGTTGCTAAGCAACTCTGACCCAAATTGGCACTCACCGGTAGTTCCTCGAGTGAAGCCTCGATAAAAGCCACGCTATTCCAGGATCAGCAGACAACACTCACACGAAGGTGAGCCCAGAGATTACAACACAGAACATTTCATACATCTCAGAGTGATTGCAGCGGAAAGGAAATTTATTACAAACCATGTTCAGAGTAGCGAAGTACTACAGAGTTCCATCTACTCAAATTATTCAAGTCTCATTGTTCAGCGGAAGCATTAAAAGATAACTAGCGAAATACGTGACGCATCGACAAAGCCCGTACGAAAGCGTCACTCAGCGGGAGGGTGGTCAGCACCGGCTGAAGGACCATCCCACTCAACAGACCAACCCGGAGGCAAGGTACACGGCCAAGTAAGACTCGCAAACAGATCCTCGAAGTTAGTACCTGAAAAACAGTGCCACAAGCAAGGCTGAGTATACTAATACTCAGCAAGACTGACCCGTCTCCGGATATATCATAGTCCGATAACTAGACATGCAAGGCTTTTTGGTTGGTAGGGTTTGTTTGCCAAAAATGCCGCTAAGTGTTGATCCTTACTTTCAGGTTTTACTTAGCCAAATTCTAGTTGGATTAACCATTCTAAATTTGCAACTAACTCTACACAAACATGGTAGAGCAATCATTTAATCAACCAGCAGTATTATCATCATCATGTTCCACTTGTTACTCTATGTGACCGAAATCATTAAGCAGTCTCATGCCGTGAGAGGCGGACGATTCTGAATCGGATTTCAACCTGGCCAGGGGAACCTAGACCACACGTATGGGAACCAAGTCACCCACACAACATTTCCCCTTTCTTTCCAGTCCGTGGATCCGGAACACCCTCCCCGACTACAGAGCCCGATGTCTCTACACCCGTACGTCCGGACAAAAATTAAAACCTACTTCTACCAAGAGGGTGCGAGATCGTTCCACTCGCTGGTCCAATCAGGTACTTCAGCTTACCGATTACCATATTTCTCGGCATGTGGCTAGTACTTTCAAACGCTTAATGAAATGAGCCACACACCGCGACCTTAGCCATTTTGCCTACACCAGCGGGGTATCACAACTACACAACCCCGCCCGTTGTCCTTATATTTCAGCAGGAATTAAAGTCAGTAAAATTCCTATATGCTCGCGAGAGGCAGGAAACCCCTCGACTTCTACCGTACCTAATTAGCATGGCAACTAGTCGATAAAAAGATCCGGGTATCAAACATAGGTACCTAGGGATCATGCACCTAAGGTTTTAGATCAACTCCTAGAAAACTTAAATGCAGAAAACAAAATATTACAATACATTAATAAATAGATAGCTGAATGATAATTCGGAAAATAGTGGGATTATGCTCCGGGGCTTGCCTTCTTGGGCACTGTCAGGCAGAAAATCCTCTGGGGTTTGGCCCAGGTCTTGAGGCAAGTTAGCACAATTCAAATTAACCTCCTGATCCACACGAGAGTCCGCGGGCACCAATTCGTAGTCTCCGTCCGCGAGATAAACTGTTTCTATATGCAATGCAAGATTATGAGTTACTCATGGATAATGATTTCTTTCCTTTACGATAAAGTTGAAATCAGCAAAAGTTACTTTAATGACGATTTCAACATTTCAGTTTCATGGGCAGTCATTTATAGAGTAGTAAACATAACTACGTTTTTTCATGAATGAGTGGGGGTTTTGGTTTTCATTTTCAATTTCCACACATAGCATGCTTTCATTATTTCATAACAACAAAACTACTAATGAGCTAGTGATGAAACACTAAAGTAACTCAGATCCAAACTTGAACATTCATGGTATAAATTTCAGCATCTACCATAGAGCAAAAACTATAAACATTCATGCAAACAGATTACTCTAGTTGCTTCACCTTTTTGTACAGAACGTTCAACATGGGTTCTGGTGCTACAAATTTTATGGGAGCAACTTCAAAGCATACACTCAGCACTGAAATTTTTCCAGATTTTATACTCTTATACAGAAGAGGTGATAAAAAAGAATAAAAACAGCAAGCCATTAACAAGGATTAATTCTACAGAAAGGTTTACTAGGGATATGGTTCTCAAATTTTTACCAGAGTCTAATCATGAGCTAAACATACTCCAGAAAAATTATCGAGCTTTATAACCACCAGATAAATTATTTATGCATTTAACTTAACATGATTTAGCATAAATTTCTCAAGGTGCATTTAACCATTACTGCATTTGAAATTTTTATTAAAGATAGAACATACTCTAAACAAGATCATGTCCAAAAATCAAGATCAGTTATGGTGTAGATTACTCAGAACAAAAATAGTAAATCTAGCCCTAAGATGCTAAGCATGATTATTCACCAAAGAAAAACTCAGTAACTGCACCTCAAAATTTTTATACAGGAATAAAGAGCTAAAAATAGACTTCAGAAATAAATATAGATTTTTCTGAGCATAAGAACTATATATGGAGAATTAAGTTGATTAAACAAGCATAAAACATGGTATATAGTAAATTAACTCTAATAAATCTGAAATTTATGGAGTAAAAATATTTAAGTTATACATGTATTCAGTAAAAATTCCAGAGCAAGTTCATGTGCATATTTTCCAGTATTAAATCAAGAAAGCTAGCAATAGATTAGAGAATCTTGATTGTTCCAATATGATAAATGTTTTGGTTGGGTGTAATATTTTTACTGTGATCTTAATATTCTATTAGTGATAACATATCCAAAAATCAAGGTCATTTACTGAGTAGAACTTCATGAACATGCATAAGGTGATTTTCTTATTATTTTTCTCAGATTAAAATAGAAGCAAAATATGAACATGTGAATGTAACAAAAGTTGTAGTTCTTGTTCTAAGGATTCCAGAACAGTTGAGTTTGCATTTTTATGATTTTTCTACGATTTTATATGGAATTTACAAGTTTGCAGCTTTGAAGTTCATGTACATTTTGCAGTTTGACCCCTGAAAGTTTCGTGTCTTTTAACTTGGGATCCCTGGCGGAAGTACAGAACAGGGGAGGGGTAAGGGCGGCCGGATTCCGGCGATGTCCGGCCCCGGCGGCGTGGGCTAGGGTGGGGAAAAGGTAGAGGAGCTCGAGAGCTACCTTTGGGTGGCCGTGGCTCGTCGGGAGAGGGTCTGAGGAGGCGGGTCCGCGGTGAGGGGCGGCCGGCGGTGGGTCTGATCGCCGGTGGCCATGCTCCGGTGAGGGAAGGAGGGAGCGGATGGGTCGTAGAGCTTCAGGAGGGCGATGGGGTTCCATTCCAGGGGTCGGCTTGTGCAGAGGAAGGCCGGGGAGTGGAGTTCGGCGTTGGGCGGATCTCGCCGGCGCCAATGGAAGTTCGGCGATCATTCTAGGCAATTTCGGCGGGCTAGGGCGGAGGGGGATGGGTCAGGGAGCTGCCATATGGGGTGGAGGAGGCCAGGCGCAGCTTGGATTGGAGAATATGGGGGTGGAGGGGGTGGTTCCACGGTGGGCCGAGCTCTGCTCGCCGGCAATGGTCTGGGCGCGCGCGGGGTTGGGGCTCTGCCCTTTTATAGCCGCAGGAGGAGGGGGAGGTCGAGCTGGGGGCGAGTTTGCTGGGGAGGACGGTGCTGGGGGAGGCGCGCACGACCGTGGCAGCTCGGCCGGCCATGGCAGTCGCCGTGGCGAGCTCTTGTGGCGCCAGGGAAGGTGGTTTGGGGCAATACCAGGGGCGCACGAGGTGGTCTGGGCCTGGGGCTCGGCACCTGTCCGCCCAGGTGGCCGGCGCCGGCGTACGGCGTCGCCAGTGGACGGGGTGCAGGGAGGCGGGAGGTTGAAGAACCGGCCAGTGGCAATTTCGTAATTTTCTCGAAGTTCAAAAATTCAGTTATGTAAACTCATATTTTCTCCTCCATCTTGGCCTTAAATGAAAAAGTGTTGAATACCACTTTTGCTCAGTTTTTTGAGATCTACAACTTTCGTGTTATGCACTTTTTCATTCGAGCAATGGTTTGAGAGTTATTTAATTATTTCAAAAACTGCCATTTTAAGGTACTTATCATTTCATGTGAATTTTGGCACTTTTACTCCTAGGCTTCAACTAGGTTTTTGTTTGAAATGACATGGTGAATATGTAGATTCATTTTCCTATGCATAAGTGCATTGGTTTGAAAGTTATTTTTAACTTCCTTATTACTAGAAATTGAACTCTTGTTGATTTAATTTGTTTGAATTAGTAGCTCTTCACAAATCAAAGAATGGTTCCATTAATCATTTCATGTGATGGTTTTCGAGTTTGAATTTGATTTGCAATAAAAGTTTATAGCTCATTATGAAAGGTTTATTTTATTGTCTTGTTACCACACATGTCAAGTCAAGTTTAAAAGGGTACCAATTATTGTTTTTCAAACACATTGCACTCAAACACATGCACACATACATTTACACACAAGTTTGCAAGAACTAGCCATAGGGTTCATATTTAAGTTTTCTTAGCTCATTTGTGTGTGAAATTCTGTTAATTGCCTGGCTTTGGTTAAACTGACACCATAGGTGTCACAGCCTACCCCCCTTAAAAAGAATCTCGTCCCGAGATTCAGGTGAATAAACTAAGTGTGGACAGTGTGTGTGACTTTGGTTGGTGAAACCAGAAGGTAGACATTATTACCGACTTCGAGTTGCAAAGATTTTCTTCTTTTTATCCAAATAACTCATTTGGCTAGAGTGGTTATCTCTAAGATTTTCTTGTATTATCTTTGGTTGTTATTCTGCCGAATGATCAAGTCTGGTCTAAATATTTAGTGGTCTTCGGTTTGTGACAAACTCGGTGGAGTTTGACACATTTGATCATACGATGCTTTAAATAGTGCCATTTTCAAGCTTGCTTGATAGCTGGTGAGAACTCTGCTAAAAACGGGCATTTGTCTTCATGGTTGTCATAATGAATGATGTAAGATCTTAGCATGTATTTTAAGATTCGGTCCTCTTTTCAGTTTGGCCGTCGGTTCGAGGATGATAAGCTGAACTTCGGATCAGTTTGGTGACAGGAGAAGATTGCAAGGAATTTCCCAAAAAGTGTGCTAGGAGTTGAGCACTATTATTGAATTTAATTGTATGTGGTATGATATGTAGACCACAATGTATTCAAGAGGAATACCGGTACACTTCTTGGTAGTGTGAATAGTGTGTAATTGAAGAAAAGGTGTCAGTTGTCGATAATGATTCATATGGAATCAGGTCTTGGAGAGGTGCTTGGCAAAGCAATCATGAAATCCAGCATTAGCAAAAGTGAGAGTGTAACGGGTATTTATAAGTGGTCTCGGTAAAGCATTATGAGATATATTTAGCGCGAAATTTGCCTATGATCTTGATATATTTGGTTAATACCCAAGTGATTGAAAAACTTTGGAGAGAGAGGACCTGTCAAGAATTGGTTTTCAGAGATCATGATTCATTTTATCCACTATGGAGATTCGAATGATAAAATTATATCCTTATCGTAGTAAAACATTTAGGCTTCTCCATTCTTTAGAAGAGTTTGTGCTTGACGATTTTCTCAGGACAGATTCTGGGTAGTTGATAGAATTGATCATAACTGAGGAATCCAAGGTCCTAAAATTCTCAAATTTTTATGGTAGGTGTCTAAGATAATAGTGATCATTTCCTCTAGTCAACTCCAACTTAGAAACAGAGCTTAAGATAGTCAAATCCTTAAGTGTTTGCAGGAAGGTCGACCCAGATTTCAGACTGAACAGAGGGCTAGTATTTTGGCTATAAGTACCAAATATTATGACTAAAAGTTCTCAAAATTTTACAGTCTCTTCTATACTCAGTTATCAACAACATTCATGTTGAACGTTTTCTCAGGAAAAGCTTTTAAGTGGGTCGAAAAATTCATGTGGCCAGACTGCTACAAGTTGACAGGATCATAGGGGGTCACCAAAAGACTGAATTTTAGAGGGTTACATTTCTCCAAAATTTTCAAAATTTTACAGTAGTAAGGAGATTTGTTTTACTACATTTTGTTCCACAGGCTCAACTTATTTTGAAGTAGTTGGCCAGGTCTAAGATTTGGGTTTCCCTTCTATACCTGCTGGTCCGCTTACATCTGATTGCTTTCTAGGATGGAGATCTTATTCTTTGGTAGAAACAAACTCTTCTCAAGACATTCTTGCTCAAGATGCTTTTATTTAATAGTTGGTACTTGTTTTGAGAAAAATGCACACTAGTTCAATGTCATGATGTATGGTGGAGATGCCAATATGTCATGAGATTGATGATACACATTGATAAGTTAGGTGCAGGTGTTTGGTTGTAATGAAGCAACGCACCTAGGTAATATATGTGTGGGGATGCACTGCACAGATAAAATGATCTATGCATTGATGACATGATGCACATGGCATGATGCATTTGTCATGATACTATTGAATGATGAGCGTTTTCCTGGTGTATAACTTCTGATGCACATGGTTTTCATGCATGATGTGGTATATCTATTTGGTAGAATGATCATGCATGTGGGCATGGGGTGCTCAGGTTGTAATGTAGGTTAGCTTTTGGAAGGTTAGGCAAGTACTCTTAATTTTTGTTGAACCAAAATAGAACTCAACAAATCAACACATTATTCAGGTTGCGAGAAAATAGATTGCCACGGAGTCGCTATCACAGACCAAGATACCAGCACGCACCTAGTAGCACAATCGTGTTGCGGTAGCACACACGAGGCCCTAGGTTCCGTCGCGGCACCTTAGGTTAGTGACGAACACCACGACAAGTTAAAAACATAGCAACCCAATTAATGCTCGTGGCAAGAAAGGAAGATGAAGAGCCAGATAATATTCACAATTCCTTCCTAGATGCATATGTGATTTAAATCATGAGAATGTAATAACAATGCATCGGTAGTACTTGGTCTGTGATAGCGACTCCGTTTTGCATGAATGTTGCAGTCATGATTATGCATGATATTCTAGCATTTTTGTGCACCTATTTTTAGTTTTCAAAAGACCCATTTGAGCAAGAAGGGCAATAAGAATTCCTTCAACTCGTCCAAGTAAATTCAGTCATCCCTTGTGTCATTCTTCTTTTTGTTGAGATATTGATAACCAGCATCCTGAGGTTGGAGAACATTGCACTTCAACAATATGGAAGGGTTAACACCAGCAATATGGCCCCTAACATTGGTATGATTCAAAGGATAGATGGGCAGATGAGTAGAACTCGAAAGGCATGGTTAACCGAACGTGCAGGAAGCTGCAGGTTACGAGAAAACTCATAACTCGTGTTCATCAGAATGCCTTGAAATTTTGACAGGAGTTAGATAATTTCATATGCTACAGCTTTGGTAGTCAACTTAGAGGCTAATTCTAAGAGTAAGATGGTCGAAATTGTCCATTACTACACCTATGATTTTCTGAACAGAGTCTCTGTATTTAGGCCATAACTCCTACTATATACATCTAATGAAGTTGAAATTTTGTAGGAATGTAGCTAAGGATGTTTGGAGCAACTTTGGTATTCAACCCCAAGGCTGGAACAATGGTTAAAATGGTCGAAATATTCAGTCTTTGCTTCTCTGTTCTGGCTGTTTTCAGCAGGCCGGGTGATAGTGTTTTCTTCACCAGGGACAATCTACTTGGCATAAAATTCTCAAACTTTTACAGAAGATGCCCAAGGTAGTTAGGAACATTTCATCTAGTCAACACTAAGGCCAGTTCAGAACCTAACAAGGTGATATGCTCAAGGTTTGGAAGTGACGTGAAACCAGCAAACAGATTGTCCAGAGAAAAAGTAATTTGACCATATCTACCAAACCACTTGACAAAGATAATTCAAAATTTTACAGTGAGTTTTTCATCAAGTTACCTACGACTTTCGTGTTGAACGATTTTTCAGATAAGCATCTTAAGGTGGTCAAAAAAATTCAGTTTAGGCAGACTGCTCCGAGTGGACAGATTTGCAGAAGGTTATTATAAATTTAAAAACACTAAGGTGGGAAGCTTCAAAAATTCCCAAATTTTTACAGCAGATTTGAATTTTATAGCTATATTTCATCTTACAGACCAAACTTGATTTGAGGTTATCTTCATCATTTAAAGATTCAAGGAAACCAGAATTCCAGATTTCACAGATTACCTAGACGATCCTTAAGGATGGATTTTTTTAATTTTTTTATTGCGATTTCATTTAAACATTTCTTTGCTGAAGATTTAGGAATGGATGCAGATCCTAATCGTCCTCACCAAGGAAAAGAATTGCCAAGTAACCTTGGTCTTACGCAAATGACTTTGGTGGCATACATATTACGTCTCTCACTATGTAGCTACTCGATATAGCTAGATAGCCTAAAATTCGATTTCGAGTTAGCGTACCTGCAGAAAATTGACAGTATATAAATGAACCTTTCGTGCCAGCACTCACGAAAGCGTTCCCATTCATTACCGATCACTATAGAACCGGCATCCATACAATTACCGCCGTATGGACAACGTTAAGCATACGTTATCGAAATAACGTATTGACTGTGTACCGTCTTTGACGGGGAATTGAATTCCAATTTCGAACCATTACTCCCCATATAATCAACCGAAGTTGGTATATGGGCAGCAGCTCAAGTAGGCCACTGCTTGAGCTCCAGCGTTCGGCTCGCATCACCGACGGGAAGGTCAGACTCCCTCAGCTGACTGAGTAAGCATACCTCCGTGGCGACGATGTAGTTGCAGAATTTAAATTACAGAATTTAAATACTGAAAGATAATGTGCTGGAAGTTAGCCATACAATATAAGCCACCTGATTGTACCCATAAGATTCCCTAGGGCTTTACGTCTAGACTTGTCCTTGGAGATCCTAAACTCTTTCAAAACTTTAGTAGTTTTGAAGTCAAGTTTTAATTTGTTGTTTTGAAAACTGAGGCTGTCATCTCTGGTAGGCTGTCTGCGAGCTCTGATGCCAGCTGTGGCGGAACCACCCAAAACTACTGGGCCCGGGTGCACTGATCTTTGTTGCTAAGCAACTCTGACCCAAATTGGCACTCACCGGTAGTTCCTCGAGTGAAGCCTCGATAAAAGCCACGCTATTCCAGGATCAGCAGACAACACTCACACGAAGGTGAGCCCAGAGATTACAACACAGAACATTTCATACATCTCAGAGTGATTGCAGCGGAAAGGAAATTTATTACAAACCATGTTCAGAGTAGCGAAGTACTACAGAGTTCCATCTACTCAAATTATTCAAGTCTCATTGTTCAGCGGAAGCATTAAAAGATAACTAGCGAAATACGTGACGCATCGACAAAGCCCGTACGAAAGCGTCACTCAGCGGGAGGGTGGTCAGCACCGGCTGAAGGACCATCCCACTCAACAGACCAACCCGGAGGCAAGGTACACGGCCAAGTAAGACTCGCAAACAGATCCTCGAAGTTAGTACCTGAAAAACAGTGCCACAAGCAAGGCTGAGTATACTAATACTCAGCAAGACTGACCCGTCTCCGGATATATCATAGTCCGATAACTAGACATGCAAGGCTTTTTGGTTGGTAGGGTTTGTTTGCCAAAAATGCCGCTAAGTGTTGATCCTTACTTTCAGGTTTTACTTAGCCAAATTCTAGTTGGATTAACCATTCTAAATTTGCAACTAACTCTACACAAACATGGTAGAGCAATCATTTAATCAACCAGCAGTATTATCATCATCATGTTCCACTTGTTACTCTATGTGACCGAAATCATTAAGCAGTCTCATGCCGTGAGAGGCGGACGATTCTGAATCGGATTTCAACCTGGCCAGGGGAACCTAGACCACACGTATGGGAACCAAGTCACCCACACAACATTTCCCCTTTCTTTCCAGTCCGTGGATCCGGAACACCCTCCCCGACTACAGAGCCCGATGTCTCTGCACCCGTACGTCCGGACAAAAATTAAAACCTACTTCTACCAAGAGGGTGCGAGATCGTTCCACTCGCTGGTCCAATCAGGTACTTCAGCTTACCGATTACCATATTTCTCGGCATGTGGCTAGTACTTTCAAACGCTTAATGAAATGAGCCACACACCGCGACCTTAGCCATTTTGCCTACACCAGCGGGGTATCACAACTACACAACCCCGCCCGTTGTCCTTATATTTCAGCAGGAATTAAAGTCAGTAAAATTCCTATATGCTCGCGAGAGGCAGGAAACCCCTCGACTTCTACCGTACCTAATTAGCATGGCAACTAGTCGATAAAAAGATCCGGGTATCAAACATAGGTACCTAGGGATCATGCACCTAAGGTTTTAGATCAACTCCTAGAAAACTTAAATGCAGAAAACAAAATATTACAATACATTAATAAATAGATAGCTGAATGATAATTCGGAAAATAGTGGGATTATGCTCCGGGGCTTGCCTTCTTGGGCACTGTCAGGCAGAAAATCCTCTGGGGTTTGGCCCAGGTCTTGAGGCAAGTTAGCACAATTCAAATTAACCTCCTGATCCACACGAGAGTCCGCGGGCACCAATTCGTAGTCTCCGTCCGCGAGATAAACTGTTTCTATATGCAATGCAAGATTATGAGTTACTCATGGATAATGATTTCTTTCCTTTACGATAAAGTTGAAATCAGCAAAAGTTACTTTAATGACGATTTCAACATTTCAGTTTCATGGGCAGTCATTTATAGAGTAGTAAACATAACTACGTTTTTTCATGAATGAGTGGGGGTTTTGGTTTTCATTTTCAATTTCCACACATAGCATGCTTTCATTATTTCATAACAACAAAACTACTAATGAGCTAGTGATGAAACACTAAAGTAACTCAGATCCAAACTTGAACATTCATGGTATAAATTTCAGCATCTACCATAGAGCAAAAACTATAAACATTCATGCAAACAGATTACTCTAGTTGCTTCACCTTTTTGTACAGAACGTTCAACATGGGTTCTGGTGCTACAAATTTTATGGGAGCAACTTCAAAGCATACACTCAGCACTGAAATTTTTCCAGATTTTATACTCTTATACAGAAGAGGTGATAAAAAAGAATAAAAACAGCAAGCCATTAACAAGGATTAATTCTACAGAAAGGTTTACTAGGGATATGGTTCTCAAATTTTTACCAGAGTCTAATCATGAGCTAAACATACTCCAGAAAAATTATCGAGCTTTATAACCACCAGATAAATTATTTATGCATTTAACTTAACATGATTTAGCATAAATTTCTCAAGGTGCATTTAACCATTACTGCATTTGAAATTTTTATTAAAGATAGAACATACTCTAAACAAGATCATGTCCAAAAATCAAGATCAGTTATGGTGTAGATTACTCAGAACAAAAATAGTAAATCTAGCCCTAAGATGCTAAGCATGATTATTCACCAAAGAAAAACTCAGTAACTGCACCTCAAAATTTTTATACAGGAATAAAGAGCTAAAAATAGACTTCAGAAATAAATATAGATTTTTCTGAGCATAAGAACTATATATGGAGAATTAAGTTGATTAAACAAGCATAAAACATGGTATATAGTAAATTAACTCTAATAAATCTGAAATTTATGGAGTAAAAATATTTAAGTTATACATGTATTCAGTAAAAATTCCAGAGCAAGTTCATGTGCATATTTTCCAGTATTAAATCAAGAAAGCTAGCAATAGATTAGAGAATCTTGATTGTTCCAATATGATAAATGTTTTGGTTGGGTGTAATATTTTTACTGTGATCTTAATATTCTATTAGTGATAACATATCCAAAAATCAAGGTCATTTACTGAGTAGAACTTCATGAACATGCATAAGGTGATTTTCTTATTATTTTTCTCAGATTAAAATAGAAGCAAAATATGAACATGTGAATGTAACAAAAGTTGTAGTTCTTGTTCTAAGGATTCCAGAACAGTTGAGTTTGCATTTTTATGATTTTTCTACGATTTTATATGGAATTTACAAGTTTGCAGCTTTGAAGTTCATGTACATTTTGCAGTTTGACCCCTGAAAGTTTCGTGTCTTTTAACTTGGGATCCCTGGCGGAAGTACAGAACAGGGGAGGGGTAAGGGCGGCCGGATTCCGGCGATGTCCGGCCCCGGCGGCGTGGGCTAGGGTGGGGAAAAGGTAGAGGAGCTCGAGAGCTACCTTTGGGTGGCCGTGGCTCGTCGGGAGAGGGTCTGAGGAGGCGGGTCCGCGGTGAGGGGCGGCCGGCGGTGGGTCTGATCGCCGGTGGCCATGCTCCGGTGAGGGAAGGAGGGAGCGGATGGGTCGTAGAGCTTCAGGAGGGCGATGGGGTTCCATTCCAGGGGTCGGCTTGTGCAGAGGAAGGCCGGGGAGTGGAGTTCGGCGTTGGGCGGATCTCGCCGGCGCCAATGGAAGTTCGGCGATCATTCTAGGCAATTTCGGCGGGCTAGGGCGGAGGGGGATGGGTCAGGGAGCTGCCATATGGGGTGGAGGAGGCCAGGCGCAGCTTGGATTGGAGAATATGGGGGTGGAGGGGGTGGTTCCACGGTGGGCCGAGCTCTGCTCGCCGGCAATGGTCTGGGCGCGCGCGGGGTTGGGGCTCTGCCCTTTTATAGCCGCAGGAGGAGGGGGAGGTCGAGCTGGGGGCGAGTTTGCTGGGGAGGACGGTGCTGGGGGAGGCGCGCACGACCGTGGCAGCTCGGCCGGCCATGGCAGTCGCCGTGGCGAGCTCTTGTGGCGCCAGGGAAGGTGGTTTGGGGCAATACCAGGGGCGCACGAGGTGGTCTGGGCCTGGGGCTCGGCACCTGTCCGCCCAGGTGGCCGGCGCCGGCGTACGGCGTCGCCAGTGGACGGGGTGCAGGGAGGCGGGAGGTTGAAGAACCGGCCAGTGGCAATTTCGTAATTTTCTCGAAGTTCAAAAATTCAGTTATGTAAACTCATATTTTCTCCTCCATCTTGGCCTTAAATGAAAAAGTGTTGAATACCACTTTTGCTCAGTTTTTTGAGATCTACAACTTTCGTGTTATGCACTTTTTCATTCGAGCAATGGTTTGAGAGTTATTTAATTATTTCAAAAACTGCCATTTTAAGGTACTTATCATTTCATGTGAATTTTGGCACTTTTACTCCTAGGCTTCAACTAGGTTTTTGTTTGAAATGACATGGTGAATATGTAGATTCATTTTCCTATGCATAAGTGCATTGGTTTGAAAGTTATTTTTAACTTCCTTATTACTAGAAATTGAACTCTTGTTGATTTAATTTGTTTGAATTAGTAGCTCTTCACAAATCAAAGAATGGTTCCATTAATCATTTCATGTGATGGTTTTCGAGTTTGAATTTGATTTGCAATAAAAGTTTATAGCTCATTATGAAAGGTTTATTTTATTGTCTTGTTACCACACATGTCAAGTCAAGTTTAAAAGGGTACCAATTATTGTTTTTCAAACACATTGCACTCAAACACATGCACACATACATTTACACACAAGTTTGCAAGAACTAGCCATAGGGTTCATATTTAAGTTTTCTTAGCTCATTTGTGTGTGAAATTCTGTTAATTGCCTGGCTTTGGTTAAACTGACACCATAGGTGTCACAGCCTACCCCCCTTAAAAAGAATCTCGTCCCGAGATTCAGGTGAATAAACTAAGTGTGGACAGTGTGTGTGCCTTTGGTTGGTGAAACCAGAAGGTAGACATTATTACCGACTTCGAGTTGCAAAGATTTTCTCCTTTTTATCCAAATAACTCATTTGGCTAGAGTGGTTATCTCTAAGATTTTCTTGTATTATCTTTGGTTGTTATTCTGCCGAATGATCAAGTCTGGTCTAAATATTTAGTGGTCTTCGGTTTGTGACAAACTCGGTGGAGTTTGACACATTTGATCATACGATGCTTTAAATAGTGCCATTTTCAAGCTTGCTTGATAGCTGGTGAGAACTCTGCTAAAAACGGGCATTTGTCTTCATGGTTGTCATAATGAATGATGTAAGATCTTAGCATGTATTTTAAGATTCGGTCCTCTTTTCAGTTTGGCCGTCGGTTCGAGGATGATAAGCTGAACTTCGGATCAGTTTGGTGACAGGAGAAGATTGCAAGGAATTTCCCAAAAAGTGTGCTAGGAGTTGAGCACTATTATTGAATTTAATTGTATGTGGTATGATATGTAGACCACAATGTATTCAAGAGGAATACCGGTACACTTCTTGGTAGTGTGAATAGTGTGTAATTGAAGAAAAGGTGTCAGTTGTCGATAATGATTCATATGGAATCAGGTCTTGGAGAGGTGCTTGGCAAAGCAATCATGAAATCCAGCATTAGCAAAAGTGAGAGTGTAACGGGTATTTATAAGTGGTCTCGGTAAAGCATTATGAGATATATTTAGCGCGAAATTTGCCTATGATCTTGATATATTTGGTTAATACCCAAGTGATTGAAAAACTTTGGAGAGAGAGGACCTGTCAAGAATTGGTTTTCAGAGATCATGATTCATTTTATCCACTATGGAGATTCGAATGATAAAATTATATCCTTATCGTAGTAAAACATTTAGGCTTCTCCATTCTTTAGAAGAGTTTGTGCTTGACGATTTTCTCAGGACAGATTCTGGGTAGTTGATAGAATTGATCATAACTGAGGAATCCAAGGTCCTAAAATTCTCAAATTTTTATGGTAGGTGTCTAAGATAATAGTGATCATTTCCTCTAGTCAACTCCAACTTAGAAACAGAGCTTAAGATAGTCAAATCCTTAAGTGTTTGCAGGAAGGTCGACCCAGATTTCAGACTGAACAGAGGGCTAGTATTTTGGCTATAAGTACCAAATATTATGACTAAAAGTTCTCAAAATTTTACAGTCTCTTCTATACTCAGTTATCAACAACATTCATGTTGAACGTTTTCTCAGGAAAAGCTTTTAAGTGGGTCGAAAAATTCATGTGGCCAGACTGCTACAAGTTGACAGGATCATAGGGGGTCACCAAAAGACTGAATTTTAGAGGGTTACATTTCTCCAAAATTTTCAAAATTTTACAGTAGTAAGGAGATTTGTTTTACTACATTTTGTTCCACAGGCTCAACTTATTTTGAAGTAGTTGGCCAGGTCTAAGATTTGGGTTTCCCTTCTATACCTGCTGGTCCGCTTACATCTGATTGCTTTCTAGGATGGAGATCTTATTCTTTGGTAGAAACAAACTCTTCTCAAGACATTCTTGCTCAAGATGCTTTTATTTAATAGTTGGTACTTGTTTTGAGAAAAATGCACACTAGTTCAATGTCATGATGTATGGTGGAGATGCCAATATGTCATGAGATTGATGATACACATTGATAAGTTAGGTGCAGGTGTTTGGTTGTAATGAAGCAACGCACCTAGGTAATATATGTGTGGGGATGCACTGCACAGATAAAATGATCTATGCATTGATGACATGATGCACATGGCATGATGCATTTGTCATGATACTATTGAATGATGAGCGTTTTCCTGGTGTATAACTTCTGATGCACATGGTTTTCATGCATGATGTGGTATATCTATTTGGTAGAATGATCATGCATGTGGGCATGGGGTGCTCAGGTTGTAATGTAGGTTAGCTTTTGGAAGGTTAGGCAAGTACTCTTAATTTTTGTTGAACCAAAATAGAACTCAACAAATCAACACATTATTCAGGTTGCGAGAAAATAGATTGCCACGGAGTCGCTATCACAGACCAAGATACCAGCACGCACCTAGTAGCACAATCGTGTTGCGGTAGCACACACGAGGCCCTAGGTTCCGTCGCGGCACCTTAGGTTAGTGACGAACACCACGACAAGTTAAAAACATAGCAACCCAATTAATGCTCGTGGCAAGAAAGGAAGATGAAGAGCCAGATAATATTCACAATTCCTTCCTAGATGCATATGTGATTTAAATCATGAGAATGTAATAACAATGCATCGGTAGTACTTGGTCTGTGATAGCGACTCCGTTTTGCATGAATGTTGCAGTCATGATTATGCATGATATTCTAGCATTTTTGTGCACCTATTTTTAGTTTTCAAAAGACCCATTTGAGCAAGAAGGGCAATAAGAATTCCTTCAACTCGTCCAAGTAAATTCAGTCATCCCTTGTGTCATTCTTCTTTTTGTTGAGATATTGATAACCAGCATCCTGAGGTTGGAGAACATTGCACTTCAACAATATGGAAGGGTTAACACCAGCAATATGGCCCCTAACATTGGTATGATTCAAAGGATAGATGGGCAGATGAGTAGAACTCGAAAGGCATGGTTAACCGAACGTGCAGGAAGCTGCAGGTTACGAGAAAACTCATAACTCGTGTTCATCAGAATGCCTTGAAATTTTGACAGGAGTTAGATAATTTCATATGCTATAGCTTTGGTAGTCAACTTAGAGGCTAATTCTAAGAGTAAGATGGTCGAAATTGTCCATTACTACACCTATGATTTTCTGAACAGAGTCTCTGTATTTAGGCCATAACTCCTACTATATACATCTAATGAAGTTGAAATTTTGTAGGAATGTAGCTAAGGATGTTTGGAGCAACTTTGGTATTCAACCCCAAGGCTGGAACAATGGTTAAAATGGTCGAAATATTCAGTCTTTGCTTCTCTGTTCTGGCTGTTTTCAGCAGGCCGGGTGATAGTGTTTTCTTCACCAGGGACAATCTACTTGGCATAAAATTCTCAAACTTTTACAGAAGATGCCCAAGGTAGTTAGGAACATTTCATCTAGTCAACACTAAGGCCAGTTCAGAACCTAACAAGGTGATATGCTCAAGGTTTGGAAGTGACGTGAAACCAGCAAACAGATTGTCCAGAGAAAAAGTAATTTGACCATATCTACCAAACCACTTGACAAAGATAATTCAAAATTTTACAGTGAGTTTTTCATCAAGTTACCTACGACTTTCGTGTTGAACGATTTTTCAGATAAGCATCTTAAGGTGGTCAAAAAAATTCAGTTTAGGCAGACTGCTCCGAGTGGACAGATTTGCAGAAGGTTATTATAAATTTAAAAACACTAAGGTGGGAAGCTTCAAAAATTCTCAAATTTTTACAGCAGATTTGAATTTTATAGCTATATTTCATCTTACAGACCAAACTTGATTTGAGGTTATCTTCATCATTTAAAGATTCAAGGAAACCAGAATTCCAGATTTCACAGATTACCTAGACGATCCTTAAGGATGGATTTTTTTAATTTTTTTATTGCGATTTCATTTAAACATTTCTTTGCTGAAGATTTAGGAATGGATGCAGATCCTAATCGTCCTCACCAAGGAAAAGAATTGCCAAGTAACCTTGGTCTTACGCAAATGACTTTGGTGGCATACATATTACGTCTCTCACTATGTAGCTACTCGATATAGCTAGATAGCCTAAAATTCGATTTCGAGTTAGCGTACCTGCAGAAAATTGACAGTATATAAATGAACCTTTCGTGCCAGCACTCACGAAAGCGTTCCCATTCATTACCGATCACTATAGAACCGGCATCCATACAATTACCGCCGTATGGACAACGTTAAGCATACGTTATCGAAATAACGTATTGACTGTGTACCGTCTTTGACGGGGAATTGAATTCCAATTTCGAACCATTACTCCCCATATAATCAACCGAAGTTGGTATATGGGCAGCAGCTCAAGTAGGCCACTGCTTGAGCTCCAGCGTTCGGCTCGCATCACCGACGGGAAGGTCAGACTCCCTCAGCTGACTGAGTAAGCATACCTCCGTGGCGACGATGTAGTTGCAGAATTTAAATTACAGAATTTAAATACTGAAAGATAATGTGCTGGAAGTTAGCCATACAATATAAGCCACTTGATTGTACCCATAAGATTCCCTAGGGCTTTACGTCTAGACTTGTCCTTGGAGATCCTAAACTCTTTCAAAACTTTAGTAGTTTTGAAGTCAAGTTTTAATTTGTTGTTTTGAAAACCGAGGCTGTCATCTCTGGTAGGCTGTCTGCGAGCTCTGATGCCAGCTGTGGCAGAACCACCCAAAACTACTGGGCCCGGGTGCACTGATCTTTGTTGCTAAGCAACTCTGACCCAAATTGGCACTCACCGGTAGTTCCTCGAGTGAAGCCTCGATAAAAGCCACGCTATTCCAGGATCAGCAGACAACACTCACACGAAGGTGAGCCCAGAGATTACAACACAGAACATTTCATACATCTCAGAGTGATTGCAGCGGAAAGGAAATTTATTACAAACCATGTTCAGAGTAGCGAAGTACTACAGAGTTCCATCTACTCAAATTATTCAAGTCTCATTGTTCAGCGGAAGCATTAAAAGATAACTAGCGAAATACGTGACGCATCGACAAAGCCCGTACGAAAGCGTCACTCAGCGGGAGGGTGGTCAGCACCGGCTGAAGGACCATCCCACTCAACAGACCAACCCGGAGGCAAGGTACACGGCCAAGTAAGACTCGCAAACAGATCCTCGAAGTTAGTACCTGAAAAACAGTGCCACAAGCAAGGCTGAGTATACTAATACTCAGCAAGACTGACCCGTCTCCGGATATATCATAGTCCGATAACTAGACATGCAAGGCTTTTTGGTTGGTAGGGTTTGTTTGCCAAAAATGCCGCTAAGTGTTGATCCTTACTTTCAGGTTTTACTTAGCCAAATTCTAGTTGGATTAACCATTCTAAATTTGCAACTAACTCTACACAAACATGGTAGAGCAATCATTTAATCAACCAGCAGTATTATCATCATCATGTTCCACTTGTTACTCTATGTGACCGAAATCATTAAGCAGTCTCATGCCGTGAGAGGCGGACGATTCTGAATCGGATTTCAACCTGGCCAGGGGAACCTAGACCACACGTATGGGAACCAAGTCACCCACACAACATTTCCCCTTTCTTTCCAGTCCGTGGATCCGGAACACCCTCCCCGACTACAGAGCCCGATGTCTCTGCACCCGTACGTCCGGACAAAAATTAAAACCTACTTCTACCAAGAGGGTGCGAGATCGTTCCACTCGCTGGTCCAATCAGGTACTTCAGCTTACCGATTACCATATTTCTCGGCATGTGGCTAGTACTTTCAAACGCTTAATGAAATGAGCCACACACCGCGACCTTAGCCATTTTGCCTACACCAGCGGGGTATCACAACTACACAACCCCGCCCGTTGTCCTTATATTTCAGCAGGAATTAAAGTCAGTAAAATTCCTATATGCTCGCGAGAGGCAGGAAACCCCTCGACTTCTACCGTACCTAATTAGCATGGCAACTAGTCGATAAAAAGATCCGGGTATCAAACATAGGTACCTAGGGATCATGCACCTAAGGTTTTAGATCAACTCCTAGAAAACTTAAATGCAGAAAACAAAATATTACAATACATTAATAAATAGATAGCTGAATGATAATTCGGAAAATAGTGGGATTATGCTCCGGGGCTTGCCTTCTTGGGCACTGTCAGGCAGAAAATCCTCTGGGGTTTGGCCCAGGTCTTGAGGCAAGTTAGCACAATTCAGATTAACCTCCTGATCCACACGAGAGTCCGCGGGCACCAATTCGTAGTCTCCGTCCGCGAGATAAACTGTTTCTATATGCAATGCAAGATTATGAGTTACTCATGGATAATGATTTCTTTCCTTTACGATAAAGTTGAAATCAGCAAAAGTTACTTTAATGACGATTTCAACATTTTAGTTTCATGGGCAGTCATTTATAGAGTAGTAAACATAACTACGTTTCTTCATGAATGAGTGGGGGTTTTGGTTTTCATTTTCAATTTCCACACATAGCATGCTTTCATTATTTCATAACAACAAAACTACTAATGAGCTAGTGATGAAACACTAAAGTAACTCAGATCCAAACTTGAACATTCATGGTATAAATTTCAGCATCTACCATAGAGCAAAAACTATAAACATTCATGCAAACAGATTACTCTAGTTGCTTCACCTTTTTGTACAGAATGTTCAACATGGGTTCTGGTGCTACAAATTTTATGGGAGCAACTTCAAAGCATACACTCAGCACTGAAATTTTTCCAGATTTTATACTCTTATACAGAAGAGGTGATAAAAAAGAATAAAAACAGCAAGCCATTAACAAGGATTAATTCTACAGAAAGGTTTACTAGGGATATGGTTCTCAAATTTTTACCAGAGTCTAATCATGAGCTAAACATACTCCAGAAAAATTATCGAGCTTTATAACCACCAGATAAATTATTTATGCATTTAACTTAACATGATTTAGCATAAATTTCTCAAGGTGCATTTAACCATTACTGCATTTGAAATTTTTATTAAAGATAGAACATACTCTAAAAAAGATCATGTCCAAAAATCAAGATCAGTTATGGTGTAGATTACTCAGAACAAAAATAGTAAATCTAGCCCTAAGATGCTAAGCATGATTATTCACCAAAGCAAAACTCAGTAACTGCACCTCAAAATTTTTATACAGGAATACAGAGCTAAAAAGAGACTTCAGAAATAAATATAGATTTTTCTGAGCATAAGAACTATATATGGAGAATTAAGTTGATTAAACAAGCATAAAACATGGTATATAGTAAATTAACTCTAATAAATCTGAAATTTATGGAGTAAAAAGATTTAAGTTATACATGTATGCAGTAAAAATTCCAGAGCAAGTTCATGTGCATATTTTCCAGTATTAAATCAAGAAAGCTAGCAACAGATTAGAGAATCTTGATTGTTCCAATATGATAAATGTTTTGGTTGGGTGTAATATTTTTACTGTGATCTTAATATTCTATTAGTGATAACATATCCAAAAATCAAGGTCATTTACTGAGTAGAACTTCATGAACATGCATAAGGTGATTTTCTTATTATTTTTCTCAGATTAAAATAGAAGCAAAATATGAACATGTGAATGTAACAAAAGTTGTAGTTCTTGTTCTAAGGATTCCAGAACAGTTGAGTTTGCATTTTTATGATTTTTCTACGATTTTATATGGAATTTACAAGTTTGCAGCTTTGAAGTTCATGTACATTTTGCAGTTTGACCCCTGAAAGTTTCGTGTCTTTTAACTTGGGATCCCTGGCGGAAGTACAGAACAGGGGAGGGGTAAGGGCGGCCGGATTCCGGCGATGTCCGGCCCCGGCGGCGTGGGCTAGGGTGGGGAAAAGGTAGAGGAGCTCGAGAGCTACCTTTGGGTGGCCGTGGCTCGTCGGGAGAGGGTCTGAGGAGGCGGGTCCGCGGTGAGGGGCGGCCGGCGGTGGGTCTGATCGCCGGTGGCCATGCTCCGGTGAGGGAAGGAGGGAGCGGATGGGTCGTAGAGCTTCAGGAGGGCGATGGGGTTCCATTCCAGGGGTCGGCTTGTGCAGAGGAAGGCCGGGGAGTGGAGTTCGGCGTTGGGCGGATCTCGCCGGCGCCAATGGAAGTTCGGCGATCGTTCTAGGCAATTTCGGCGGGCTAGGGCGGAGGGGGATGGGTCAGGGAGCTGCCATATGGGGTGGAGGAGGCCGGGTGCAGCTTGGATTGGAGAATATGGGGGTGGAGGGGGTGGTTCCACGGTGGGCCGAGCTCTGCTCGCCGGCAATGGTCTGGGCGCGCGCGGGGTTGGGGCTCTGCCCTTTTATAGCCGCAGGAGGAGGGGGAGGTCGAGCTGGGGGCGAGTTTGCTGGGGAGGACGGTGCTGGGGGAGGCGCGCACGGCCGTGGCAGCTCGGCCGGCCATGGCAGTCGCCGTGGCGAGCTCTTGTGGCGCCAGGGAAGGTGGTTTGGGGCAATACCAGGGGCGCACGAGGTGGTCTGGGCCTGGGGCTCGGCACCTGTCCGCCCAGGTGGCCGGCGCCGGCGTACGGCGTCACCAGTGGACGGGGTGCAGGGAGGCGGGAGGTTGAAGAACCGGCCAGTGGCAATTTCGTAATTTTCTCGAAGTTCAAAAATCCAGTTATGTAAACTTAAATTTTCTCCTCCATATTGGCCTTAAATGAAAAAGTGTTGAATACCACTTTTGCTCAGTTTTTCGAGATCTACAACTTTTGTGTTATGCACTTTTTCATTCGAGCAATGGTTTGAGAGTTATTTAATTATTTCAAAAACTGCCATTTCAAGGTACTTATCATTTCATGTGAATTTTGGCACTTTTACTCCTAAGCTTCAACTAGGTTTTTGTTTGAAATGACATGGTGAATATGTAGATTCATTTTCCTATACTTTTACTTCCTTATTACTAGAAATTGAACTCTTGTTGATTTAATTTGTTTGAATTAGTAGCTCTTCACAAATCAAAGAATGGTTCCATTAATCATTTCATGTGATGGTTTTCCGGTTTGAATTTGATTTGCAATAAAAGTTTATAGCTCATTATGAAAGGTTTATTTTATTGTCTTGTTACCACACATGTCAAGTCAAGTTTAAAAGGGTACCAATTATTGTTTTTCAAACACATTGCACTCAAACACATACACACATACATTTACACACAAGTTTGCAAGAACTAGCCATAGGGTTCATATTTAAGTTTTCTTAGCTCATTTGTGTGTGAAATTCTGTTAATTGCCTGGCTTTGGTTAAACTGACACCATAGGTGTCACAGTCGTCCTCTCTTCCGTCCCATCAAGCCGCGCATCCCCTTGCTTGCTTGCTTTTCTGCATTGTCTGGGTTTAGTTTGCATCCAGTAATATAGTGTCCCTTGCCTCCACAGTAGCTACAAACACGGATGCCTTGTGTTGTACCTTCATCTGTGCCCCATGCTTCCTACCCTTTGTTCTAACCTCTTTCGGCGTATAATCTGAGATTTGTGAATCATTTGCAATCTGGGGTGCTCTAGAGCCCTCTCTAGTTTCATTTTCCACATTTTGGTAATTCTCATGTTCCACCACTCGAGATGATCCAGAATCTCCTAGAATAGCCTCAGCCCATGTAGCTAATGCAGCTAGATCATCACATACTCTATCAAATCCTGTAGCTGACCTACAGCACGCCCTCACTGTAGCCATTGCGAGTTCTACTAGCTTTGTTGTTATGGATTGCTCAGTTGTGTAGTTTGGACCCATAGTTACTATGTCATGCCTATCCCACATAACGAAGAACCTTGCATCCCTACTATATCTCTTCAGCACATATTTTGCAGGTATACTAGTAATTTGTAGATGCGTGAACGCTTTCAACAGATGGGGACAGAACATGCCTGAAATAGACAACATTGACTTCCATCACTAACCAGTAATAAAACAAACTGTAAATTGATAATTGTGCTCTAGCCTATTCATGTGTTCCTTCCTGACAATGATTTAACATGTAACTAAGTATAATTTTTTTTACATATGTGTTCCCATGTCTTGCACTCACACGTATATTCACCTGCGTTCACATCGGCTTCCACTTTGAAAGAATGCTGAAACCACGAATATGCCTTGGATTGATTAGTGTGGGTTACCAGGTAACTGTTTGCCTTGCCTTCCTCGGGATCAATACGAAATGCAGTACTATATATGTATGTTTCCCGGTACTTCTTGAACACTGCACGGGTATATACCTGGCTCAATTGTTTATCGAATGGTTGCAATGTCACTCTAAAGTTCTCTGCCTATTTCATTAGCAACAATTAATGACCAGTTACCGCATTTCTAAAAGGTACCTCATAAACTAACTTCTAAAAAGAAGTTTATATGCTGGACCAAAGGTTTCAGTACCTGTGAACAATGTGTTTCACCAGCTGAGACATGATTCATGTGTTGAATGAAATCGAGCATCCTGCGAGCAAATTTACTCATGCATGTCTTCCTCGTTGCAAAACCCCTTTTTTTGACTGCCTTGTTCACACTCTCGCTCCTTTGTGTTGATGTCATCCTCCCACAGTACAGAGGCTTCAAATAGGCTGAAACCCACAGATGCCTGGACTCCCAAATGCCCTTTATAGCATCATTCTCTCTTGTCCCATACTCTGTTAGCAGCGCACTCCATGCCGCCTCAAACTCTATAGGTGTTAGTGGGTGATTTATCACTGTCAGGAGCTTGATCTTCAGACCTTCATGCTCCTTGAACAGCTTCTTTAGCTCATCTCTGTATTTCTTAAGCATGTGCCATTGGCATAGCCTGTGTTGCGTATTTGGAAACACCCTTGGTATTGCAGCAGCCATAGAGCTGTCCTGTTCTGAGCCACAAAGTTGATCACAGAGTTAGTAAAAACTTTATGTATATAGTTGATGACATGTCATTACGACAAAACCATTGTTTTATTGTTCTCACCAGTAAGTATGCATTGTGGGTCCTCACTCCCTGACATGCAGTTCTTGAATGCTTTAAACAGCCACTCGAATGTGTCAGCTTTCTCGTCGTGCAGAAGTGCTTGGCCAAACACTACATTCTAAAGTTGATGGTTTGAGCCGACAAACATAGCTAGAGGCATGCTATACATATTTGTGCGATAAGTGGTGTCAAACATAACCACGTCACCAAAATCCTTGTATTCTGCCTGCTTGTTTGCATGACTCCAAAATACATTTTTTATCACATTATTTTCATCCACTTGCACCTCCTCGTAGAAGTATGGATTTTAGGCCTTCATCTCCTTGAAGAATTCCATCAGCTTTGGTATGTCATTCTCCCTCTCCGACCTTGCAGATGCAGCCCTCCTATAAAATGTGGAGAATGTGTTACTGCAATTTTCAATTCTAAAATAATTACTATATCATTATGCACTCAAGATATTTATTATATACATTACCTGTTTTTCAGGTCCCTCTCAGTGAATGTGAAGTTCTGGACACCACCATACATATCTGATAAATAATTGACTGTGGTATTGTGGGATGCATCAGCATGTTGCATCTTGTCAACAATTCCCATGATCACCGGATCCTTGTTCTTATGTGCATTCATGAACTGTGTGTTAGTCGCGGTGATGGATGCAATGGGTGGGAGTGATCCAACCTTATCCTCTCAAAGAACCAATATCCCTTTTTAGTGTTCTTCTTAGCCTTCACAAATGCCTTGCATTCACACCTCATTGACATCTTCTCACGTGTCCTCTCTTCATCAGGCTTATAGAATTCCCAATGGCCCTGTTTATTGCATGAAAACTCTGCAACAGTCTTTCTATTACTCCTTGTCTTCCGTACATCAAACCCCGCTTTGCCCGCATAGTAGTAGTAGAACTTCTAAGCTTCAGCACTGCTCTCGAAACGAAGATCTTCATTTGGGACAACTTCGGCACGCAACAGGGGATCCTGCAAGGATGGTCACACAATTAGATTGACGCACATTTTAGATTAGTATGGTTTATGAACCTTAAATCCTGACGTAAATCAGCTTGGTGAGGCCTGTCCAAATTTCGGATAAATGAACCATGCCTACTGAATGCCTATAGAGATAGAAACGTAATGCAAAAAAAAAAAGTAAATCACCTATGCCATCTGGTATTATGGATTATTACAGAGATCAGGAATCCAAAAATAAATCTGAAACCTACAACCTAATCAACCTGGTACCTTCATCATTTGCAGCCGACATAAACAAAATTAAATTGAATCAAACTAATCAACGTAAGTTACTATAGTATAATATTGTTGCAAGAGTCAATACTAAGCTAAATCAATTGGTTGGAGAAAACTTACATGCATGTACGTCTTATATGGATCAGGAGTCATCATCATCGACGGTGATACGGCTTGTGGAAATGTCCCGGCTGACAACTTGGTCGGAGTCCCAAGAGATTGACAGGATGTGCCCTGCCCGATCGAGCCAAACTCCGTTGCATGTCATCAGCCTTGGGGTTACGACATCTGCAAGGCAGGGGGACGCAACATCACCATGCATCATCTGCGACGCCTGCGGAGCCGACGGCGAGACCTCCATGGTCTCCTGAGAGAGCGCCATTGGTGCAGGAGCACTTGCTGATGCAGGTTGTACTACGGCGGACGTGCCGTTGACGACAACCATTGAAGCTCCTTAAGGTGCACTAGAATCGAACGAAAGTGCTGGCTCAGTAGCCTGCATCTTGGAAGCTTTCAATCTGATTTTTTACTACTACAGAAGCTAAAAACACGGGAGGAATTGGTAACGCAATTAGAGAGCATGGACTACGCAGGTAGTTAAAGGCTCATGAATATGCTAATTACTACCAGGCCGTCAATGATCATCCCGCTCGGCTCGCTGGACGCTCGGCTCACATGACACATGCGTGGCTCGCGCTACTCGCATAAAGGAATCCTGGACGCTCGGCTCGTGGGTGTTAGTGACCGTGGGCATTACGATGGTAAATCACAGCACGCCATGTGGACTGGCCACAGAATAGCTATTTTGTAACCGGCTATAGAATATACCTTCCGTGTGTGTATATATATATAGGACACCACTATTCAGTATCCTGGGTATGGAATAATATTTCATACCCGAGCGCACCCACCATCGCGCCTCCGTCCCGAGGCCCGCGCCGGGTTTTTTCCATGCGAGCGCGCCCGGTTTTTCCCACGCGATCAATTTTCCCCACGCATGCACATCTCATCCTGGAACTGCTGGCGCCAGACTCTGCGATCTTGCCGATTCCACCTGGAGACAAAGCAGCAGGATACACTCCAGCAGGCGGTTTCCAGTGCCCGTACTGCCACGTTGCGTAACCAGATGGATCTGGCAAAAGGCACTATGTGTACTTTTTGTTTGACGCAAAGACGTGTTTGAGCGGAGCTACTGCTAGTGACATTTTTTACTCGCTGTTTTACCAAACATTGACATTTTTTTCCAGGCAACTTAGCATTGAAGGTAGTGAAAAGTCCCATCTCTCCTTCATGCCAGCTTAACACATATTTCCAATTTGAATACTCACTCGTAGTGTAAAGCTAGCATTTTGAAATGTAATTACGATAACTTTACAGCAACTGGTTCATCTCTGTAACGAACATGGCACCATTTATGCCATTTCGAGTGATTTTGGTGATCGAATGACAACGCAATCAATGGGACTAATAGTATTGTTAAGTGAACATTTCTAGATCCCAGGGATGAAGTAAAAAGGCAATGCAAAGCAAAACACGAAGAAAAGAACTCAAAGAAACGCTGAATTGGACGAGTTCTGCAGAAATCAGTAGCACCAGAAGAACCGATGCCTAAGCATCGGTGCATCCAATGGTTGTCGGAAGATCCGACGCCTTGGTGTTTGATGCAAGTCTGAGCGTATCTGAAGCTCAAGTGAAGATCATGTGAGGCACCGGTTGAACCGACGGCATCATGACAGGCATAGGTGCATTGGGCATACTATGTTCCAGAGACGATGCCAAGTGCCCAGGAGAAGATCCTTCAGCACCGGTTGAACCGGTGATGCATCGGAGTTAAGCACCGGTATAATGACGTTAGCAGGACAGAAAGAGTCCAACGGCTAGTTGAGGGCTGTGAGTGACCGGTTGAACCGACGCCATGTCATCGGTTAAACCGGTGGGGTTGCAGACAGTGCGTCAGAAGCTCAACGACTACTTCGGGTCTGAGAGTGACCGGATGAACCGACGCTACCCCAGTCAGAGGCATTGGTTCATCCGATGGTACGCAGATTTTTACTGACTGTTGGAGCAACGGCTCCATGACTTGGAGGCCTATATATATGGCATCCCCCGACCATTTGAAGTTTGCTGGAGTTGCTGAACATCCCACACACACACCCAAGAACATCTCCAAGCCATCCAAGAGCATAAAGATCAAATCCTTAGGTTTTAGCACTAGCTTTGTAAAGTGTGAGTGCTAGATTAGCTCTTGAGTGAGTGAACAAGCAAGGTTGAGATCCTTGTGGCTGGTTCTAGAGTGAACCACACTTTACGACCCTCCGGCTTGGTGTGGAGCGGCGTCGATGATATTGTGCGGGGGACGGAGACCCCTCCTTCGTGGGCAATCTCCCTTAGTGAAGATCGGGATCAAGGTGACCGTGATTATATTCACGGAAGAGACTTGATTGCCGGAAAGCGATACTCTTCGTGAGTGCTTTAACAACGTGGACGTAGGGGCGCCTTTGTGGCAATCCAAACCACGGGATAAATCCTCGTGTCGAGAGTTCACTTCCTCTCATCTCTCCATTTAACCTTCCGCATTTCATATTGCAACTTGTGTGCCTTTACTTTCTTAGTATAGTATCTTGCTAGGATTGGTTATAGGTTGCAAAACTATTTTGGGATGAGAATTTCACACTAAGGTGAACCGTAGTTGCACATCTAGATAGCTTGATCTAGTTTAAGTTTTGTGCAAACTAGTTGGAGCCATAGGTTAAGGTTTTAATAGTGCCTAATTCACCCTCTTCCCCTGTTATGCTAGAGCACCAGATCGCTTTTAATTAGTATCAGAGCCGGGACTCACTTCTCTCACAAAAGAAGCCAATTCCATTGGCAAATTTGTGTTTACCGGCTCATTAGATCGGTAGGCTTCACCGCCTAGTGAGTTAGCTCTTAGGGGGAAAGGATGGATTCTTTTAGACACGCTCCACGGTTCGACAGCACGGGCTTCCAACGTTGGAAGGTCAAGATGCAAGCCCATCTCCAAGCAACGGGATTAAACGTTTGGAGAGTTGTGAGTGAAGGTTTAAAAAATAATAGTCAACAAGAGAAGCAATATGATGTCACCGCTAAATGCATAATCTTGTCTTCTCTTAGTGATAATGTGTTCAACCGGGTTTATTCTTGTGAAAATGCTAAAATGCTATGGAAGACTATCATTGAGAACCATGAGGGCACGGAGGATGTACCCAAAGAAAGATATTATGTTCTCATTGATAAGCTTAATAGTTTTAAGCAACTTGATGAGATATGGGCATAGTATTCTAGAATTTTTTTTATAGATAACTATAATTACCTTGGGACAACTCAGTCTTGTCCTAGTGGGAAAAAATTGATAACAGACTTGT